>NC_080023.1:68338750-68642500 GCF_030020395.1 Manis pentadactyla | reverse complement strand
ATTTACAGACAAAATGTACAAAAATAAAATAAAATAATTTATAGACTGTAACAGTAGGCAACTCTGAAGTCAGTGGCAGTGATTTATCATTTTTCTGAGACTTTGAATTGTATGTAGTGAGACTTCTCATTTTAACAAGTGGGAGAAGGTGTGGAAAGATTATAGTTTGAAGCAGTGCTGGGTGAGTGAATGTTTTCTTTCTCTTTGGGCCCTCAGTAGAGATTTGTAATGGTGTAGGGGGACTGGTGTCTTGAGGGCTGTCATGGAAGGCAGGTTATGGCTCCAGAGGAAAGATTGGAAAGAGTTTGGATTTGGAATTATTTCAACAAGTGGGCTTCAGTTGGCTGAAAGTGAGGAAAGCTTGAATTTATTGCTGAAGAAGGTGCCTCTAGTCACCTGGGAGGTTTTGGGTAGGTAGAGGGAGTTAACCAGGAGGAATGTCTCCGTGCAATGTTCTTTACTTTTTTTTGAGTTTGAGAGAATCCCTTAAATTTTTTAATTATGTGGGGAAATTTGTGTCAAACAATTGCTGTTTTGCATAAGTGTCTGAATGGATTTTTGGTTAATGTCAAGATTTCACCTCTCTTATATCTAACTATCATGGCTCTTTGGGTTGTTTATAATGTGTTGCACACCCTAATCATAGCTTCTTCACCTTTTGATTATAGACCCACTTATTAGCCCTACAAAAATGCATAGAGCTAGACTTCTATTAAATTTCACTAGAATTGCTGGCATTAAGTTTGGAGGGATAATTTCTACTTTTAACTAGTTCTTTATAGCCAGCCTTTTAAATTCATACAAACCAAAATTTAAACCACCAAATTAGCTTTCCTGTTGAATTGTCTTTTATCACAAGAAGGTTCCATCATCTTCATGTTGTAGTTAATGATCTTTCAAAGTACATTTAGATTTTTTTTTTACTGAGTTTCGGCCTTCTCAGTGACTGATGTTTTTTTCTGTCTTTTAGTCAAGATAAACTTACGTGATTTTTAACATAATGTAAATCTGATCTTGTAACATTGCTTAGAATTTTCTTGGCTATATCCATTTCTTATGCATTTCTTGGCTTCAGTCCATCAGGATTAAGTTCAAATGCCAATGCTTTCTTAACATTAAAGACAATTATGATCTAATACATACCTTTTTCATTTTCACCTCCAATCATCTTAGACCTAGTTATTTAACTTATTTTAAGAGATTACAAATGGACCGTGTTTTCTCAGGACTGAGGATCTTGACATTGTTCCTTTTACCTGGAATGCTTTCTTTGCTCTTCCTAATGGCTAACTCATCCATTTTATCTTTAGATTATCTCCACTTTTCTTAGACATTTTTGACCCCTGCCTAGGTTGAGTTAGGTATTCTTCCTCTGACCATCTCCTTTGCATTTCCATTAAGCGTAATTATACCTACCAAATACTTTAATAAGACTTCTGTTATATTTTACACAGGCTTTTAACTTTTCAATTAGTCACACTGTATTATAATACTTGACGTTCTTGTTTGTCTGCCCTTCTACAATTACAATTTTCTTAATGGAATTTTTTTTTTGCTTTGTTTGCCATCTATTGTTTTTTAATTAATTAATACGTATTTTTAAAAATTGTAAAATATATATTACATAAGGTTTACTATTTTAGTCATTTTTAATTGGTCTATTCAGTGGCATTAAGTTTATTCACACTATTGTGCTACTATCACTGCCATCCATCTCCAGAACTTTTCTCGTCTTACAGAACTGAATCTCTACCCTTGGATAATAAATTCCCATTCCTCCCTTCCCCTCATCCTCTGGCAGAGACTGCATCTCTGTCAATTCAACTACTTCTACATATTTCATATGAATCAAATTACACAGTGATTGCCCTTTTATGACTGGCTGATTTTAGTCAGCATAATGTCCTCATGGTTCATCTATGTTATAGCATGTGTCAGAATTCCTTCCTTTTAAAGGGTAAATAATATTGCATTGTATGTATGTTGAATAAATATGTGTATCATGGAAGCAGTGTAGTGGTATGGAAGGAGCTAGTGGAAAACTTGGCTCTTGCATTGATATTTTCTGTGATCTTGGGTAAATATATTATTATCTGTTCATCTCAGTTATTTCTATAAAATACTGATACCAACCACTTCACAAGACTTCTGAGATGGTTAAATGTGATACAGAGGTCCTCATTATCAGATCTTCCGTGTTACAAGGTTGCTACAGCAGAGTGAACTTCATTGATGTGAAAATACTCACTAATGAATTAATCTCTTACATACTTAATCATCACTCAGATATACTAGTTCCCTGCCCCAACCTTTCCCATCTGGAGCCTTCTCGAATATGTGTCTTTTGATTCTTGGAGAACACCTGACAATAGAGGGCAAATGCTTTGCAAATTGATTTCAAGGTGAAATTGTATAACTTGCATACTTGTTTGAATCTGTCTTTGGAGCTAAGAATAAATAGGGATTTCGAGATTAGATAATCAGGAGAAATGATATCTAGATGAAAAACAAGCAGGCCCCTCAAAAAAAAAACTTGAATTTTAAAGGACATAGAAGGATTCTTGGGAAAATTGATGGCATTCTGAAATATTTTGGCGGAAGTGACCTTTTGCATGCTCATGTTTTACCCATCAAACAATCTCATTGTGCCATCATACAAATTTTCAGAAGTCTCTCCCCCTGCTCAACAGTTCATCCTGAGTCTTAGCGTAGTTGTAATTATAAATTGGATTTTTGTTAAATATAAGCAAAATAAGTTCAAGCTTTACTTTTAGTTTTCTTTGTTATTTACAAATGAAATTTTTGTCCCTTTTTAAAATTGTTTTAAAAGGGCCACTCTAAGTGGCTTTTTTGTAGTATCAGTTATTTTCAGGGATTGAGGAATTTCTGAAATCTATGTAATGGCTAATAAATAAGAAATTATAGTAATAACCATAAATGGTGAGCATTTTATAAAACTTTCTTTATTGGTAATTTCTTAACATGATGGTTTTTGGGGCTTCAGGCTTATCCAATCCACAGGTTTTGGTTTTGGAAAACAGAACAAACATTACATCAGGCAGGCACAACACTTCAGGGTAGCCTTCTAAAAATTTTTGGTGTACTTTCATTTTGTTTATTTAGAATTGACTGACTTAGTTATGATTAAAAAAAAACAACTATTAACTGAAATTCCTTAAGGACTATGTCAGTGAAATTAAATGTGACTGTGTACTACAAAGAAATTGAAAAAATTGCATTTAATATATTTTTTAAATTCATTAATGTCAGATAAAACTTAATTCACCTTTAAAAAAAGAAATTATTTATACTGTAGCATTGTTAACAGAAAAAGCATCCCAGAAACCCTGAAGTGCTAGTTCTCTTTTTTCATTTATAGTGAAAGTCCCTTCTTTATTCTTCTTTTCCTATTTCTGTCTTCCTCCCTCTTTCATCTCTAGTTATATCTATAAGTTAAATCAGAACATCTAAGCAGGGACTTTAGTTATTTACTTTCTTTACTTCCTGGGTGTTTGATTTCCCTGGATTTGATTACCCAGCATCTATTTAGAATGTGATGAAGGAAGGTGTCAACTTTCAACTCACTCCTGTTGAAACAGCCATTTCAGTTGGAAATTTTTATTGTAAATTCTTTCTTAGTGATGAGCTTGAAACTTTTGTTTCTATGCATTAGTGCTGTGCATCTGGTATGGTACAGATTGTCTCTAATCCTTCATACGCTTGGCTTTCCTGCTGTGATAAACAATCTACAAATCTCGGAAGATTAAAAAAAAAACCAAATTTTGTTTTTTTCATACTTCATGATTATCTACATGTACATTACCGATTAGAAAGGGGACTCTTCTCATCATAGTCTCTCAAGGACCCAGGCTGACAGTGGAGCCCATTCTCAGGTATGGCAGAGGAGAGAGCGTTGGAAGGGCTTGCACAGGCAGTGAATGTTCTGGCCCAGAAGTGACAAACATAACTTCTAATAATTTGTTGGCCTGTGGCCCTTACCACACTAGTCCTGTGGCCCTTACCTAATTTCAGGGGGTTGGGAGGCAGAGGAAGGCAGCTCTACCATGTGTCCAGAATGGGGGAGAACCAGAGTACTTGGTAAATGGCACTAATGACTATCACACAGTTTTTCAAGAATTTGGAGATGTGTCATGTCTTTGTGTTTCTCACCTGGGAAAAAATTCCTAACACTTCAGCTCAGTGTGATATGATTTCCAATTCCCTAAGCCATCTGGACACAATGCAGTTTTTCTATGTTCCTGAAGAGTATTTTCCAGAAGGGGAACACACGATTCCTGTATTTCTGTTGGAATCTGGCCAGGAAGAAATTTTTTCTTCCTTTTCATAGTTTAAAACCAGACATTATTAAACCAGACAGTGTTCACAGTAGTCCAATAACTATCTGTTTTATAGTTGTGATTTTAAATTGTATCCTGAATTGTTAAACATCAAAGAACAAGATAGCTGTACTCTCTACTGTAAGAGTATATAGTAGGGACCAGAACCTGAGGTTTTAAGACTTAGATTCAAGTACTGATTTTCAGGAGCTGTGTTACACAAGGGCATGTTGTTTAGTTGTCCTGAACCTATTCTCTGGTAGACATTACTTAACAGGATTGATGGGAATGTGAGCACAAGTGTTTTCATGGTCTTTATGTAAAGTGGTATGATACTAAGTGTTGCTAAGAAGCATTGTTCTGTTTTATTCTGCATGGGTTCACCATAGTTGATTACGGACGTACTCCAGTGTTTAAGTGAATCAGTGGGAACATATGAAATGAACATATATATTACAGTCCTTGTGTGTATAGATAATCCTCACATACATTTTTCTGTTATCGAAAAAAATCAAACTGATGTGCTGCCTCTCATTTGCAGGTAGGGTTCTTTCACAGTCTACTCCTGGGACTCCATCAAAGACCATAACAATATCTGAAAGTGGTGTTATTGGATCAACTTTAAATTCTACAACACAGACACCAAATAAAATAGCCATCTCACCTTTGAAATCGCCAAATAAGGTAAAAAAAAATTAGCCACAAATGCCAAATATTGTGGTTAATGCCTTTATTTTCTTACTAGTCACTTCAGATACTTCAGTTTTAATGTATTCCCTAAGCAAGTAATAGGCATTCAGTGATTATTGGATTAATTTAGTAATCAAGGATATATGACAGATAAAAAAGTACTCCAAACACATGGGAACCAAGTAATCTTTTTGCGTGCTGAGATGATTTCCATGGCCCACATGAAGGTGGGTAAAACAAAAATCTTTTGAATGAGGTACATTATGAATGTGTTTAGTTCTTCTTCATTTAATATTTGTGCAAAATTACTGTCTTTGGGCAAGTCATGTACACAGTGACTATATAAATATGGAATGTTAAATGCAACTTTTTGGTTTTTTAAAAATACTCTGTGTATTCTGCTTAAGCTTTCTTGGGTTTTATGGAGATCTGAGCTTTTGCTGAGTAACAGAGTACCCAGAATACTAGAAATTGCCTTCAAATGCAGGTAACCATATTACCAGCATATTTATTTTTAAGCTTAAGTATGTACAATTCATTCAGAGCATTTGAAAGCTTTTCATAATTTGTTTTCATTTTAAGGTAGCAAGGTACCTATCATTTACTCTCAGGTCAAGTAAGTAGTCTTAGCTCACTTTCCTAAAACATACAGATGTTTTATACCAGCATAATGTTTTGAATAGGTATGTTTTAAAGAATACATTCAGGTGGAAAGCCAGTTGTTATTTTTTAAGGTGCCAACCTTGTGATTCTGGAAACATACTGCACTTTATACCTGTCTTTTTCTTAATTTGGTACTGTTCATAAGTAGAACAGACCTTAAACATTTGCCTTAAATTTTTTTTTTTTAAGTTGAGCTATTGGTTTCTGTTTTAATGAGACTTGAATATAATGTATAAATATGATGTCTCTTGCAGTTTATTAAAATGGGAGTCTACCTGCATAATAATATAGATAATTATTTACTTAAATGGAATGAATTCAAAAGATATTTGAGTGCTTACTATGTGCTGTGTGATAGGCCCTGGGGATAAAAGCATGAATAAGACAGTTTTTCATTTCAAGTAGTTCTCAGAGAAGTGAGACTTAAACATTAAGAATTGCCCTGCAGAGTCCTAATGGTCACAGGTACCTTGATGAGTTCTGCTGTGAGTGTTGGGAAGGTCTGTACAACAGAGGCTCTTCTTCAAAGGCCTCAAAGTTGGTTTGGGTCTTAGCTGTGGGTGAGCAGAGAAGGCTTCTGGACTGAGGTAATACCTTACACGGAAGTATAAAAGTATGGCCCTTTCAGGGAGCTGTGTTGTTTTGGTAATGTGAGAGCCAAGTGTGCAAAGGTTAAATGGAAGGTCTCGTGACCTTCAGGGAAGTTTGGATTTTATTGTTCTTAAAGACTTTCTGTGGCTTCCTATTGCTTCTAGGACAGTGGTTCTCAACCTTCTCTGCAGGGACCTTTAATAAATACCAATGCCTGGTTCTTATCCCTAGAGCCTGTTTTAACTGGTCTGGAGCTGGCCTGTTATCAGGATTTTTTTAAAGCTCTTTAAGCAACTCTAATGGGTAGCCTAGATTAAAAACCTCTGCTTTAGAATAATGTGAGATTTGTGTTTTTTAAAAAGATGACTATGGTGACACTATGGAAGATAGTTTGGAAGATGGTAAGCCTGCACTCTGGGAGACCATTAGTCTGCGATTCTCAACCTTGGCCTACACTTTGGAAGCAACTGGGGACCTCTTGAAGAAACTAATGACTGGGCCCTATCTGACTCCATTTTTAAGTCAGTCTTCAGGCTGGGGCCTAGATATTAGTTTTAATATTTTAAAATCCCAAAGTATAGGCCAGGGTAGAGAATCAGTGAGTTAGATTATTATAGTATTTCAGGTTTGAGCTACACAGTAGCTAAGGGGTTAGGAGGAAGAACAGTGTCGAAAGAGGTTTAAGACATAATGATTAGACTTTGGGACCGTGGGGTGGGGAAGAATGAAGGATGGCTCATAGATTCCTGACTTAAATAACAGAGTAGATGTTATTATGTGGACTAATATGGCTGGTATTTGCCTTTACCTGTATACCCAGTGGCATATGAATAAGAACTAGGTTTATTTTTCTCTCACCGCTGACTTTAGCCATGACATGTTGGATCTGCCTTCCCTGCCTCATGACAAGAGGTCATTTTTAACTATAAGGACAGGCTTATTTTGGTGATTAAATTCACAGGTATTAGAAGTTTAGTCAAAAGTTTACATCAGTTGAAAACTTTTCCCTTCAACTCAGACTTTATCGTGACTCAGACCATGTAGTGGAGAAGAGGAGTGTGATCTGTTTCTTTACCTTTCTGTCTCTTTCTCCATTCTGCTTTTGATTTCTGACTGGAAGGAAGATTATAAAAGACAAGACAAAGTTTTATGTGACTGGTGTCTTGCTGATGGGTTTCAGCCCCAGGCAAGTTTGCTATGGATTCAGTGTGACCGAAGAAACGACAGTAGAATGTTCTTGGGGTGAAAGGGTTTATTACCTGGCTTGTTCTGGTGGTAGGTCGAGCACTAGTGTCTCTGCCTTCACCCAGAGCACTGGGCCAAGCTCTCTTTTAGTGCAATAACAACTTATTGCCTAAAAGTGTGGAAGCGGTAGCCTAGCAACAGGCCAGTTACATCATCAAATGGTTTAAGTTCACTGAGGATCCTGGCCATAGGAACCCCAACTTGCCCATACTCTACCCCTCCAGGATTCTTGCCTTACAGTCTACATGCTTTCAATCTTCCCTAATGGTCCCTGTGCGAGAAAGCTGGACAACTGTAAACGGATTCCACAACAGCAACAGAGGATAACAACAACTTACAGATAAAAACAAAAATTAAGAAGCAACAAGATTTTGATATGGGTAACAAAAATTATAATAATCCTAAGCCAGAGGAGGTTCCCAATCCACAAAGACCTTAGGGGCAATAAGACACATGTTTTAATGACACCAACATAGGCAAATCTTGTCCATTGTGTAGGATACATGCAAGAGAGTGGTCTATGATATGACTGTAGTAGAAACGGGGTCCCGTCCAGGTCTAGTATACCATACTTTTACTCCTTTCCCCATGGGGGTTACTGAAGGGTCTCTATATAGTGCTACTGGAGGTGCATGCACTGGCCATAATGATAAAAGAAAACTCCCCAGTAAAATGCCCCTACCTTCTGGCCATTCAGGATATACTACTGTGATCTTTGGGGGCCACTGTGCTGTTATTCCAGGAATACACAGGAGGCCAGCTTCCAGGCCATGTCCGCAAAGTGCCAGGAAAGCCAGCCATCGTTGGTCCATGTGTTAAAAGGTCCAAGACCATGTTCACTCAATGGAGTCTCCAGGGTTTAGTGCAGTTGGTGCTGGCAGCAAGATATTATTCTGGTGGCCGAACCTCGGCTTCAGTGATTCTTCCTTGGTTTGTACTTGCAGATGTATAGGAGAGACAGCTATATGTGTTAACATATCTATGGGGCTCAGAGCTCCTTTTCGGGGTTTCTTATTCAAACGCCGTAGCACGGTCCATAAGTGGACTGACCATCCCCGCAGACTATTGGTATCTGACTTTAGTCCAGATTTTAACAAGCCATTGTGCCTCTCTATCATGCCTGCTGCAGTATGATTGTATGGCAGATGAAACTTCCATTTGATTCCCATCTGTCACACCCATTCTTGCAGTGTATGTCCAGTAAAATGGATGCCCTGATCACTGTCAATTACCTGTGGTCAGTCATAGGCAGCAAAGAGACACTCCAGGCCTCTTTTGTGCTGTCGCTGTCATTTGTCTCTATATATTGCTTGATCTCTATTTTAATTTGGTCATTGATCCATTGATTATTTAGGAGCATGTTGTTAAGCCTCCATGTGTTTGTGAGCCTTTTTGTTTTCTTTGTACAGTATATTTCTAGTTTTATACCTTCGTGGTCTGAGAAGTTGGTTGGTAAAATTTCAATCATTTGGAATTTACTGAGGCTCTTTTTGTGGCCTAGTATGTGGTCTATTCTGGAAAATGTTCCATGTGCATTTGAGAAGAATGTGTATCCTGCTGCTTTTGGGTGTAGAGTTCTGTAGATGTCTATTAGGTCCATCTGTTCTACTGTGTTGTTCAGTGCCTCTGTGTCCTTACTTACTTTCTGTCTGGTGGATGATCTGTCCTTTGAACTGAGTGGTGTGTTGAAGTCTCCTAGAACGAATGCATTGCATTCTATTTCCTCCTTTAATTCTGTTAGTATTTGTTTCACATATGTTGGTGCTCCTGTATTGGATGCATATATATTTATAATGGTTATATCCTCTTGTTGGACTGAGCCCTCTATCATTATGTAATGTCCTTCTTTATCTCTTGTTACTTTCTTTGTTTTGAAGTCTATTTTGTCTGATACAAGTACTGCAACACCTGCTTTTTTCTCCCTATTGTTTGCATGAAATATCTTTTTCCATCCCTTGACTTTTAGTCTGTGTGTGTCTTTGGGTTTGAGGTGAGTCTCTTGTAAGCAGCATATAGATGGGTCTTGCTTTTTTATCCATTCTATTCCTCTGTGTCTTTTGATTGGTGCATTCAGTCCATTTACATTTAGCGTGATTATTGAAAGATATGTACTTATTGCCATTGCAGGCTTTAGATTCGTGGTTACCAAAGGTTCAAGGGTAGCTTTACTATCTAATCATCTAGCTTAACTTGCTTATTAAGCTATTATAAACACAGTCTGATGATTCTTTATTTCCCCTCCCTTCGTATTCCTCCTCCTCCATTCCTTATATGTTAGGTGCTTTAATCTGTACTCTTTTGTGTTTCCTTTGACTGCTTTTGTGCATAGTTGATTTTATTTTTTGTGTTTAGTTAGTATTTGGTTGGTCTGCTTTCTTTGGTGTGGTTTTATTTTCTCTGGTGACATCTATTTAGCCTTAGGTGTGCTTCCATCTAGAGCAGTCCCTTTAAAATATCCTATAAAGGTGGTTTGTGGGGGGCAAATTCCCTCAACTTTTGCTTATCTGGGAATTGTTTAATCCCTCCTTCATATTTAAATGGTAATCATGCTGGATACAGTATCCTTCGTTCACGGCCCTTCTGTTTCATTGCATTAAATATATCATGCCATTCTCTTCTGGCCTGTAAGGTTTCTGTTGAGAAGTCTGATGATAGCCTGATGGTTTTCCTTTGAAGGTGACCTTTTTTCTCTCTCTGGCTCCCTTTAATACTCTGTCTTTATCTTTGCTCTTTGCCATTTTAATTATTATATGTCTTGTTGTTGTCCTCCTTGGGTCCCTTGTGTTGGGAGTTCTGTGGGCTTTCGTGGTCTGAGAGACTATTTCCTTCCCCAGTTTGAGGAAGTTTTCAGCAATTATTTCTGCAAAGACACTTTCCCTTTCTCTCTCTCTTCTTCTGGTACCCCTATAATGTGAACATTGTTCCGTTTGGATTGGTCACACAGTTCTCTTAATATTCTTTCATTCCTGGAGATCCTTTTATTTCTGTCTTCCTCAGCTTCTCTGTATTCCTCTTCTCTGATTTCTATTCCATTAGTAGCCTCTTGCACCTCATCCAGTCTGCTCTTAAGTCCTTCCAGAGATTGTTTTATTTCTGTGTTCTCCCTCCCAACTTGATCCTTTAGCTGTTCTCTGATTTCTATTCCATTAATGGCCTCTTGCACCTCATCCAGTCTGCTTTTAAGTCCTTCCAGAGATTGTTTTATTTCTGTGTTCTCCCTCCCAACTTGATCCTTTAGCTCTTGCATATTTCTTTGCAGGTCCATCAGCATGGTTATGACCTTTATTTTGAATTCTTTTTCAGGAAGATTGGTTAAATCTATCTCCCCAGGGCCTCTCTCAGGGGTTGTCTGGGTGATTCTGGACTGAACCAAATTCTTCTGCCTTTTCATGGTGATAGAGTTAGTCTTAGGCAGGTAGCACGTATGTTAGCTGGGAGAACAAATTCCCTTCCTGCTTGCTGGTCCCTCTGCCCTTCCCCGCACACCGGAGCAGCCTTCGGGGCAGCCCAGAACCCTGTGGGGAGAAGCAGGCATGCCGGGTGTGCTCTCCTGCTAGAACGGCGCCCCTTCGCACCCTGCCCCAGCGAGCTGTGGGCCGGCGGCAGCCCCGGGTCTGGCTTGGGCGGCTGTGCACTGAGAGGAGGCTCTGAGCAGCTGCTGTGGGTGCAGCCGCTCCCAGGCTGCTCTGCTGGAGCCACGCAGAAGGGGGAATGTACGGCAGGCTGCTTATTGCCGTGAGGGGCTCCAGGGCACTCCAGGCTTTTTTTGGTTGTCTGCTGGTCTGCACAACATGTAGGAAAAGCAACCAGAAGTCTAGTAGTTGTGTTCACACAAGGTGTGGCATACTGATATCCTTCTGACACAGGTAGAGGCCCAATACAGTCTATCTGCCACCTGACGAGGGGTATAGGCCCCTTAGCTATTGTCCCATGTTGCTGAGGAACTCGGTGTAAGTCCCTTTTAGAGCATACGACACACTTCTGCTGGGCTCGATTAACTTCTTCAAAAGTGAAAGGCAAGCCCCACCAATGGGCTACAGCTCATGTTGTCTTTTGCCATATATACAACAAACACTGATGTAACCATTGGGCTATATCAGAGGCAGGCTTTCCTTCTAACCAACATATCTGGGCCAATTTATCTGCTTCATCATTTCCTGGGTCTGCCAGTGGCAAATGACCTGTCACATGATATACTGTAATTGTTTTAGTCTGACCACAGACCCATAAGTCTTGCCACAATTCTTGCCCCCAAAGGGGTTGGTGACCAACCAGCCAGTTGGCATGGCACCAGGTTGGTAGACACAAAGTCAAGCCCCAATAGACAGCCCAGCTGTCAGTGCAGACAACTATAGGGGAGGGGCCTGGCTGATCACAAGCCACACAGCCCACAACTCTGCGCATTGACTGGTCTTCCCCTCACCCTCTTCCATCCATATTGTCTCAGTCTTAGGATGGAAAGCTACAGCCCTCCATTTTGGGAGCTGCCCATGACTGGAGCCGTCTGTGTACCATGCATCTTCAGGAATAGGGGCTCTTCCCTCCTGATGAGGACTCTCTGCTACTAATGGTTGTTAAGTAAATTCTTCCTGCTTTTCACTAGTATATGTCACCGCCCCCAATAAGCATTGGAGTTCTTCACTCAAGGAGCTACTAGAGAGGGCACTATGCTGCTGTAGGTATGCACACCACTTGGCCAGTGTGGGTGTTTGTGCCACACCACTCCTTGGCTTTTGGGTCCAGTCTCGTACCCACCCAAAGATGGGATAGGTGGTTACCTTTATTGGCGCTATTCCACTGATGGATTCTGTAGTCAGTAAGGCATGATACACGGCAGCCATTCTTTTTTCTGTCAAAGTGTATTGTAACTCTCCCCCTTTCCAGAATTGTGACCAGAATCCAACAGGTTGGCAAGTTCGTTCAAGCCCCTTGCAGAGACCCCAGCCATAACCATCTTCAGTGACATGAACATCCAGCTCACAGGGCCTTGATGGGTCTATCACACTCAAGGCCTGCACGGCCTTGACTGCCCGTTTGGTGTAGTAAAGGCAGGTGCACACGTCGCATCCCAGTCCCACCTGACGCCCTTTCATACCAACCGGTATAAGGGCTTCAGAATTTGTGCAAAGTGTGGGATAAACACTCTCCAGTAGCCTAGAAGAACCAAAAACTCCTGTAAAAATGCTACAGTTGTAAGGGTAGGAAAGGCTTGGACGTTATCTATAACTGCTTCTGGTCTAACTTTGTTCTTACCTGACCAGACAACCTCTAAGAATTTGACAGACAAACCAGGTCCCTGAACCTTGGTGCTGTTCACAGCCCATCCTTTCTCCTGTAGATGTTGCAGCAGTCTAGATGCTGCACCTTCTAGATCTGAAAGAGAATCGGATGTGAGCATGACATCATCAATATAATGGTACAGCTGCACTGTTGGCGGTTTCTCCCATGTAGCCAAGTCCTGAGCTACAAGTCCATGACAGTTGGTGGGGCTGTGGAGGTATCCCTGTGGGAGAACAGTGAAAGTCCATTGCCGTCCTTCCCACGTGAAGGCAAACTGTTCCTGACCTTCCTTCTCAATGTCGATGGAAAAGAAGGCATTAGCAAGATCTACCACATAATAGTATGTTCCTTGTTTGTGGCTGAGGGTACCCATCAGGTCTGTAAAAGAGGGGACAGCAGCATGCATAGGGGGTATGACTTTATTCAGTTCTCTGTAATCCACAGTCATATGCCAGGAGCCTTCTGGCTTTTTTACTGGCCACACTGGTGAGTTGGAAAGACTATGGGTGGGCTTTATAATGCCCACCTTTTCCAGTTCCTGGAGGGTTTCTCCAATTTATTTATGCTCTTCAGGCAATTGTATTGTTTGGTGTTAGTCACCCACCGAGGCATAGACAAAGCTATGGGCAGGGGCCTAGCATGTCTCCTCAGAACTGCCTTCACCACACACACTCTCAGCTTGAACTCACCTGCAGTAGTCTGCAACCATAGACCCTGCAGGATATCAATCCCCAAAATATACTCAGGGATGGGCGAGATATATACAGTATACTCTTTTGGGGGTAGACGCCCTATTCCCAAAGGGATTTGGGCTTGTTTCACTCTGATAGCCTTACTCCCATGTCTATCTATGACAGTGGGTGTCCCGGGGAATCACTCAGGGTTACCATGAATCAGTGAACATTTAGCCCCTGTGTCCACCAGAGCCAGGACACATTGTATGTTTACTGGTGACCAATACATAGCTATTTCAACATGTGGCCTCCAGTCCCACCCCGGTCCCTCAGGGCCGATACCTCGACCTTCCCCTCAGGTGAACCATGTTTCTCAATCATCTTCCTGTGTTGGCTCGAGTGAGGTTGACTCGCTCTCCAGCAGGAAGTCTTGCAGTAGCACAGGCCAGGCTCGTGGCTCTGTCTCTGACCTCTGCATCTTTGGTCTTAATGGCTGGAAATGCTGCTCTCGTTTCACCTGTTGCCATAGCTCCAATAAGATCCTATTTGACTTCACATCTTAATTTCCTTTCATCTACTCCTGCCTTTTCAAATCAACCCACATCTGGGTCTTCATGACCTTGATGTGGCCCTTTAAATTCTTCCTTTGAGAAGCAGAATGTATTTCCTTTTGTGCTTGAGCCTGAGTATAGGGGTGGAGCATAGAGTGCTCCACGACCTGGGGAGGGGGCTGCGCTTCTCCTTGGGAAACCCTCAGCTGCTGTGTCTTTATTTTCTTTACAACCACTGGGTGTGCTTTCAGTAGAGGAGGGATCAGTGCCTCCAGCACCACCCCTTCATCCTTCCCCAGCTACTCCATTTCCAGGGCTGATGACACCTTTCTCTCCCCTCCCCCAAGTGCCTCCTCTGCTATGTCCTTTACCTTTTCTACAGTGCTTTACAGTAATGCCAGCTCAGTCTTCAGCAGCTCTCTTACCTTCACCTCATTGCTTCACAGCTGACGTTCTTGTGCCACCTCCGCCTCTGCTTCCCTGAAGAGTTCATCTTTTTCCTTTATGGCCTTTTCCTCCTTCAGACCACCTGGCAGTGCTGCTGTCTTGTTCTGTAAGAAATCTTTTACCTCTTCAACGGCACCTCTCTGCCAGCATTCTCGTGCTGCCTCCTCTCGTATCAATGCCATTTCCTTCTTCAGGGAATCCGCAGCAGTTTGCAGCTTGTGTTCTCATGCTGCTATTTCTTGGGTCTTTTTCAGAAGCATGTCATTCTCATCTGTAGATTTTCTTAATACTGTGAGAAGCAGCCAACCCACAGTCCCCACTGCCTCACAGGTACTCCATCTCTCAAAGACCTACTTACTATACCAAGGGCTACCCCTACTGCCTCAGGTATCACCTCCACTTGCCTCTGGTCCTGGGGTGTGGCCCAGCCCTCTAGGAGGCAAACCACCTCAGACCACTTACCCACTGGGGGACAGTTCACTATCTCCCCATTCAAAGGGGCAGCCCACTGAAGCACCCCTCCCATAAGGGCTGCCTTTCTTTTTCCTTGGTCAACAATGAATCCTGCCAACTACACCAGTTGTCTTGCGAATGGGTTTCAGCCCCAGGCAAGTTCACTACAGATTCAGTGTGAGCAAGGAAATGACAGTAGAATGCTCTTGGGGTGAAACAGTTTATTACCGGGCTTGTTCTCTCAGCAGTAGGTTGAGCACTAGCATCTCTGCCTCTGCCCAGAGCACTGGGCCAAGCTCTCTATATAGTGCAGTAATACCTTATTGCCTACAGATGTGGAAGCAGTAGCCTAGCAACGGGCCAGTTAAATCGTCAAGGGGTTTAAGTTTCAGTAAGGATCCTGGCCATAGGAACCCCAACTTCCCCACACTGCAAGTATTATTCTTCAGGTGCTAGTGCCCTCTGTGTGGCACATAAACAAGTGTGGACTTTTATCACACTTGTGCATTTAAGATTTTTGGAGGCCCTTGTGGTTATGTCCATGTTGCCCAGTTCCCTGTCATCAGTATGCTGCACATTCCAGCTACATTTGTCAGTCTCCTCCTGGCTCTCTTTTGCCTCTTGTCATCCATGCTTCAGCCTGTTACTTCTGAGTGCCCTTACTCTGGAGGCACATGTTCCATCAAGATGCGTTAGCCTTTCTACAACATCTATTTGATTAATGGGAAACCTAGGGACCTCAGTAGTAGAAGTAGAAGACCTCAGTCCTTTGTGTCCTTCCTCTGCCATTTCGACAGCTTCATCAAACCTCTTGCTTTCAGAATTCTCCTGGCTGGTACCAGTTTCTATGTTCATATATCCCCAAACTCCTAGGGGTATGTGTCAGGTTCTCCCAAGAACTCTTTCACTGCATTCAATTCTGACAGCTACACCAAGATGGGCTTAAGAGTTTCTTTATCTCAAAATGTTGTCAGCTAAAGATTCGGATGTCAGTTTTCCTTTCTTATCATTGTCACCCAGTGTGTCCCAGAAATTTTCTTGGAGAACCCCTGCCTTTGTTTTCACTGAGAAAACTCTAGCATTCTGTATTTATGAGTTCACTTCTATTTCTAATCTCTTTTGTATCATTTGCAAAAGGCAAATGATATTAACAGCCTCAAGGCTATCTTTTAGTAGTTCTAGCATGGATGTCTATCCTTTTTTAGATTGTGGGGAGGTTTATCATTTGTAGTTCTCAGTTTTGGGGGCCTCACTTCAGCCACATTTCAGATAGTAGAAAATACCTAATTATCATCTTATAACTAGAGAGGTAATATAGAAGGAATAGCTTATTCCGGCAAGTGTAAATTGTTTAGTTCTTGAGGTGTTTGTCTTTGAAGTCCCCACTGATTACCTAGAGGAGGATTTCCATTTGGAAACAATGTTAGCAGTGGCTAAAACTATATGTACAGATGAAATCAGCCAGGGAGCATGAGATTGTTCACAGAGTGAAATGAAAAGCAGGACTGAACTGCGGAATATTAGTGGCAGAAAAGGGCCAGTGGAAGACACGAAATGTTAAGAGTGGTTATAGGAGAAACTAAAAAAAGTAGGAATAGGGGATGCTTTCAAGAATGATACTGGACTACAATTTCAGATGTCATGGAGAAGTCAACTAGGAAAGAATAAGAATATACTTGGGATCTATTTGCTCCCATTGTCAGAGTGGTTCAAGCATTACCCACCCTTCCTTACCTGTTAACACTCATGATCTGACTGCCAACTGCCGTGATTCTGCCAGGACTTCTCTCATCATTTATCCCTGTTTATGTTGGGTACCATCAAATGCCAAGACTCCTCCATCACCTTTCTTCTCCCACATCTAATCTCCTTGAGGCTGTTAATACCTTCTGTCCCCTTTCCCACCCATCCCCAGCTCTTGAAATCCTTTCACTGCCCTCTCTGGAGTTCATAATAAAAATAATCCCCTAAATCCTCAAGCTCTTCACTGAATGTTCCTTTTATTATCTTACTCTAATGGATACCTGGTGCTCTCCAAAGATACTGCTTTCCCTGCAGACTTCTTTATGTGATGGCTGTTTTTCTCCTTCAGCCTTTATACCACCGAAACTGAAAGTGGGGGTGGAGAGGATGAGTGTCTTCCTCACTTCTCACTACTGTCTGCAGACTGTTCTCATTCTCTTCCCCATCTTTGAAACCAATGTTACCAGCATTGTTGTGGGATACTGGGTATATCTAATGTTTTCTCATTTTACTTGGTATTATAGTTGTCTCTTGTTGTAGGACATAGTTCTTCCATTGTATTTATTTCTAAAGTAATCCTCAGTTTCCTTAGTATTAGACATGCAAATAAGTATTGAACCAATGAAAATGTGATCCTGCATGGTTTATTTTCTTATTTTAGATTTTAGCAATGTTGTTATCCTCTGCTTTCTGACATTTAATGTGTCTTTTGTCCTATAATCTTATTCTAACCTTTTACTATTGTTTTTGTCATGGCATATATTTAGGTTTATTTCAGAAATACAATGTGGTTTAACATTAATAGGAAAAAGAATAATTATGTGAATATATACAGTACATCTCAACACATGCAGAAAATTCCTGATAGTGGCCAACTTGCATTTTGGTTAAAAAAACTTGAAATGATAAATATAGGTTACTTTCATAATGAGGAAAAATACATTAACCATATAATGGTGCAGTGTTGAAGGGGCATACCCGCTTTTGACACCTGTTCAATTCTGCTGCAGTTTGAGTTAATGCAGTATTGCAAGAAAAAGAAATAAATGGTATAAGGTTTCAGAAGAAAGTAAAAAATTGTCACAGTTTACATACTACATTATTATATACATGTAAAATTTAAGATTCTGCTATTGAGCTATTAAAATTAATGGATAGTTTTAGCAAGATTATTAGATACATGGTCAGTATTTAAAAATCAATATTTCTAGACCTTTTACATTTAATTTAGTTGTTGATATGGTTGAATTTAAATCTTACAATTTACTGGTTATTTTCTCTTTGTCCCACTTTTTCTTCTTCTCTCTTTAACTCTGTTTATTTACTTTTATTGAAGTATAGTTGACATACAATCTTATATTGGTTTCAAATATATAACACAGTGGTTCAACAGTTACCGGTATTAATAAATCCTCACCTTAACTAGTGCAGTTATTATCTGTCAACATAGTAAGATGTTACAGAATCAATGAGTGTATTCTCCATGCTGTACTACCATCCCTGTGACTAGCTTATATTGCGATTGAGAATTTTTAGCTGCCTTTACCCCCTCATTCTCCCTACCCACACGCTCTAACCTCTCCCCTGTGGTAACCACCAATCACTTTTTAGTGTCTGAGTCTGCTGCTATTTTGTTCCTTCAGTTTTGCTTTGTTTTTATATTCCACAGATCATATGGTGTTTGTCTTTCTCTGTCTGGCTTATTCACTTAGCATAATACCCTCTAGATCCATCCATGTTTTGGCAAATAGCAGGATTTCTTTTTATGGCTGAATAATAGTCCATTTTGTATATGTACCAGATCTTTTTTTATTTTTTATTTATTTTTATTAAGGTATCATTGATATACAATCTTATGCTCAGGTTTTACATGAGCAACATCACATCTTCTTTATCTGCTCATCAATTGATGGACCCTTAGGGTGCATCCATATCTTGGCTATTATAAATAATGTGGCAATAAACATAGGGGTACATGTATCTTTTTAAATTAGGGGCTTTGTTTTCTTCAGGTAAATTGCTAGAGGAGTGAAATGAAGGGTTCTATGGTATTTCTATTAGCTTTTTTGAGGAACCTCCATACTGCTTTCCGCAGTGGCTGTATTAATTTACATTCCCACCAAGAGTGTAGGCATTTTCCCTCTCTTTAACTCTTTTTTTGCCTTTTTGGTGAGTTGAATAATTTTTTTTTCTATTTTATCTCTACTGTTGGCTTGTAATAGTCTAAATTCTTTTTTTATTTACTGGTTGCTCTAGAATCTTATTGTATTTTTTATTTCTAGCATTTCTGTCGCCTCTTTCTTATTGGTGCCATGTTTGCTGCAGTTCCCCTCTGTTCATTGTGTGTTTTCTTTGTTGCTCACTAGGTCTGTTAACATATTAATCATAGTTATTTTAAAGTCCTTATCTCATGGTTGCAACATCTAGGTCATCTCTGAGTCTGCCTCTCATTTTATCACTAGAATGGCCATCTGGATTTATTTTGAAATTTCTGGATATTTACATTCAGGGTGGTAAAACCATATTCTATTAAAGGTAGGTGACTTTGCACAAAGATTGAAGTCAGGCTGTTCATTCATGTCAAATCTGATCAGAAAGACTTCAGGATAGTTGATCTTTTGGATAACTAAAGTTCAATAAAGGTAAAGGTTGCAGAGCTTAGGTTCTGGAAAAGTAGATCAAATAAATGAGGGTTAGGAACTTCAAAACCCTTTCTTTCCCACTAATTTGGCCTCAAAATAAGTAAATGTCCCTAAAATGTAAAGCCTGGTCACATTTTATGTAATGTTGATAGGTACTTTTATTCCCCTTAATCTCTTTTTGACGAACATGAATATGGACATCTTTGAATACATCTTAACACTTGTCAATTTTGCTCTCCTACACAGGGGAGTGCTCTTATTTTTTTGCCTTTCTTTAGCAAATAAATCTTTCCTATTTGCCTAGCCTGTTGTTAGTTACTGAATCATCACATAGACATTTAGAATGCAGATGGTAGACTCCCAGGTAAGGGCTTCTGAGAATAAGCTATGTTCAGATGGTTTAAGAAAAAATCCTACTAACTTCTCTCTTTTCTATGACAAGTATAACTTCTTGAACTCTTTCTACTTTCTTCCTACTTTAGCTTGGGTAGAATTCTATGGAACTTCTATAAACTTCAGAGTCAACATTTTACCTTAGTTGCTTTACCATTAATCTGTTCATCTCTTCACCCATTAATCATCTTATTTTAAAAATGCATTTCCCAGAAATTTGCATGTGCTGAGTATACTTCTTCCCAAATACTCAAGTACCATTGCCTAAAATTCATGATTTGTTAAGAGGGTATTTTTCCTTTTGAGGTAAAATTTACATATCCTGAAATATGTGAATCTTAACAGTACCACTGGATGAACTCAGATAAAATGCATATGTCTATGCCACCCAAACCTCTGTTAGAAAAAGAACATTCTGATCACTTTAGGAAGTTAATGAAACTGTTTTTTCCATTTCCAGATATATCAGTATAAATCAGGCACCTATCATTTGGTAGATTTTGGTATAAAGCCTTTTGACATATTTCCTAGAAATTAAGAAACAAATGACTGCAGATTATTAAAAGTTCTTTACTTGTAAAGAAAAGTTCATGTAAGTTCCACTTCTTTTCTTTCTACTAAACTGAAGGGAGAGTTAAGTAGTTTGATGGTAGAACATAATGTGAGTTATCGTATAAAACTCAAAAGGAATTAAAAATATTAATCTATATTATTATAATGTTCATCTGTTCATATATACTTATTTGTCAAAGTGTTTTTCAGTGTTTATATTTATTAAAAAATAAGAATACAATTGGTGCCATACACTCACTCTAGCAATATGTAATATTCATCTATGGATACAGTAAGTAATCTTTAAAAATGAGTCCCATCATCCATTTTATTAAGAGAGACATTCCAGCAAAATCTTTTTATATTGTGATAGTCACAGTTTATAATATATCTGTTGTTTGATTAAGTGCATACAATAATTGTATTAACTTGATGAAATTATTTGACACTTAGAAATTTACATAGGGTAATAAATAATGCTTGTAAAATTTAAATTTATGTACATCTTTTAGAGAAGTATGATAAAAATATTTCAAGCATAAAAATATCACAGTAAAATAAAAGTTTTAGAGGACAGGGAATTCAAATACAAGTTCACAGAGGAAAAGGAATAATATAAATTTCTGACTGCTAAAGGATGGTTTATTTGTCTTTTAAATTCTAATTGGAGTGGATTTTCTCAAGATGGCAGCATGAGTAGGGTGGTGGAAATCTCCTCCCAAAACCATATATGTTTTGCAAGTACAGCAAATACAACTATTCCTAAAACAGAGACCAGAAGACACAGTACAATATCCAAACAGCATCTACATCTGTGAGAACTTGCATCTCACGAAAAGGGTAAGATACACAGCTGTGACCCAGTGGGACCTGAGCACTCCCCTGACCCCACCTCACTGGCGAAAGGAAAAGAATCACAGTGGGGAGGGAGTGGAGGCACAGGACTGCTAAATAACCAGCCCCAGTAACCTGCACCAGGGGCACAGACACGCATTGCATGGTGTACTGGATATTAAAGAAATGGAAAAGAAAAATGCGAGACTGAGATTGCAAACAGGTCCCCACAGCCAGCTGCCCTGGGACAGAAGAAAAGTGGGTGCTTTAAAAGTCTTAAAGGGACAAGGATTTAACAGGTGGACAAAATCGTCCTGGCACACTCAGCCCAGCAGGCAGGGAATTTTAAGGAACTTCAGGCGCCCCAATCCCCCAGGTGGCAATGCAGCTTCAAAGCCCCTCATGGCGATAGGCAGCCTGCCGTTCATTCCCCCCTGCTGGCACTGCAAGCAAACCGGCTGACCTGCCATTGCTGGGGAACAGCCAGGAGCAGCCTCACCCACAGCAACCACACAGTCTTCTCCCAGGATGCAGCTAACTGGGCCAGACCCAGAGGCTGCCCCTGCACGCAGCTGCCCGGCAAAGGCAGAGGAACCGGTGCAAAGTCCAGAAGGCACGAAGGGGTGCTGTTCTCGCAGGAGAACATACGCTGCGCGCCTGCGAACCCCGGCAGTGCCCTAGGCTATCCTGAGGGCCACCCTGCCCACAGCAGTTCAGGGAATTAACCCAGAGACTGCTCCCTGTGTGCAGTTAACTGGCACAGGCAGCGGAGAAGGGCAAGGTGACCAGCAAGCAGGAAGGGACTTTGTTCTCCCAGCTGACACACATGCCACTCGCAGTGATCACTTCTATCACCATGAAAAGGAGAAGAACCTGGTCCAGTCCAAAATACCTCAAAAGCCGGAGAGAGGGCCTGGTGAGACCAATATAACCAATATTCCTGAAAAAGAATTCAAAATAAAAGTCATAACCATTCTGATGGAGCTGCAGAGAAATATGCAAGAGCTCATGGATGAATTCTGGAGAGAGATAACAGAATTGTAACAATCGAAGGATTTAAGAGCAGACTGGATGAGGTTGAAGAGATGGTTAATAGAATATAGAAATCAGAGAACAGGAATACAGAGAGGCTGAGGCAGAGAGAGATAAAAGGATCTCTAAGAATGAAAGAACATTAAGAGAATTGTGTGACTAATCCGAAAAGAACAATATTCACATAATAGGAGTACCAGAAGAAGAAGAGAGAGAAAAAGGGGTAGAAAGCATCTTTGAAGAAATAATTGTTGAAAACTTCCCCAACCTGGGGAAGGAAATAGTCTCTCAGACAAAGGGAATCCACAGATCAGCCAACACAAGGGACCCAAGGAGGACAACACCAAGACATATAATAATTAAAATGACAAAATTCAAAGACAAGGACAGGGTATTGAAAGCAGTCAGAGATGGGAAAAGATCACCAGAAAGGAAAACCCATCAGGCTATCATCAGACTTCTCAACAGAAACCTTTCAGGCCAGAAGAGAATGGCATAATATATTTAATGCAATGAAACAGAAGGGCCTTGAACCAAAAACACTGTATCCAGCAAGATTATCATTAAATATGAAGGAGGGATTAAAGAATTTGCAGATAAGCAAAAATTGAGGGAATTTACCTCCCACAAACCACCTCTACAGTGTATTTTAAAGGGACTGCTCTAGATGGAAGCACTCCTAAGGCTAAGTAGATGTCACCAGAGAAAATAAAATCACAGCAGACCAACCGAATACTAACCAAAGGCAAAAAATAAAATCAGCTATCTACAAAAGCAGTCAAGGGAAACACAAAAGAGTACAGAATAAAACACCAAACATAAAGAGTGGAAAAGGAAGAATACGAAGGGAGCGAAATAAAGAATCATAAGACTGTGTTTATAATAGCGTAATTAGTGAATTCAAGATAGATGGTTACATAGTAAAGAAGATACCCTTGAACCTTTGGTAACCACAAATCAAAAGCCTGCAATGGCAATAAGTACATACCTATCAATAATCATCCTAAATGTAAATGGACTGAATCCACCAATCATAAAAAACAGACTAATAGAATGGATAAAAAAAAGCAAGACCAATCTATATGCTACTTACAAGAGACTCACCTCAAACCTAAAGACACACACAGACTAAAAGTGAAAGAATGGAAAAAGATATTTCATGCAAACAATAGGGAGAAAAAAGCAGGTGTTGCAGTACTTATATCAGACAAAATATACTTCAAAACAAAGAAAGTAACAAGAGATAAAGAAGGACATTGCATAAAGATGAAGGGGTCAGTCCAGCGAGAGGATACCATTATAAGCATCTATGCACCCAACACAGGAGCACCGACATATATGAAACAAATCCTAACACAATTAAAGGAGGAAATAGGATGCAATGCATTCATTCTAGGAGACTTCAACACACCACTCACTCCAAAGGACAGATCAACCAGACAGAAAATAAGTAAGGGCACAGAAGCACTGAACAACACACTAGAACAGAGGAACCTAACAGACATCTACAGAACTCTCAACCCAAAAGCAGCAGGATACACATTCTTCTCAAGTGCACATGGAAAATTTTCCAGAATAGACTACATACTAGCCACAGAAAGAGCCTCAGTAAATTTAAAATGATTGAAATTTTATGAACCAACTTCTGAGATCACAAAGGTATAAAACTAGAAATAAATTGTACAAACAAAACAAAAAGGCTCACAAACGCATGGAGGCTTAACAACATGCTCCTAAATAATCAATGGATCAATCAACAAATTAAAATAGAGATCAAGGAATATATAGAAACAAATGACAACAATAACACAAAGCCCCAACTTCTGTGGGATGCAGCAAAAGCAGTCTTACGAGGAAAGTATATAGCAATCCAGGCACACTTGAAGAAGCAAGAACAATCCCAAATGAATAGTCTAACATCACAATTATCGAAATTGGAAAAAGAAGAAAAAATGAGGTCTAAAGTCAGCAGAAGGAGGGACATAATAAAGATCAGAGAAGAAATAAACAAAATTGAGAATAATAAAATAGCAAAAATCAATGAAACCAAGAGCTGGTTCTTTGAGAAAATAAACAAAATAGATAAGCCTCTAGCCAAACTTATTAAGAGAAAAAGAGAATCAACACAAATCAACAGAATCACAAATGAGAACGGAAAAATCATAACAGACTCCACAGAAATACAAAGAATTATTAAAGACTACTATGAAAACCTATATGCCAACAAACTGGAAAACCTAGAAGAAATGGACAACTTCCTAGAAAAATACAACCTTCCAAGACTGACCAAGGAAGAAACACAAAAGTTAAACAAACCAATTACAAGCAAAGAAATTGAAACGGTAATAAAAAAACAACCGAAGAACAAAACACCCGGACCGGACAGATTTACCTCGGAATTTTATCAGACACATAGAGAAGACATAATACCCATTCTCCTTAAAGTTTTCCAAAAAATAGAAGAGGAGGGAATACTCCCAAACTCATTCTATGAAGCCAACATCACCCTAATGCCAAAACCAGGCAAAGAACCCACCAAAAAAGAATATTACAGACCAATATCCCTGATGAATGTAGATGCAAAAATACTTAATAAAATATTAGCAAACCGAATACAAAAGTATCATACACCATGTATGTATCATACATGTGTATGTATCAAGTATCATACATGATCAAAAGGATCATACACCATGACCAAGTGGGAGTCATCCCAGGGATGCAAGGATGGTAGAACATTCGAAAATCCATCAACATCATCCACCACATCAACAAAAAGAAAGACAAAAACCACATGATCATCTCCATAGATGCTGAAAAAGCATTCG
The DNA here is from genome assembly GCF_030020395.1 of Manis pentadactyla. Classification (NCBI taxonomy): domain Eukaryota; kingdom Metazoa; phylum Chordata; class Mammalia; order Pholidota; family Manidae; genus Manis; species Manis pentadactyla. The sequence goes on along the minus strand of NC_080023.1, from coordinate 68,617,545 downwards.
ACAAAATTCAACATCCATTCATGATAAAAACTCAACAAAATGGGAATAGAGGGCAAGTACCTCAACATAATAAAGGCCATATATCATAAACCCACAGCCAACATCATACTGAACAGCGAGAAGCTGAAAGCTTTTCCTCTGAGATCGGGAACTAGACAGGGATGCCCACTCTCTCCACTGCTATTTAACATAGTACTGGAGGTCCTAGCCACGGCAATCAGACAAAACAAAGAAATACAAGGAATCCAGATTGGTAAAGAAGAAGTTAAACGTCACTATTTGCAGATGACATGATATTGTACATAAAAAACCCTAAAGACTCCACCCCAAAAATACTAGAACTGATATCGGAATACAGCAAAGTTGCAGGATACAAAATTAACACAGAAATCTGTAGCTTTCCTATACACTAACAATGAACCAATAGAAAGAGAAATCAGGAAAACAATTCCATTCACAATTGCATCAAAAAGAATAAAATACCTAGGAATAAATCTAACCAAAGAAGTGAATGACCTATACTCTGAAAACTACAAGTCACTCTTAAGAGAAATTAAAGGGGACACTAACAGATGGAAACTCATCCCATGCTCGTGGCTAGGAAGAATTAATATCGTCAAAATGGCCATCCTGCCCAAAGCAATATACAGATTTGATGCAATCCCTATCCAATTAGCAGCAACATTCTTCAATGAACTGGAACAAATAATTCAAAAATTCATATGGAACCACCAAAGACCCCGAATAGCCAAAGCAATCCTGAGAAAGAAGAATAAAGTAGGGGGTTCTCACTTCCCAATTTCAAGCTCGACTATAAAGCCATAGTAATCAAGACAATTTGGTACTGGCACAAGAACAGAGCCACAGACCAGTGGAACAGACTAGAGACTCCAGATATTAACCCTAACATATATGATCAATTAATATTTGATAAAGGAGCCATGATCATACAATGGCAAAATGACAGTCTCTTCAACAGATGGTGCTGGCAAAACTGGACAGCTACATGTAGGAGAATGAAACTGGACCATTGTCTAACCCCATATACAAAAGTAAATTCAAAATGTATCAAAGACTTGAATGTAAGCCATGAAACCATTAAACTCGTGGAAAAAAACATAGGCAAAAACCTCTTAGACATAAACATGAGCGACGTCTTCTTGAACATATCTCCCCGGGCAAGGAAAACAACAGCAAAAATGAACAAGTGGGACTATATTAAGCTGAAAAGCTTCTGTACAGCAAAAGACAACATCAATAGAACAAAAAGGAACCCTACAGTATGGGAGAATGTATTTGTAAACGACAGATCCAATAAAGGCTTGACGTTCAAAATATATAAAGAGCTCACACACCTCAAGAAACAAAAATCAAATAATCCAATTAAAAAATGGGCAGAGGAACTGAACAGACAGTTCTTCAAAAAAGAAATACAGATGGCCAACAGACACATGTAAAGATGCTCCACATCACTAATTATCAGAGAAATGCAAACTAAAACTACAATGAGGTATCACCTCACACCAGTAAGGATGGCTGCCATCCAAAATACAAACAACAACAAATGTTGGTGAGGCTGTGGAGAAAGGGGAACCCTCCTACACTGCTGGTGGGAATGTAAACTAGTTCAACCATTGTGGAAAGCAGTATGGAAGTTCATCAAAATGCTCAAAACAGACTTACCATTTGACCCAGGAATTGCCCTCCTAGGAATTTACCCTAAGAACGCAGCAATCAAGTTTGAGAAAGACCGATGCACCCCTATGTTTATCGCAGCACTATTTACAATAGCCAAGAATTGGAAACAACCTAAATGTCCATCATTAGACGAATGGATAAAGAAGATGTGGTACATATTCACAATGGAATACTACTCAGCCATAAGAAGAGGGCAAATCCTACCATTTGCAGCAACATGGATGGAGCTGGAGGGTATTATCCTCAGTGAAATAAGCCAAGTGGAGAAAGAGAAATACCAAATGATTTCACTCATCTGTGGAGTATAAGGACAAAGGAAAAACTGAAGGAACAAAACAGCAGCGGAATCACAGAACCCAAGAATGGACTAACAGGTACCAAAGGGAAGGGGACTGGGGAGGATGGGTGGGTAGGGAGGGATAAGGGGGGGGAGGAAGAAGGGGGGTATTAAGATCAGCATGCATGGGGGGGTATGAGAAAGGGGAGGGCTGTACAACACAGAAAAGAAGTAGTGATTCTATAACATTTAGCTATGCTGATGGACAGTGACTGTAAAGGGGTTTATAGCGGGGACCTGGTATAGGGAAGAGCATAGTAAACATAATATTCTTCATGTAAGTGTAGATTAAAGATAACAAAAAAAAAGAGAAAGAAAAGGGGGATTACTCCATGAAAGGACAAAACTAACTGTAAATCAACGATTAATGCATGCTTTAAATATCCTTAATTTTTATCACTTAAAGGGTGTCGGATGATCGGTTATGGAGGTACACTTTTCTGATAATATTCCTTTCTCTTAAAAAAAAAAGAAAAGAAAAGCAGTTCCTTTGTGGGGACCTCCAATGAGTTCTACACAATGGTATAAAGGGCAGATCAAAGTGTGGGCAAAGGGTCTATTTGTGTTTATACAGAGGATCAAAGCCTAATTTGGCTACCCAGAAAATCAACTAAGATACGATATGAAGAAGAACTTCCAACATCAGCACTGTCTGGAAGAGTCATACCAGAAGATGATCATCAAAAAACCTCAGCAAAGATCCAGGCGATGCTGCAATTGTAGCTGCATTCATACCACCGGTTCCTGGACTTGCTATTGGAATGAAGAAGGAGATATCTAAGCTGACCTGTGCATACAGTAAAACAACAAATTTGACTGGATCTACACTGTTGGAACTCAACCAAGAATTAGGAGAAGTGCAAGTTATAGCACTCCAAAATCTTACAACTACAGACTATTTACTGTTGAAAGAACATATGGGATGTACAGTTCCCAGGAATGGGTTGTTTTAATTTGTCTGATTTCTCTGAGACTGTTCAAGTACAGTTGGACAATATCCATCATATCTTAGACAAATTTTCACAAATGCCCAGGGTGCCTAACTGGTTTTCTTGGCCTCACTGAAAATAGGTGGTAATTATAGATCTGCTTTGGTTATGTAACTGTATTCCTATTATGTTAATGTGTGTGTGCAATTTAATTAGTAGTTTAAAACCTATACATGCTTAAATTACGGTACAAGAAGATATGTCAAAGAAATAATCAATCTTCCCATGTTTTCTTCCGTCTGCTACCTCTATAGCTTTTCTTCTTCCTTCCTAATTACAACCCTTAAATAGAATTCGTGCCTCATATCGAATTTACCGAGTATCATAATTCTTCCAAGTGCTAAAGATACCTCAAGACAAATGCTGGGCATAGAAGCCACAGGGCATAAACCTGCAAAGAAGTAAAAAGTTAACCTTTTCAAACAATATGGCTTCTCTCTCACTTACCAACTTTACATCTCCCTGTATGGCCCCGGAAGATTAGCCAGAGACGGGTAAGATTCCTCAAGGGAGGAACAACCTAAGACAGGCACAGTCGCAGGGGGGCCATCAGGTGAGAAATTGGGGATCAACAGAGGTGAGGCTTAGAACCTCACCCCCCCTGTTTTGAGAGAAATATTCTGCATCCGTGGATGTTTTATTGCCCTTGTCTAGCTTGGATTAACACATAGTCTACAGGCACACACCTGATCATCTACATTTGCTCTCTTACAACACTAAACTAAGTTTTCTACCTTTATCTTACATCTACCTACCACTTCAGCATTTTATTAAAAATAACAATAATAATAATAATAAAGTGAGAAATGTGGGATCCACATATAAATCAAGTATAAAAATCAAACGAATATTCATATTTGACCTGATTGTTTATAGTTCATAATGCGTGATCAAAACCGAAAGTTTCTGTGATGACTGCCCTTGCACCACTGTTCACCATTTAAGAACTTATTCACTATGTAAGAATTTGTCCACCATGTAAGAACTTGTTCATTATACTTTAGAAGATTGGAGACTGTTGAGAATTAGGCTTGGGGTTGACTAATGATTGTGCATTGAGTCTCCTATACAGAATTTTATTGTTGTTAACAACCATTTGATCAATAAATATAAGATATGCCCTCTAAAAAAAAAAAAAAAGAAAAGAAAACAAAAAGTTTCAGAAACACAGGGAGGCTTAACAACATGCTCCTAAATAATCAATGGATCAATGACCAAATTAAAACAGAGATCAAGTAATATATGGAGACAAATGACAACAACAGCACAAAGCCCCAACTTCTGTGGGACGCAGCAAAGGCAGTTCTAAGAGGAAAGTATGTAGCAATCCAGTCCTGTTTAAAGAAGGAAGAACAATCCCAAATGAATAGTTTAAAGTCACAATTATTGAAACTGGAAAAAGAAGCACAAGTGAGTCCCAAAGTCAGTAGAAGAAGGGACATAATAAGGATCAGAGAAGAAATAAATAAAACTGAGAAGAATAAAAAATCAATGAAACCAACAGCTGGTTCTTTGAGAAAATAAACAAAATAGATAAACTCCTAGCCAGACTTATTAAGAGAAAAAGAGAATCTACACACATAAACAGAATCAGAAATGAGAATCACGATGGACACCACAGAAATACAAAGAATTATTAGAGAATACTATGAAAATCTATATGCTAACAAGCTGCAAAACCTTGAAGAAATGGACAGCTTCCTAGAAAAATACAACTTTCCAAGACTAACCAAGGAAGGAACAATGTCTAAACAGACCAATTATCAGCAACGAAATTGAAGTGGTAATCAAAAAACTACCCAAGAACACAACTCCCAGTCCAGATGGATTTACCACTGAATTTTATCAGACATTTTCGGTAGACATAATACCTGTTCTCCTTAAAGTTTTCCAAAAATAGAAGAGGAGGGAATACTTCCAAACTCATCCTATGAGGCCAACATCACCCTAATACCAAAACCAGGCAAAGACCCCACAAAAAAAGAAAATTACAGACCAGTATCCCTGATGAAGATAGATGCAAAAATATTCAACAAATTATTAGCAAATTGAATTCAAAAATAAATCAGTAGGATCATACACCACGACCAAGTGATATTCATCCCAGGGGTGCAACGATGGTACAACATTCAAAAATCCATCAACATCATCCACTGCATCAACAAAAAGGACAAAAACCACATGATCATCTCCATAGATGCTGAAAAAGCATTCGACAAAATTCAACATTCCTTCGTGATAAAAACTCTCAACAGAATGGGTGCAGAGTGCAAGTACTTCAACATAATAAAGGCCATATATGACAAACCCACAGCCAACATCATACTGAACAGCGAGATGCTGAAAGCTTTTCCCCTAAGATAGGTAACAATACAAGGATGCCCACTATCCCCACTGTTATTCAACATAGTACTGGAGGTCCTAGCCACAGCAATCAGACAACACAAAGAAATACAAGGCATCCAGATTGGTAAAGAAGAAGTGAAACTGTCACTATTTGCAGATGACATGATATTGTACATAAGAAACCCTAAAGAACCCACTTCAAAACTGCTAGGACTAATATCTGAATTCAGCAAAGTTGTGGGATACAAAATTAACACACAGAAATCTGTTGTATTCCTATACACTAATGATGAACTAGCAGAAAGCAAAATCAGGAAAACGATTCCTTTCACAATTGCATCAGAAAGAATAAAATACCTAGGAAAAATCTAACCAAGGAAGTGAAAGACCTATACCCTGAAAACTACAAGACACTTGTAAGAGAAACTAAAGAGGACACTAACAAATGGAAACTCATCCTATGCTCTTGGCTAGGAAGAATTAATATTGTCAAAATTGCCATCCTGCCTAAAGGAATCTACAGATTCAATGCAATCTGTATCAACATACCAACAGTATTCTTCAATGAACTGGAACAAATAGTTCTAAAACTCATTTGGAACCACAAAAGACCCTGAACAGCCAAAGCAATCCTGAGAAGGAAGAATAAAGCAGGGGGAAATCTCGCTTCCCAACTTAAAGCTCTTCTACAAAGTCACAGAAATCAAGACAATTTGGTACTGGCACAAGAACAGAACCACTGAGCAGTGGAACAGAATAGAGAGCCCAGATATTAACCCAAACATATATGGTCAATTAATATACAATAAAGGAGCCGTGAATATTCAATGGGGAAATGACAGCCCCTTCAACAGCTGGTGTTGGCAAAACTGGATAGCTTCATATAAGAGAATGAAACCGGATCATTATCTAACCCCATACACAAAAGTAAATTTGAAATGGATCAAAGACCTGAATGTAAGTTATGAGACCATAAACCCTTTGAAGAAAACATAGGCAAAAATCTCTTGGACATAAACATGAGTGACTTTTTCATGAACATATCTCCCCAGGCAAGGGAAACAAAAGCAAAAATGAACAACTGGGACTATATCAAGCTGAAAAGTTTCTGTACAGCAAAGGACACCATCAATTGAACAAAAAGCATCCTATAGTATGGGAGAATAATTCATAAATGACATATCCGATAAACAGTTGACATCCAAAATATATAAAGAGCTCACGAACCTCAACAAACAAAAAGCAAATAATCCAATTAAGAAATGGGCAGAGGAACTGAACAGACAGTTCTCCAAAGAAGAAATTCAGATGGCCAACAGGCACATTAAAAGATGCTCCACATCACTAATCATCAGAAAAATGCAAATTAAAACCACAATGTGATATCACCTCATGTCAGTTAGGATGGCCACCATCCAAAAGACAAACAAAAACAAATGTTTGCGAGGATGTGGAGAATGGGGAACCCTCCTACACTGCTGGTAGTAATGTCAATTAGTTGAACCATTGTGGAAAGCAGTATGGAGGTTCCTCAAGAAACTCAAAATAGAAATACCATTTAACCCAGGAATTCCACTCCTAGGAATTTTCCCTAAGAATGCAGTTTCCCAGTTTCAGAAAGACATATGCACCCCTATGTTTATCACAGCACTATTTGCAATACCTAAGAAATAGCTAAGTGTCCATCTATTGATGAGTGGATAAAGAAGATGTGGTACATATACACAATGGAATATTATTCAGCCATAAGAAGAAAATAAATCCCACCATTTGCAACAACATGGATGGAGCTGGAGGGTATTATGCTCAGTGAAAGAAGCCAGGCAGAGAAAGAAAGACAAGTACCAAATAATTTCACTCATCTGTGGAGTGTAAGAACAAAGCCAAAACTGAAGGAGCTAAACAGCAGCAGACTCACAGAACCCAAGAATGTACTAACAGTTACCAAAGGGAAAGGGAGTGGGGAAGATAGGTGGGAAGGTAGGAATAAGGGGGAAAGGGGGACATTACGATCAGCACACATAATGGGTTGGGTGGGGGGCACGGGGAAGGCAGTACAACACAAAGGAGACAAGTAGTGTTTCTATAGCATCTTACTACACTGATGCACAGTGACTGTAATGGGGTATGCGGTGGGGACTTGATATGGTGGTATCTGGTAACCAAAATATTGCTGATGTAAGTGTACATTAATGATACCAAAAGAAAAAAAAATAATAATAATAAAAATAAAAAAACTAATGGACACTGGTATCAAATCACTATGTTTATTTGATTCCATTGAATGCATTTTTTTCAAATGATGTGGCAGTTTTATTTTAAAATGTTAATATTTATAATAGGCTAGAAATTATAATAAACTGAATGATATTCTCAATCTCCCTTAAGGTTATCTCCATTCCAGCCGGCTGAAAGGGAAAAGACATGGAAAAGCATATATGGGAGGGTTTCGTGACCCAGACCTGGAAGTATACATATCGCATCATTCACTTCACTGGCTCAAAGTCAGTGGCATAGCCTTACTACAGGGAAGGCTAGGAAATACAATCTAGTCATGTGCCTAGGAAGCAAAAGGGAATATGGGTTTCGTTAGCTGCATGCAGTCTGGAGCATAATGATGCCACATTAACACAGATGATTGACATTAGTTAGGCAAGACACTGGGAGTGAGTGTTTAACAGTGGCTTTCATCATTTATTGAGGTCTGCGTGTTCCCTGTGCTAAAGCTGTGGGTGTTAGAGAAAAGCTTACAGTGGTTGAGCAGACAAAATCGAATTCAACTAAAACAATATGGAGTGATGAAATAGGTGCTAAGTTGTATAGTACAGGCAAGGTGATACGTAACTAAAGAGAAAGAAGTAAGTCCTGGTATTCCTTCATTCACCATCCAGCAATTATGTTTTGAATGCCTACTGTGTGGTAGGGGCTGTTTTGTTTGTGCAAACAATGGAGAGCAAAAACAGACATGTGGACCTTAAGTCTGTGGAGGCATAAGAGGGAGTATGACAGAAATTAATCAAATAATGACAGAAACATACAAAATTGCAAAACCAAGAAAATGCACATGATGGCATGAGAGCCTATATAAGGGGCATGACCACCATTGGGGTGATTAAAGAAGGCATCCCTGAGCTGAGGCTTTGGGAGGGTGTTCATGAGGGTGGCTGTGAGCCACAAGAGTGAAGAACTACAGGTGAAATAGATGGGATGTAAACATGGGACAGTAAGACAACTACGCTGGTGGGAATTAGTAATGTTTTGGAAAGAGTAGAGAGCAAATAAAGATAGGGTTAGATTATGGATACTTTTCAAAACAAAGCAAGTTTAGGCTTTATTTTGTCATTAAATGGAGGCCTATGGAATGTTTCTGAGGCAACAAGAGATATAATCAAGTATGAAAGTAAACTTAGTAAGAAAAAATAATTAGTTGGACATTCACAATGTCTGTATGGTGTATTCAAGTCAGATAGAGAGAAATCATAGTTTGAATTTGTTTTGCAAATACCCTGGCAGGAAGTGATATTTACACTGTAAAGTATTGAAAAGTTGAGATAACCGTTTTTGTGCAGAGGTTTCAGAAGCTGATAGCTTTTGTTTTTGATTTACTGTGTCTTTGTTGGGGGTGGTTTTGGTGGTAATGAGTACAGTTTGAGCAAAAGGAGTCTATTTTACTGATAACCGTTGACCTGAATTGTAAGATTAACAGGGTAGGTGTTGAGGTGACTGCACGTTGTAAGCTTCATTGATTCTGTTCCCTGAATTCTTTTTATTTTTTTTTTTTTTTTTGTTCCCTGAATTCTTGGTTTGTATATAGCAACTCACAGCAGTATGCATTAGCTGGGATAAAGGAGTAGAAGGAAGAAATGAAAATTCATTTCTCTTTTCTATATTATATTACTTTTATTTTATAATCACATTGACTGAATACCTATGGAGTCCTGTTGCCATATTATTAAAACTTATTTTCTATAAAACTTTTAAGTATATTACAAAGTTAGAATAGTGTAATTAACCCTTCATCCAACTTCAAAATTATCAACTTACCTCGTTTTCATCTATAATCCTTCTCCATTTAGGGCTTTTTAAAAGTAAATTTTTAAAAAGTAAATCATGTTATTTCCTCTGGAGATAATTCATGTATATAAAAGATGTGGTCCACCTCCTTTTTTTTTAACTTACCCACATTCCTTTAATGCTTTTAAATACCTAGCCAATTCACATTTCTCTGTTCATCTTACTTTTATACTATATTTGAATTTGGAATTATGATAAGTTTGTGAATAATTGATATTTTTCTTAGTTTCTTCATCTTCCTTTTTTAATTTTTCTTTTTCTTTTTTTTTCCCCCCTAAACAAAATTGGGTTGATTATATCCTACAGTTTTTCATAGCCTGTATTTTGTTGGCTGCATCCCTGTGGTGCAGTTTAGTTTCAAGAATTTCTGAAGTGGAACCCACATGCCCCTGTTATCTTTAGACATTAACATGTGTTTTACAAATATTTTCTCCCAGTCTGTGGCTTTTTATTTTATTCTCCTGAAAGTGTCTTTTGTAGAGGAGCAATTTTTAGTTATAATGAAATTTGACTTACCAATTTTTTCTTTCATGGATTATGCTTTTAGTTTTCTGTCTAAAAAGTCAGTATCACATCAAGGTAACCTAAATTTTCTCCTGTATTATCTTCTAAGGGTTTTATAGTTTTAGGTCCACTGTCCTATGTGAAAGGTGTTAAATCTGTGTTGAGGTTCACTTTTGTTGAGAAAACTATCCCCATTTGTTGAAAAAAATACCGTTTCTCCATTGTATTGCCTGTGCTCCTTTGTCAGAGACCAGTTGACTCTATTTCAATGGGTCTACTTCTCAGCTCTCCTGTTTAATATCATTTTTAGACTTTGCAGATCTAATTCATTAAAAGACCTCACATAAATTTGTATTTTAAAACAATTATTCATATTCTTGTGTCTTCTGAATTCCTGTGAACTCTAATGCCCACTGGGTGGTTTGTCTTTTTTCCTTTGTAAACTAAAAAAGCTCCCAGCATATTAAGGAATCACCGCTTTGTTACTAATGTGGTTTTTCCCAGTTGGCTTTGTCTTTTTTTGTTGTTGTAGAAATTTTGCACATTTAATTAGTCAGAATACTGTAGCATCTAAGAGTATGAATTTTGAGTTTTTGAGCTGTGCTTACATAAGTCTTTTTTATTTCAATATTTTAAAATAGTCACCCATTTAAAAAAATCATTATATGGTTTAATTTTATTTATTTAAAATATTCTTTTCTTACATAAACATTCTTGTTTTTTTAAACCTGATGAAATGGTTAAATTAATGTTAGCTTCTATGTCATTTTTATATTGACTCATTTTCATGACTTATCTTGCAAGATTGGTATCTTTTTTTATTGTGGTAAAACGCATATAACATAAAATTTACTATCTTAACCATTTCATGAGTACAGTTCAGTGGTAGTAAGTGCATTCATATTATTGTACAGCCATCTCCACCATCTATCTCCAGAGATCTTCCCATCTTGGAAAACTGAAACTCTATAACCCGTTATATAGTAACTCCTTATTCTTCCCTCCCTCCAGCCCTTGGCAACAACCTTTCTACTTTCTGTCTCTGATTTCGGCTACTCTGAGTACCTCATGTAAGTGGAATCATACAATATTTGTCTTTCTGTGTCTTCAAGATTCACCAGTAGTATAGCATATGTCAATTTCCATTGTTTTTAGGGCTGAATAACATTCCACTGTATGTATATTCATCTGTTGGACACTTGGGTTTCTTCCATGTTTTAGCTATTATGAATAATGCTGCTATGAACACAAATATACAAATATCTGATGGAGATCCTGCTTTCAGTTCTTTTGAATGTGTATCCAGAAGTGGAATTTATGGGTCATACTGTTTTGCTATGTTTAACTTTTTGAATAGCCACCCTGCCATTTTCTTTCTTTTTTTTTTTTTTTGGGTAGTTGATGCACAGTATTACATTACATTAGTTTCAGGTGTACAACACAGTGATAAAACATTTATATACATAATTCTAGGTTCCAGCTATCAACCTACCAAGCTGTTACAATATCTTGACTATATTCCTTATGCTATACATTACATCCCAGTTACTTATTTATTTTACCATTGGAAGGCTGTCCTTTTTTTTTTTTTTTTTTTTTTGTGAGGGCATCTCTCATATTTATTGATCAAATGGTTGTTAACAACAATAAAATTCTGTATAGGGGAGTCAATGCTCAATGCAAAATCATTAATCCACCCCAAGCCTAATTTTCGTCAGTCTCCAATCTTCTGAGGCATAACAAACAAGTTCTTACATGGAGAACAAATTCTTACATAATGAATAAGTTACATAGTGAACAGTACAAGGGCAGTCATCACAGAAACTTTCGGTTTTGCTCATGCATTATGAACTATAAACAGTCAGTTCAAATATGAATACTCATTTGGTTTTTATACTTGATTTATATGTGGATACCACATTTCTCTCTTTATTATTATTATTTTTAATAAAATGCTGAAGTGGTAGGTAGATACAAGATAAAGGTCGAAAACATAGTTTAGTGTTGTAAGAGAGCAAATGTAGATGATCAGGTGTGTGCCTGTAGACTATGTGTTAATCCAAGCTAGACAAGGGCAATAAAACATCCACGTATGCAGAAGATTTCTCTCAGAACGGGGGGGTGAGGTTCTAAGCCTCACCTCTGTTGATCCCCAATTTCTCACCTGATGGCCCCCCTGCGACTGTGCCTGTCTTAGGTTGTTCCTCCCTTGAGTAATCTTACCCGTCTCTGGCTAACCAGTCATCTTCCGGGGCCATACAGGGAAATGTAAAGTTGGTAAGTGAGAGAGAAGCCTTATTGTTTGAAATGGTTAGCTTTTTATTTCTTTGCATATTTATGCCCTGTAGCTTCTATGCCCAGCATTTGTCTTGAGGTATCTTTACCACTTGGAAGAATTATGATACTCGGTAAATTTGATATGAGGCACGAATTCTATTTAAGGGTTGTAATTAGGAAGGAAGAAGAAAAGCTATAGAAGTAGCAGGCGGAAGAAAACATGGGAAGATTGATTACTTCTTTGACATATCTTCTTGTAGAGTAACTTCAGCTTGTATAGGTTTTAAGCTACTACTTAAATTGCGCACACACATTAACATAATAGGATTATAGTTACATAACCAAAGCATATCTGTAATTACCAGCCATCTCCAGTGAAACCAAGAAAACCAGTTAGGCACCTTAGGCATTTGTGAAAACTTATCTATGATATGGTGGATATTGTCCAACTGAACTTGAACAGTCTGAGAGAAATCAGACAAATTAAAACAACCCATTCCTGGGGAATGTTCACATCCCTTATGTTCTTTTAACAGTAAATAGTCTGTAGTTGTAAGATTTTGGAGCACTACAATTTGCACTTCTCCTAATTCTTGGTTGAGTTCCAACAGTATAGATCCAGTCAAATTTGTTGTTTTACTGTATGCACAGGCCAGCTTAGATATCTCCTTCATTCCCATGGCAAGTCCAGGAGCTGGTGGGATGAGTGCATCTACAGCTGTAGCAGCGCGTGGATCTTTGTTGGGGTTTTTTGATGATCATCTTCTGGCATGAGTCTTCCAGAGAGTGCTGATGTTGGAAGTTCTTTTTCATATCGTATCTTAGTTCATTTTCGGGGTAGCCCAATTAGGCTTTGATCTTCTGTATAAACACAAACAGACCCTTTGCCTACACTTTTATATGCCCTTTATACCCTTGTGTAGAACTCATTGGAGGTTACCACACAGGAACTGCCCTTTTGTTTTGTTTTGTTTTGTTTTGTTTTTGGTATCACTAATCTACACTTACATGACGAATATTATGTTTACTAGGCTCTCCCCTATACCAGGTCTCCCCTATAAACCCCTTTACAGTCACTGTCCATCAGCATAGCAAAATGTTGTAAAATCACTACTTGCCTTCTCTGTGTTGTACAGCCCTCCCTTTTCTCCTACCCCCCCATGCATGCTAATCTTAATACCCCCCTACTTCTCCCCCCACCTTATCCCTCCCTACCCACCCATCCTCCCCAGTCCCTTTCCCTTTGGTACCTGTTAGTCCATTCTTGAGTTCTGTGATTTTGCTGCTGTTTGGTTCGTTCAGTTTTTCCTTTGTTCTTATATTCCACAGATAAGTGAAATCATTTGGTATTTCTCTTTCTCCGCTTGGCTTGTTTCACTGAGCATAATACCCTCCAGCTCCATCCATGTTGCTGCAAATGGTTGGATTTGCCCTTTTCTTATGGCTGAGTAGTATTCCATTGTGTATATGTACCACATCATCTTTATCCATTCATCTATCAATGGACATTTAGGTTGCTTCCAATTCTTGGCTATTGTAAATAGTGCTGCGATAAACATAGGGGTGCAGTGATCTTTCTCATACTTGATTGCTGCATTCTTAGGGCCACCATGCCATTTTCTATAATCAGTGTACTATTTTACTTTATGTATTTATTGGCCATCGTATATCTTCTTTGGAGAAATGTCTGTTCAAGTCCTTTGCCCATTTTTGAATCAATTTGTTTGAGTTATAGAAGTTCTCTCTATGTTCTGGATCTTAATCCCTCATCAAACACAGGATTTGCAAATATATTTTCGCATTCTGTGAATTGCTATTTTACTCTGTTGACAATGTCTTTTGAGGCACAACATTTTTAAATTTTCATGAAATGCATTTGTCTATTTTTTCTTTTATTGCCTGTGCCTTTGGTGTATCTCCAAGAAATCATTGCCAAATCTAATGTTGCAAAGCTTAGCCCTATATTTTCTTCTATGAGTTTTCTAGCTTTAGGTTTCACATTTAAGTCGTGGATCCCCTTTGAGTTAATTGAGTTAATTTTTGTATGTAAGATGTTGGAAAAGGATCTGACTTGATTCTTTTGCATGTGGATATCCAGTTTTCCTAGCGCCATTTGTTAGAAAGACCGTCTTTTGCACATTGAATGTCTCGGCATTGTTGTCAAAAATCATTTGACCATGTATGTGTAGGTTTATTGCTGGACTCTATTCTATTCTATTCCCTTGGTCTGTATGTCTGGCTTTATGCCAGTGTTGGTTTTATTTTTTTAGGTTAACTCTTTCATCTATTTGGAGGTGGTTACAAGGAATGAGGTATAAGAATCCAGCCTTTTTTCTGTAGACCAAATGACTAATTCATGTCATTTACTGAATAGCTCGTCATTCTCCCTTGATTTGAGATGCTAACTTTCATCGTGGATTCTTCTGTATATGGGTTCTTTTATCTAGTCTTTCAATCTTTAGCACTTTGTTCCTAGGCCAATCCCATTCTATTTTATTTATGCTGTGTTGATAATATATTTTAATCCTTAGTAGGACTTGTTTCTGAGTTTTATAAAGTTGATACTTATAAAGCAGGTTGTCTAATTTTTCCTAATTAGAGTCATTTGACCTTTCCTTGAGTGTTTCCTTGGATACTAATATATCACATTTAAATTACTCATCCATGTTACTGTAATTCATAAATATAAATAAAACCTATGTTGAGTTACTATCCATGAAAAAATAGCAAATGAATGCCTTACACCTATTTCATAATATTTCACCAGTCAGTAAATCAGTACTTAAAGTTCTGGTATCCATCTCACAGTTTGACTCTGTCACTAGTCTTATAATACATGTACTATTCATTGCTTCTCATTTTTTTCATTTGTCTCTTTTAGCTTGAAAGCCTTTTAAAGTTTTCAGATTTGCTTCTTGATAGATTTAATGACATAAAGTTTGAGAGTTAGGATAATGTAAAAGCATAGTTTGTGATGATCAACTCTATAAACATTCTGTCACAAATTTTTAAAAAATATATTAATATGGACCCCTCTGAACTCCTGATTTTGAACGATACTACAAATCAAGTAATCAAGTATGGTTCTGGCATAAACACAGATATATAGATCAGTGAAACAGAATAGAGAGCCCAGAAATAAACCTACACATATGTGGTCCATGAAACTCCTGGAAGAAAACATGGGGGGCAAGTTCCTTGGCATCAGTCTTGGCAATGATTTTTTTGGATTTGGTACCAAAGCACAGGCAACAAAAGCAAAAATAAACAAGTGGGACTACATCAAATCAAAGAGCTTCTCTATAGCAAAGGAAACCAACAAAATGAAAAGGCAACCAACAGAGTGAGGTAAATTATTTGCAAATCTTATATCTGATAATGGGTTAATATCCAAAATATATAAAGAACTCATACAATTAATTTTAAAAAACTCAAACAGTCTAACAAATCAGAGGAACTGAATAGACATTTTTCTAAAGAAGACATACAAATGGCCAACAGGTACATGAAAAGGTGCTCAACATCACTGATCATCAGGGAAATGTGAATCAAACCCACAATGATATAACACCTCCCACCTGTTGGAATGGCTGTTATCAAGAAGACAAGAAATAACAAGTGTTGGTGAGGATGTGGAACAAAGGGAACCCTTGTACACTATTGGTGGGAATGTAAATTGGGGCAGCCTCTTTGGAAACTAATATAGTGGTTCCCTACAAGACTAAAAATAGAATTAATATCTGATCCAACAATTCTATTTCTAGGTATTTATCCAAAGGAATCAAAATCACCATCCTGAAAAAATACTTGCACACCCATGGTCATTGCAGCATTATTCACAATAGCCAAGACATGGAAACAACCTAAGTGTCCAGTGACAGATGAATGGATAAAGAAGATGGGGGTCAGGGGGAGATATGTGTACACAATGGAATATTATTCAGCCATAAAAAGAATGAAATCCTGCCTTCTGTGACTGACCTCGTGCTAAGTAAATAAGTCAAACACAGACAATACTGTGTGATCTCATGTATATGTGGAATATAAAAAGAAGGAAATGAACTTGTAGATACAGAGAACAGATTAATGGTTGTCAGAAGCGGGTTGTAGCAAAATGAGTGAAGGTAGTAAAAAGGTAGAAACTTCCAGTTACAAGGTCAGTAAATCCTGGGGATGTAATGAACAGCATGCTGACAATAGTTAACAATACTGTATTGTATACATGGAAGCTGCTAAGAGGGGAGATGTTTAAAGTTCTCTTAAAAAGAAAAAATTGTAATTATGTTCAATTATGTTAATTGTGGCAAACAATTTGCAATATATATATACATCAAATTGTTACATTGTATACCTAAAACTAATACAATGTTACATCAATTATATTTCAGTAAAAAAATAAAAACATAAGCTCTTCCCTCTCATAAAATTATGCCAAAAATTAGCTGTCAGTTACCTAGATTCAATACTGAGTTTTAAGTCATATTTTATGTAGAAATGCATGTGAATTGCTACTTTAAGAGATTTTACAAACAACTTTTATGGTGCATGTTGCTTGAGATTCATTTTGTCTGTCCTACCATTCTGTATTACAACTTCTGTGAAAAAACTACTTCCTCTAGGGTAACTTTACATGATTCTGTTGCCCTTCTCTTAGCACTAATATATACACACATAAAAAGTTTCCCCCACCAAATGCTGTTGTTAAATAAGTTGGGGAAACACCATATACCATACCCATCCAGGAAATTTATAATGCTCATTAGTATATTAAAAGCTCTGAGAAGTCCTGTATCAAAAACCTTTGTTTAACTTTGCTTACCTTAGGATTTCATAAATTAATTTTACAAAAGTAGACCATTTCATTTAGTATCTAATCCTGAAGAGCTAATGTTTAATGAAATAAACACAGTTTAGCAAACACTACCCAACCAGTGTTAAGGAAAACAATATTCTGATTTTGCAGCAGATTAAGCAAATTTCATCTTAATATCTGTTCAAAACAGCACAATTTGTACTAATATCCCAAAGCATTATATGAATTTCATTTAGTGATAATGTTCTCCCCTATACAAAAAGAGAAACAACCTAAAGAGAAACAGAGACAAACTGGAACCAAAGCTTGTATGTCCAAACAATGATTTCTGGGCTATGTTTACAAACAGAACCAAATTGCAAGTTTTTAAAAACAACAACAAAGCATATTTATATGGAATCCTACAAATTTGGTGTTTTGGGATATTGGCTGAACATTTGTCTATGTATCTACCTATCTATCATCTACAACTTCACCAAATAAAATTAGATTCCTCATTTGCATAAGAGAAAAATGTTCTATGCTTCATTTTCTTTTAAGTTAATCTTCAATTAAGCAAGGATTTGGTATTTGCTAACTGGAAAATAATGGTCAAAGAAATTTGTCTTAAATGTATAATTATGATACTAATCTGTAAATAGAAATGGCTTAGGAAATAGTACAAATAAAAGAAAAATCTTTGAAGTCCATGTTTTTGAGGGCAGCCACCAATACATGTTAAATGTAGCTATTTTGAATTTAAATTAAGATGTTTTTTAACCCGGTTGTCAAGGGTATTAATCAGGATATAGAGATAGACGAAGATTTTTACTGAATGTACATGAACTGTTTTTCTAGTAATATGATATGCTCAGAGAGGCATTCACATGGAGTTTCTAGGCCACTGTACTTCAAGGAAGAGACCGACTTGTGAATTCTCAAAGCAAGGAAGTGTATTTGAATACTTTGTCTTTTGCAAAAGTAGTAACTGTTATATATTACTTGGTATTTTAGTTGTTTTAAAACTGTAGATTAATCAGTGGTTGCCAAGAGTTCAGAGTTGGTGGGGGGAAGAATGTGATTACAGAGGGTGGTGCAAGAGAGTTTCTTTGTGGCAATGGAACAATTTTGTATCTTACGGTGATGTTAGTTATACAAATCTATACAGTCTATACATCCAAAAAAAAAAGCACATGCGAACTGTTGAAATCTGAAGGTCTGTTTTATAGATGAGTTAATAATATTGTATAAAATGTCTGTTTCCTGGTTTTGATATTGTTCTGTGGTTATGCAAGATGTTACTCTGTTACTCTGTTGGAGGAAGGGTAGAGAGGAACTCTGTTAAATTGCCATTTCTTGTGAGTCTAAAATTATTTTAAAATTAAAGTCTTTAAATGCTATTTATACTTCCAGTCATTATATTAACTGATGAAAAAATATTTTGATCTTTCTTAGAGGCAGATGTGCAGCTTTAGTTCTTAACAGAGTTCTTGAAGACTGGATGCTGTTTATTTATTCAATCATTTAATAACTATTCATTGACAGGCTACAGTGGGACACATGATATAATGTTTTAGGAGAAAGAGCTTTGGAGTTAGATCTGGTTCAAAGCCCAGTTCTACTGTCTTTCAGCTGTGTGACCTTGAGGCAGTTACTTAGTCTCCCTAAGCTTCAGTTTTTCCATCTATAATGGGCATGATGATGATACAAATAGCAGCTCTCATTTATTGACTATTATAATATGTGATGAGTTATTATTTGCACTTTATATAATTTAACTCATTTAATCTTTACAACGATTCTATGAGAAGTCCTCACATTTTCAGATGAGGAAACAGGCACAAGAGAAGTTGAGTTACTTGCACAAACTCAAAGAACTAGGAAATGTTGTAGCCTACATTAGAACCTAGGCAGTCTGGATTTTCTATTTTACCTATCTACAACTAGCTTGTTGCAGACTGACTGTCCTACCAAGAATAACTAAAAAAGCAGAATAAAATATATTTTTAAAATATTTTTGAAGGCATTGGAGACCTACCAAGTGTGTGAGGACATCAGAGGCCACCTTCTTGAAGTGAAGCCTGGAAAAGTCAGCTGCATATTCAAGGTGATACTTCACCTTAAAACATTTGCTGATTTGTAAGTTGTGGCTCAGAGACAGAGGGTGAGCAGAAAGAGGCTCAGCAAAGTTGAGGCACTGAGCAGGTCTGTCAGTCTTATAGTTCTCATGGACCAAAATTTGAGTTCAGTCCCCAACATAGGGAGGAACCCTGTAAACACCCAAGTTGGGCCATTGAACTTTTACCTTGGGGAAAAGTGAATGAGAAACAGACAAGACCTCCTGAAGATTAAAGCTCAGCTTCAAATCAGCTCAGTTTATGATCGGTTTAGTACAGTCTGCCCCTGCTTTTAACTGCTTGCCAGAAGCCAAAGTGAATTCTCTTGGGAGGAATATAGCATTATTCAGAGCCTCAAATTATCTCCTTTGCATAAACAATGCCTGGCATTTAATCAGAAATCATCAGGCATACCAGGCAACCAGGCCAAATTATTGAAAACCAATAGATATATGTATTGATATTATCAGACTCAGACTTTAAAAATAACAAAGATTAATAAATTCATAAATTTATTTGACAAGAAGAATTTCAGCAGAAAATTGGGAACTATAAAAAAAAATCAGATGAATACATTCAAACTGAAAACTTAAATCTGAGCCTGACAATTCGGTAGATGAGTTTATCAAAGCAAATTCGATACTGATGAAGAAAGGATTTGACATTTTTTAAGTAACAAAGTAGAGAGAATTTTTCATCAGCAGACTTGCACTTGAGGAATCTTAAAGTGAGTTCTTCAGGCAGAAGGAAAATGATCCCAAAGGGAAGCATGGAAATATAGGAACAACAGAAAAGGTAAATTTGTGGTTATATCTAAGTGAACATCTTGTGGAGTTTAAGTTATATGCAGAATTAAAATACTAAACAGCGCAAAGATGGGGCAAGAGTAAATATTATTAGTGTTCTGTGATTCTTTTATTGTCTGGGTGGAATGTGAAATACTAATTTAATTCCTACATTTACATTGTAATCTCTAGGCAAACTACTAAACTAGCAGTATCATAACGTATAAATAAGCTAATACAGGGGAAAATGAAATAAAATATTTAACTCAAAAGAAGGCAAGAGAGGGGAGAAAAAGGAACAGAAGAGGATAGGTATTTCAGATACGAAATGGTACAGTGGTAGATTTAAATCCAAATATTTTACTATGTTAGATGTTAACAGAGATAATACTGATTAAAAATATGGTCCTAACTGATCTTTTTTTTAAAGACCCAATTATATCCAGCTTGCAAGAGCTGTAGCTTGAAGTTAAGGATACAGAAGAGTTGAAAGTAAAGAGATGGGAAAAGCTGTACTATGCAAACTTAACTAAACCACCTCCTGTGCTGTGCCATGCTATGCCCAGCTCATCATGTAGTTTCTAGATTTAAATCAGATAAACTTAGAGTTTTAAAAAGCACTGCTGTGTATTCATGCTAAATACCCAGTAAATTTAACCATTATGTTTCAGGCACTTTGTTTCTTAATATAGTACTTTTTTTTCCATTTTGAGCTGATATAGCAAGGGCTGTGTCTCTTCCACCACTATGTATGTTTGTCTCATAGTTTGCTTGATTTTTCAGTAGCTTCTGTATGTACACATTTTATCCCATAGGCTTTATATTTTCATTTAACTCACTGATGACTGCTATGGTTATGGTCTGTTATCTTTATTATTTTTTTATTGAAGTATCATTGATATACAATCTGATATTGTTTTCAAATGGACAACACATTTGTAGTTCAACAGTTCAACAGTTACCCATATTCTTAATTCCTCACCCCCACTAGTGCAGTTATTGTCTGTCAACATAGGAAGATATTGCAGAATCTACAGAATCATTGGCTATATTCTCCATGCTGTATTACATCCCCATGACATGCCCCTTTATCCCCTCACCCTCCCCACCACTCACCCCAACCCCTCTCTCCCCCCATGGTCACCACCAGTCCCTTCTCCTCTTACCTTTATTATAAGTCTGCCTTGTGGTGCCTCTCATTAGCCTTTGCCTAATGAGAAGATGTGAATTATTTTATGCTGAAGTAATCTCCTTTGACTATTACCTGTAAGGTTTCCAAACTCAGTAACATTCTCCTCTTTCTTTTTTTCTTTTTTCTTTTTTTCCCAGGCTTTAATGAAAGTGTTCAAATTCTTCAAAATTATTTTTTCATAAATTATTATCTACATAATGAATATAGATTTCCTCTATCATGTCAATTATCTTTTAGCATGAGGTCTTTTTGAAGAACAGCTGGGGATGTAATTCTAATACTATAGAACTAGTTTGAGAATCTTGTCTGGACCTTTGCTTTGTGTGACAGTCTCTGTTGTATGTTGGTTAAACATCAAATGGAGACATATTAAAGGACTTTTGTTGTATTCGGCCTCTAATATTTCATTTAGCTTTCGGTAAAGTCCCACTGCTTTTTGTCAGACTGAAGGAAAAGATTACAAATGATTAAAATGATTATATTGACTCAGATCTGAATCACCGAAGTTGGCCACTTTCCCTATATAGCCAAAATTGGGATAATTTTGGACTGGATTTGGCCTCTTATCCATACATTAATGGGTACATGTGTATCTGTGGAGTATTATATGCCTTTCAGAATTGACTAGATTTAATGAGGGTGCAAGATTAGCTTTTGTTTTGGGTTTCTTTCTCCTTTAGAACACGTGAAAATGAAATTTGTCATAGTTAATTTGGTGAATAGCAATAAAGTTAAATATCTGTGTCATCTTTTCTCTATGTTGAATATGAGGCTTAATTCTGGGAGTTTTAAAATAATCCTTTTTGCATAAGGTTTGCCTGGTAATTAACAAAACTGAATATGTTCTTGTAATTTAAGTAATAATTTTTTCATAGCAAGTCATCCGACCTGGACTACCAAGAAAGTTAACTACTTAGAAATGGAAGGCAGAACTCATTAATTTTGGTTTCACTCCTGTATTCATTGCTATTCTTTTAATTTCTCTTTGAACAGGTTGTTTCTTTTAACAGCTTTTGATGAAATACAGGAGCATACTTTTTGCTTGAGTGATTGTCATAAGTTAAAAGGAGTAGGAAAGTTAAATCCAAGATTAATGATAGCCATGTTGTATTGTTTAATAGGCAGTGAAATCAGCTGTGCAGACCATCACTGTTGGAGGCGTGAGCACATCACAGTTTAAGACAATTATTCCTCTGGCAACTGCTCCCAATGTCCAGCAGATTCAAGTGCCTGGAAGCAAGTTTCATTATGTCCGACTTGTTACTGCCACCACAGCCAGTAGCTCAACTCAGCCAGTTAGTCAGAACCCCAGTACAAACACTCAGCCTCTTCAGCAAGGTTAGTAACCATTTTTTAAAAACACTAATTAATGCTTTGGAAATTATTAAAGAACATTGGTCCTTTTGCTGAAATCCTGATTAAGTACAGCATTTCAGCTGGGAGTTTGAATCAGCAGCTGTTGCAGAAAGAGAACAATAGAATCATAGTCATATGTAACTATACTATCTCCTTCTGCCAGAATTTGGTACAAATGTGCCTTACTACTAGCTAACCATAAGTATTGATCAGTTTGTGGGTCGCCATTTCATGCTGGTTTAAAAATCTACCATTTATGCTAGTGGGATAAATTTAGTTGGAACCAGATTATTTATCTCATTTCCTAAACTTTGAAGCTGCTCGATAGGGGTTGGGTCAGTGGAATGACCAGTAGGCAAGATATAAATAATAAGAACTTTATATCACTTTCATCCTTTCCTTATTTTAAATCTGTAATTGCTAATAAATGGCAATTAAAATATTTTGTTATTTTGCTCAATTGTACTTTTCCTGGAGGATAATCCTGTTTGTAGTCCTTTCATTTTCTGTTTAACCTCTTCTACTACCTGATATACATACACAGATTCATACATATAACCTTTCTGCATATTTATGTACTTTAAAAAAAAATCAAATGGTGTGAAAGGATCAGGACGGTTAAGGCCTAATTTTTTTCCTTGGAAGAATGTGCATATTCCATCGATGTCAAAAAGCAGTTGATGGCAAGTGAATGATTTATTGTTTGCTGGATGTGAATAGAAAAATTAAAGATTATGTGTTTACTGATTCCTTTTATTAAGGGATCAGAGGGTTAGAGCTATCTATTAATAGCTAGTTCACCTAAGGGAAACTAAAAAATCAAGATTTTTGTGAAAGAAAAAAATCAAATTTTTTAAGCTATTGATAGAAAATGGAGAACACATGAGGGAAACAGGATTATTGCATGTATTCTATTAAAATTAGGCATATCAAGTAATTATATTTTTTAATCCCTTTTTAAACTGATTTTGGAAGAAAATCTCTTAATAGGAGGAAAAATTAAACTTAATGAATTGCTGACTAAGGGAGTCAAGCTTTATATCCTCTCAATATTACCAGGGTCTTATGAGACGTGCTGTAAGTCCAATTTACTTAGATATCATTATGCTATAAAGCAGCAATTAGACACAGTTGGGTTTTTTATGTGTCTGTCTGTTTGTATATAGTATGTTGAGTATCCATTCCCAGGGTAACATTAACACGAAGTTACTCACTATCGAGAATAAGCCTTTGGTGGGAGTAGTCAAGGGAGCCGTAGGTCCAAGAGGAGTGGAAGGATGGGGTGGACAGTTCATCATCACAGTGTGTTTACTGGTACCGTTTTTTCTGACTTTGTGTCTGTCTTTCTGCCTCTTTCCCCCTCTCTGTTCTCTTTGCCATCTGGAAATCCCTCCCCCCACCTAGTGCCTATTCCTTTTCTGCTCTCCACCTTCAGCTTTCCCTCTTCCTCCCCTCCAGGTCTCTGGCTCCTTCCCTTTCTCTTTCTCTCTATACCCTCTTCCTCTTGCATACACATGCCACCCATGTGATTTCCTGTATATCCACCCATATTTTTCCCTTTTTGTCTTTCTCTCCTATCTCATATGATCTGGGAATATATTATAGGTATTTCATAGGAATGATGAACTAAGTTTACAGTTTTTATTAGAGACACATTAAATATAGTTGCTCTAGCTCATCTAATGTATTAGTATGCCTTTGTAAAGGCCTAATATCCTCTGAGAGATTTACTTGTGCCAAAGGGAATTGGGCTCATCTTGTACATTGTCCCACCAAAGCCATAGAAAAGTATTCAGAGGCTCCACCATGTTATTTCCTGGCTGGATGGCAGACAACACAGTGGAAAGATGCAGCAGAGTGCTTGGTTAACCTCTTTAGAATGTAATATCCTACTGTCTTTGTGAGGAAGGAAATCAATTTAAGAAATTAAAAAGCCTTAAACACTTGCAGGCATGGTTTCTGAAACATGGAAGGAGGCTGTTCTAAAAGGATTGTTCAGAATTCTTCTTAAAGACTGAAAAATAAAAGATTATGCCAGCCTCTATGAAACTATAGTACTAGTAATGTGGGACGGTGTTCAAAAGTTGAGAAGGAGACATACAGACTGACTTAGTTATGTAGCATCAGTATAACTCCTGACCCCTTTCCCTAGGTAATTTATAGTGTTCTATTTTCTGACCACTTCACTCTACATTTTCTCATTCCCCAGATTTCAGTTAAAACTCAGCATGCAGATGCCAAGCTAATATAAACCTAGATTTCCCAAATTTTCTAGGGTGTGTATGTATGTGTGGCGGGGGTGGGGGAGACAGTTATCCTTTCTTTGTTATCCAAATAAGAATCTTTGGAGTCTCCCAACTGACGTAAGGGAGGGCAGGCCACACACTCCTCCCTATTATTTCAAGACCACCTGGAAGTTCTTATCTTCCTCTGATTGCTGCATTTGCTTCAGGATTGCTGCTCTCTGTGCTTCCCACCAGCCAGCATCACCCTGCAGAGCAAGTGGTGTAGGGAGTCCGCTCTTCTATGTCCCAGGCATGAATGCAGGCTTTTAATTCCTTTTAATTCCCCCTTTAACTCTTCATAGTATTGCTGAAGCCAGTCTGCGGTGGTTATTATAACTTTATTGAAGTTAAAGTAACTGAGGAGAATCAAAACAGAACAGGAAGCAGTTTTAAAGCAGGTATCAAGTGTCACTGCTCTTAAAATTCATGGGCATATGCTCTTTTTGTGTAACAACTTTATTGAGATGTACTTCATGTCTACCATAAAATCACCCTGGTTAAACATACAGTTTAGTGTTTTTTAGCATATTCAGAGAGATGGAATCACCACCACTAAGCATAGGCTTTCTGGCAGTCTCTCACCGTCCCTGCTTCTCCTTAGCCAGAGGGGCTTGCTCCCTTTTAGGTCAGAGTGCTCTCTAATATTCACTCAGGACTCAACTTTCTGTCTTCAGCCATAACCCACCCAGCCTTTCTATCCAGGGACATCTGTTTTTGTTGTTGTCCAGAATAGATGAAATCTCATCATCTCAACCTCTCTTTCAGACCAGGCTCTAGTCTGAATAAAAATAATAAATAATAAAACCCAAAGGGATCTCCTTTCTATCTTCTTAAATCCCTTTTCTACACTGTGAAAATGGAAGTAAGCAGTTTTAAAAGTTGTACTCCTTTTGGTCCAAACTACAAGTCTCATGCCAGCCTCTCTCCTGAATTTCATCATAGCATTTCTCTATACCAGGATTCATCTTCCCTTCAAGTCAGTTCATCCTTGAATTTTTAGTTCTAATACCTGTCGTTTTCCTAATCACTTGACAGCCACACAGTGACTTCCCTTTTCTTCCCTTACACCTGCAACTGCTGCCATCAGCTGGTGGACGATTCCTGGGCCTTTCACCCCCGTCACGTCTCCTTTCCATCCCCAGTGCTGTCACCCCAGATTAGACCCTCATCTTCTGCACTCTTCTTTCTTGTTTCTTGCAACCCCATTCTGTTCTACACACTGCTGCCAAATATAGTTTCATTTTGTCCTATTCCAATAATATTTCTGTACTTCAGATTCCTCAGAAACTTCTCATTGCCTACTGAATTAAAAATGCATACTAAATATCAGATTCTACCCTCATAATTCAAGGTCTTCAACAAAATGGCCACAGTCTGCCTTTTTGCCTGTGCTTGCTGACTTTAACCCTAGTTCCAGCCAAACTGGTCTGTTCAACATTTTGTGAAATGCTTTGCTACTTGCCAGCATCAGGCCTCCACTTGTGCTTCTGCCTCTGCCTGGACTGTCCTCCTCTCATCCATGAGCCTGTCCTCTGATCAGGACCCATCTGGGGCACTTACGGCCCCCATACATTCTTCACATATTCTCATCCTCTGCCAGTCAGATGTATGGTCTGTCACCATTGACTCCCATAGCACTTCTTTTTTAACAGTATTTATTTTATAAAGGTACTTGTCTAATCTGCTCTACCTGAATGTAATCTCTCTGAGCAAGTGTCTTGTACTTTAGTTTCCCTGAACACTGTCCACAATACCATTTATGTAGTAGTAATAGTTGTAATAATAACAGCAAGAGTGACAATAATAGCAACTAACATTGCTCATGCATTTACTATTGGCTGGCCACTGTTTTGGTAAATTTTCACGAATTAACATATTTAATCTTGTACACTACAAAGGAGATACTATCCCCACGTTGCAGACAGGAATACAGACAGAAGGAATTTAGTTAGAAAGCAGCAGAATTGAGATTTGAACCCCTCAGGGTCTTATGATTTAAGAGCTCATCGTCTTCTTTTTTTTATTAAAGTATTATTGATACACAATCTTATGATGTTCAAATACACAGTACAGTGGTTCAGCATTCACCCATATGATCAAGTCCTCACCCCCTCCAGTGTGGTCACTGTCCATCAACGTAGTAAGATGTTACAGAGTCATTAACTTTATTCTCCATGCTGTACTACCATCCCTGTGACCAACCTATATTGTGATTGCAAATTATTGTGCATCTTATTCCCCTTCTCCCCATGCCCTCACTCTTTCCAACCCCTCCCCTTTGGTAACCACTAGTCCCCTCTCAGTGTCTATGAGTCTACTGCTATTTTGTTCTCTCTGTTTTGCTTTGTTCTTATACTCTGCAGATAAGTGAAATCACTTGGTATTTATCTTTCCCTGTCTGAAGAGCTCATATTCTTAACCTTCATGCTACACTGCCTTTTAGTGGGTATTCTGTAGAGAATGAATTATACAAGAATGATATTTTCTCTGGTTTGAATATAAACATAGTAGTTAGAAACAGTGGAGAACAGCATTGTTTCCCAAGCTTCTAAATGTTTCCCATGTTTTTAAATTTGTTTAACATTTCATCTGACTGAATTTAGTAGTGAATGTATAAATCATCTGAATAAAGAATGAAGCATTTTCAGTGGACCATCTTAAACAACAAATACTCTCTTATAAAGTAGACAGACTATAGCTACCTTAGATACAAGTTTCTGGTAGATGGGCTGAGGACTTCTGAAAGGTAACAGTCATGATTAAAGATTGTTCCAAATAGGAAAGAAATAGAATTCTTTAAGCTCTTTCATGAGGATATCTTGAGAGAACTAAGTATCTTAAATGTTTTTAATACTATTGTCTATAAATGAATTGTCCTTTTTCCCTTCCTTTTTAAAAAGCAAAGCCGGTGGTTGTTAACACCACTCCAGTGCGGATGTCAGTTCCAGTTGTCTCAGCACAGGCTGTCAAACAAGTGAGTATCACGTGACTTCTTTTCTCAGTCTCTCTCAGACAATTTAGTTTTAAAACTCAAAGTTAAGATTTAAGTATGAGAGATTTATGCTGAATTGAGAAGCTGCAAAAATTAGTTGTAATTATTGATATACTTCCTTTCTTTAGGTTGTTCCAAAACCAATCAATCCAACTTCTCAGATAGTTACTACCAGCCAGCCACAGCAACGGCTCATCATGCCTGCCACACCACTGCCACAGATCCAGCCCAACCTCACTAACCTGCCACCAGGCACTGTGCTGGCCCCAGCTCCAGGCACAGGGAACGTGGGTTATGCAGTGCTTCCAGCTCAGTACGTTACTCAGGTATGAGGAAAAAAGGAAGTCATTGCATTCCAATAAAGGATAATTGGGTTTAAGATGTCTAGTGCTACCACATTCTGAAACTGCTCAAAACATAACTCAGTATTAAAATGGCTCTTATCAAAATCCTGAGATGTTGATGAAAACTTCTGAGTTTATTTTTATGTATCTTTTAGCATTGAGAAATATACAGCACAAATCAAATATACAAGTCAGACAATTTGGAACTGATAGCAGCAGTTTGATGTGAGAGCAAGATCATGGTAAAAGACAATAAGTTGAAGGTTAAAATCAGCAGAGTCCTAATGAATTAGAAAGGACTCTGTAACAAAGCTCTTCCTCACCAGTGAAAATGAGGCCACTAGCATGTTCTTGGAAAACAGACTGTGAGATACATTTTCAGGTGACGTACCTTCAGAGATCTGTCCAGAGTCAAAGCCATGTGTCAGCCAGCTGGCGGGCTTGGGTTGGGAGTGCTGCTTCTAGGAAGCAGGTGGAAGTTTTCTTTTCCATGTTAGACTCAAGCAAACTAGCACCATATCCTAAACTGTTGAATTGATCTACTCAGACTATAAGGGTGACAAACAAATCTGTGTACCTTAATGAAATGTACTTTAGTATTTGTTATGTGGTTACTGATTAAAAAGTGAATGTTCACTGTTTTTCTCATTAGCATTTCTTTTCTTATCAGTATAAAATGGAAACTTAATTACTGTACAAGTAATCTCTCATTCTCTGTAACTTGTGATAAATGATCAATATAGTACCTGTGTTATTTACAAATAGACACATAGCATTTTTCTAGCCCATAATATTGTAAGTTATTGCAGTACTTTCAGGGCATTTATCCAGAACTTCCTCATGCTGATACACTTACTGGTCTATGAAAAAGATTTCATATATTTGTGCTGGGTAGTACTTTAAAACATTCATATTGTTTTCACCTCTAGTCTTAGTTTGGGTCTTTGGAAGAGCTGCATGAAGTTTTTATGAAACTTTATATGAAATTCCCCATACTACTTTTCCTATTTTAGTAGATGGCTTTGTGTTTCTTCCTGATCATTGTATCTGAGAATATTGTCCATTTTTGCAAATATGGTCTAAAATTACCTTTCTTTACATCTAGCTACAGCAGTCTTCTTATGTGTCTATAGCAAGCAACTCCAACTTTACCGGAACACCTGGTATCCAGACCCAGGCAAGGCTTCCATTCAATGGGTGAGTATTTTTAAAAATGTAAGTTAAGTTGTTGGACCAGATTAAATGCAGCATCAAATATATATATTTCAAAATACATTTATTTATGTGATTTTTTTTCCTCAAGGCCATGTGAGCATGCCTCTACAGTATTTTTTATTTAGAAATACTTGAAACAGAAGAGTTATAGGAATAGTCAGAGAACTCCAAATAATCTTTTACTAGGATTCACCAGTTTTGTCACATCTGTTTTATTATGCTCTTTCCCTTCTCTCTCTTGTATCCTGAATGTGTTTTTAGAATGATGTTAGCTAGTTTTAAAGTTATGTTAGGTCCTTGCTTGCTTTTTGTTTGTCTGTTTTTTAATCTGTTAGCTGCTGCCTTTGCACTATTGGTTTAGAAGCAGTGCTTAGTTGATTACAGGGACCCAGCCTACCCCTCCCTGCCCAGATTCCAACTGCAAACACCCATTTCCCCTCACTGCCTCTTATAATTGAGCCCCAAACATTCTAAGGAGAGGTTAGCTTTGGTTCTCTCAGAAGGAAGAATATTTTTTGTGGAGTGTTCTTCAGGAGTTATTGATAACTACTACTACTTTTATTCTTTAAATTCACATCTTATCTCCCTACCTCTCTTTTCATTTGACAACCTGCTTTTGAACTTAATGTAAAGGGAACAACATAACAAACTGTTATGAGAGATGAATACATTTGTCAAAGCTTTATTTTAGGATGAATTTACAGGTTGGAGACTTTTCTGATTTTTAGTAGTCACCTTTAATTGATTAAAATGAATATCTTTTTTTGTGTCTGTAGCATAATCCCATCAGAGTCTGCCAGTCGGCCCAGAAAGCCCTGTAATTGTACAAAATCGCTGTGTTTAAAATTGTAAGTCTTTTTGCTACTGTTTCATATTTGGTATAACTGGAAATGCTTTTAAAAATAAACAGAGTTAATTAAAAATTCTTAACAGGCCAATGTCATAAATCTGAGTAATTTAAATGGGTATACAAGTGAATGTCCAAGCACTCGCGACAGTGTAAAAGTACTCTTTCATTCATTCAGAAAGAATTCTAGAATCTTTACCGTAGATGAGGCAGTGAGAAGCACAGCAGCATGAGCCAGACAGAGCCTCTCTCCGTGAGGCAATGAATTTGATCTTATTGATGATCTTTTTATTTGGTGTCCTAAATGAGGTAATACTTCAGGTAGTTCTAAAAATGGTTCAGTGCTTAACTGGCTGATTACTACTGGACTAAGAGCTTTGATGTGAAACAGTTAAGTGAAAACCAATGGTTTTACAGGCTGTTTAGACTCCAAAGAAGCATGACTGTAGTTCAGGTGAGCAGGTTCCACTAATAAAAGATAGCCCATGTGTTTCCCTTTCCATGATTTTGAAATAACCTATTTTGAGTGTATATAAAAATCACATAGCTCTCATGTTGACAGCAGCTACCACTGGAACTAAATTTGTAAATCAATATTCTAGGAGCCTGTGACTTTAATTTTGAGCCGAATCATATGGTTGACAATCAGTATATTCTTAACTCTGTTAACTAGGTAGCTCTGAGTACATATCTAATGCTTTACCACATATATACTGCTATTTAAACAGATAATTTCTAGTTTTGTTTGTCTTAAAAATGACTTTTCATATGACTCGCACTGATTTTTATATTCCAGATATTGTGATTGCTTTGCAAATGGTGAATTTTGCAACAACTGCAATTGTACTAATTGTTATAATAATTTGGAACATGAAAATGAAAGGCAAAAAGCAATAAAGGTGACTTTTTATTTCATTTAACTGACAAAAATTTCTGGTTTCCCGTTTTCTGTAGAACTCAGTTGTTCTACAAAGAAAATGAATTCCCTTTGTAGTGTTTAATCTATTGTGGTTTAACTTAAGTTGACATTTGGTCTGTTTTGATAGGCATGCCTTGACAGAAATCCAGAAGCTTTTAAGCCTAAAATAGGGAAAGGAAAGGAGGGAGAATCAGATCGACGTCACAGCAAAGGATGTAATTGCAAACGATCAGGATGTCTTAAAAACTATTGTGAATGCTATGAGGTGAGATGCTGGTTTTGGAAAATAAACTAGCTATCTTTTTTTTTTTTGGTATCATTAATCTACAATTACGTGAGGAACATTATGTTTATTAGACTCCCTCCTTCACCAAATCCCCCCGCACAGAACCCATTACAGTCACTATCCATCAGCGTAGTACAATGCTGTAGAATCACTACTTGTCTTCTCTGTGTTGCACAGCCCTCCCTGTGCACTCCCCAACATTATACATGCTAATTGTAATGCCTCCTTTCTCCCCCCCACCCATTATCCCTCCCTTCCCACCCATCCTCCCCACTCCCTTTCCCTTTGGTAACTGTTAGACCATTCTCAGGTTCTGTGAGTCTGCTGCTGTTTTGTTCCTTCAGTTTTTTCTTTGTTTTTATACTCCACAGATGAGTGAAATCATTTGGTACTTGTCTTTCTCCGCCTGGCTTCTTTCACTGAGCATAATACCCTCTAGCTCCATCCATGTTGTTGCAAATGGTAGGATTTGTTTTTTTCTTATGGTTGAGTAATATTCCATTGTGTATATGTACCACCTCTTCTTTATCCATTCATCTACTGATGGACATATAGGTTGCTTCCATATCTTGGCTATTGTAAATAGTACAGTGATAAACATAGGGGTGCATCTGTCTTTTTCAAACTGGAGTGCTGCATTCTTAGGGTAAATTCCTAGAAGTGGAATTCCTGGGTCAAATGGTATTTCTATTTTGAGCATTCTGAGGAACCTCCATACTGCTTTCCACAATGGTTGAACTAGTTTACATTCCCACCAGCAGTGTAGGAGGGTTCCCCTTTCCCCACAACCTCGCCAACATTTGTTGTTGTTTGTCTTTTGGATGGTGGCGATCCTTACTGGTGTGAGGTGATATCTCATTGTGGTTTTAATTTGCATTTCTCTGATGACTAATAATGTGGAGCATCTTTTCATGTGTCTGTTAGCCATCTGAATTTCTTCTTTGGAGAACTGTCTGTTCAGCTCCTCTGCCCAATTTTTTATTGGATTATTTGCTTTTTGTTTGTTGAGGTGCATGAGGTCTTTATATATTTTGGATGTCAACCCTTTATCGGATCTGTCATTTATGAATATATTCTCCTATACTGTAGGATGCCTTTTTGTTCTATTGATGGTGTCCTTTGCTGTACAGAAACTTTTCAGCTTGATAAAGTCCCACTTGTTCATTTTGCTTTTGTTTCCCTTCTCTGGGGAGATGTGTTCATGAAGAAGTCGCTCATGTTTATGTCTAAGAGATTTTTGCCATGGCTAGGACCTCCAGTACTATGTTGAATAACAGTGGGGAGAGTGGGCATCCCTGTCTTGTTCCTGATCTTAGAGGAAAAGCTTTCAGCTTCTCGCTGTTCAGTATGATGTTAGCTGTGCGTTTATCATATATGGCCTTTATTATGTTGAGGTACTTGCCCTCTATACCCATTTTGTTGAGAGTTTTTATCATGAATGGATGTTGAATTTTGTCAAATGATTTTTCAGTGTCTCTGGAGATGATCATGTGATTTTTGTCCTTTTTGTTTATGTGGTGGATGATGTTGATGGATTTCGAATGTTATACCATCCTTGCATCCCTGTGATGAATCCCACTTGATCATGGTGTATGATCCTCTTGATGTATTTTTGAATTCGGATTGCTAATATTTTGTTGAATATTTTTGCATCTATGTTCATCAAGGATATTGGTCCGTAATTTTCGTTTTTGGTGGGGTCTTTGCCTGGTTTTGGTATTAGGGTGATGCTGGCTTCATAGAATGAGTTTGGGAGTATTCCCTCCTCTTCTATTTTTTGGAAAACTTTAAGGAGAATGGGTATTATGTTTTCTCTGTATGTCTGATAAAACTCCACAGTAAATCCATCTGGCCCGGGAGTTTTCCTCTTGGGTAGTTTTTTGATTACTGCTTCAATTTTGTTGCTGGTAATTGGTCTGTTTAGATTTTCTGTTTCTTCCTTGGTCAGTCTTGGAAGGTTGTATTTTTCTAGGAAGTTCTCCATTTCTTCTAAGTTTCCCAGCTTCTTAGCATGTAGGTTTTCATAGTACTCTAATAATTCTTTGTATTTCTGTGGTGTCCGTCGTGGTGTTTCCTTTCTCGTTTCTGATTCTGTTGATGTGTGTTGATTCTCTTTTTCTCTTAGTAAGTATGGCTACGGGCTTATCTATTTTGTTTATTTTCTCAAAGAACCAGCTCTTGGTTTCATTGATTTTTTTCTATTGTTTTATTCTTTTCAATTTTATATATTTCTTCTCTGATCTTTATTATGTCCCTCCTCCTGCTGACTTTAGGCCTCATTTGTTCTTCTTTTTCCAATTTCAATAATTGTGACTTTAGATTATTCATTTGGGATTGTTCTTCCTTCTTTAAATATGCCTGGATTGCTATATACTTTCCTCTTAGAACTGCCTTCTCTGCATCCCACAGAAGTTGGGGCTTTGTGTTGTTCTTGTTGTCGTTTGTCTCCATATATAGCTTGATCTCTATTTTCATTTGTTCGTTGATCCATTGATTATTTAGGAGCATGTTGTTAAGCCTCCATGTGTTTGTGAGCCTTTTTGTTTTCTTTGTACAGTATATTTCTAGTTTTATACCTTCGTGGTCTGAGAAGTTGGTTGGTAAAATTTCAATCTTTTGGAATTTACTGAGGCTCTTTTTGTGGCCTAGTGTGTGGTCTATTCTTGAGAAGAATGTGTATCCTGCTGCTTTTGGGTGTAGAGTTCTGTAGATGTCTATTAGGTCCATCTGTTCTACTGTGTTGTTCAGTGCCTCTGTGTCCTTACTTACTTTCTGTCTGGTGGATGATCTGTCCTTTGAAGTGAGTGGTGTGTTGAAGTCTCCTAGAACGAATGCATTGCATTCTATTTCCTCCTTTAATTCTGTTAGTATTTGTTTCACATATGTTGGTGCTCCTGTACTGGGTGCATATATGTTTATAATGGTTATATCCTCTTGTTGGACTGAGCCCTCTATCATTATGTAATATCCTTCTTTATCTCTTGTTACTTTCTTTGTTTTGAAGTCTATTTTGTCTGATACTAGTACTGCAACACCTGCTTTTTTCTCCCTATTGTTTGCATGAAATATCTTTTTCCATCCCTTGACTTTTAGTCTGTGCATGTCTTTGGGTTTGAGGTGAGTCTCTTGTAAGCAGCATATAGGTGGGTCTTGGTTTTTTATCCATTCTGTTACTCTGTGTCTTTTGATAGGTGCATTCAGTCCATTTATATTCAGGGTGATTATTGAAAGATATGTACTTATTGCCATTGCAGGCTTTTGATTCGTGGTTACCAAAGGTTCAAGGTTAGCTTCTTTAGTATCTTTCTGTCTAACTTAATTCGCTTACTGAGCTATTATAAACACAGTCTGATGATTCTTTGTTTCTCTCCCTTCTTATTCCTCCTCCTCCTTTATATGTTAGGTGTTTTATTTTCTGTTCTTTTGTGTTTCCTTTGACTGCTTTTGTGAGTAGTTTTTATTTTTTGCCTTTAGTTAGTATTTGGTCTGCTTTCTTTGCTGTGATTTTATTTTCTCTGGTGACATCTATTTGGTCTTAGGAGTGCTTCCATCTAAAGCATTCCCTTTTAAATACCCTGTAGAGGTGGTTTGTGGGAGGCAAATTCCCTCAACTTTTATTTGGAAATTGTTTAATCCCTCTTTCATATTTAAATGGTAATCGTGCTGGATACAGTATCCTTGGTCCAAGGCCCTTCTGTTTCATTGCATTAAATATATCGTGCCATTCTCTTCTGGTCTGTAAGGTTTCTGTTGAGAAGTCTGATGATAGCCTGATGGGTTTTCCTTTGTAGGTGCCCTTTTTTCTCTCTCTGGCTGCTTTTAATACTCTGTCCTTGTCCTTGATCTTTGCCATTTTAATTATTATGTGTCTTGGTATTGTCCTCCTTGGGTCACTTGTGTTGGGAGTTCTGTGGGCTTCTGTGGTCTGAGAGACTATTTTCTCCTCCAGTTTGGGGACGTTTTCAGCAATTATTTCTTCAAAGACACTATTTCTATCCCTTTTCTCTCTCTTTTTCTTCTGGTACCTCTATAACGCGGATATTGTTCCATTTGGATTGGTCGCACCGTTCTCTTAATATTGTTTTATTCCTGGAGATCCTTTTATCTCTCTCTGCCTCAGCTTCTCTATGTTCCTGTTCTCTGATTTCTATTCCATTAGTGGCCTCTTGCACCTCATCCACTGTGCTCTTAAGTCCTTACAGAGATTGTTTTATTTCTGTATTCTCCCTCCCAGTTTTATCCGTTAGCTCTTGCATGTTTCTCTGCAGCTCTATCAGCATGGTTATGACCTTTATTTTTAATTATTTTTCAGGAAGATTGGTTAAATCTGTCCCCAGGCTCCCTCTTGGGGGTTGTGTGGATTATTCTTGACTTGATCAAATTCTTCTGCCTTTTCATGGTGATAGAGGTAGTTGTGGGCAGTTGGCGCATGTTTCAGCTGGGAGAACAAAGTCCCTGCCTGCTTGCTGGTCGCCTTCCTCTCTTGCAAGAAGGGCGACCCCTAGTGGCTTGTGCTGGGCTGCTGTGTGCCGATAGGGCCTCTGAATCTGGCCCGGACGGCTGTGGAGGAGGCTCTGGGCAGTTGCTGTTGGTGTGGCGGCTCTCAGGCTGCTCCCCTGCTATGGTGGGTCACGCCAGAGGGGGAATGGATGGGAGGGACCTCAGAGCTGCACTCCCTCCCTGGGGGTTAGGGTGCCCAGAGTTCCCCAGGATTCCCAGCTTCTGGGCCGAGTGTGCCGGTACGCTTCCGTCCAGCTGTGAGGCCCCTGTCTTTTTAAGACTTTCAAAAAGCACTTGCTTTTCTTTTGTCCCAGAGGTGCCAGCTGCAGGGATCTGCTCATAGATTTTACTGTTCCATTTCTCTAATATCTAGCACACCACGCAATGTGTGTCTGCGCTCCCGATGCAAATGACTAGGGCTGGGTATTTAGCAGTCCTGGGCTCCCCCTCCCTCCCTGCTCCAACTCCTTTCCTCCCGCCGGGAAGCTGGGATCTGGTGGCGTGCTCTGGTCCCACCAGGCTGCAGCTTGTATCTTACCCCCTTTGTGAGGCACTGAGTTCTTGCAGGTGTAGATGTAGCCTGGCTGTTGTACTGTATCTTCTGATCTCTCTTTTAGGAATAGTTTTATTTGTTGTATTTTCAAAAATATATATGGTTTTGGGAGGAGATTTCCACTGCCGTACTCACACTGCCTTCTTGGCTCCTCCTCTAGCTATCTTTTGAAAATAACTTGAGAAAGGGCATACTATAAAAACTTATTTGAAAATTTGGGAGTTGCTTTGCTATTGCAGTTTGAAAATATGCATATTTGGCCCAAGGGCCCTAGTTTGAGGAAGACCATCTGGCCTCCCAGGCAGGGCTTGGTTTTGCCCTTCCACCTGGGGGTCTTATTAGTTGATTTACCAGTCATAACTTCATGGTCATTATACCCAGATGTATGCAGTCAGAGCACCAGTTTATTGATTTTTTCAATAAAGAAGTAACATCAAAGTGGCTTGGAAACACTGTAGCAGTGGTCTTCAGTTGAGGGGCTGTACTACCCACTCTCTCCACATGAGCTACAAAGTAGCCTGCATTCCAAGGCACGATTTTGCCCAAATGCCAACAGTGCCCTGTTGAACACCGCTCTGTGGAAACTAAGTATGTGAAGACATTTGTTTTGTGAGCATAAAAATAGGAAAGGGAGAATATGGAATATTGCTGGATGAGGTTATTTGTTATTGTGAGGTGGTTGCATCAGTTTTCCCCATTTCACCATCCCATTCAACAGGCTGCTTTTATTTATGGGCCAGGTGTCTTTTCTGGAGAATGTAGTTCAACCTCTACTTTGACAATTGTCATGTAAATCATCCCTTTCTTGTTTCAGACAAAGTACTACATAGTTTATTATTTTTATTTTCGAGTTTAAGTATAATAATCTAGTTACTCCCAAGATTAATTAAGGTTATTGTAATTGGTTTTGTGGTGCACCTGCAACTTTTCACCGAGAATCTCTTGGGTTGAGTCATTCCTGTAGTTGTCTCTTTTCATGTATTGTATTTCACTTTTTCAGATTTCATATTCAGAGGGAGACCTTCTTCTTTTTAGTTTTGGCAGGAGGCCTGCCGTGTACTTGGTAAAGTTATACCAAGGACCACACTCTCCCCTGGGGAGGTCTGCTCTGCTCCAAGAGCAGCTACCTACAGTCCAGTGACCCTTCTATGCAAAAGCTGTCATAGCTAAGATTTTCTCTAGTTGTGTTCTCTGTGTAATGAATTCTTCATTTACATATTTCAAAGGTCAGTTACATCTCTCAAGAAGTATAGTAATGGTTTATTAGTCCTAAAGTCAATAAGAGTGAATTGCATATAATCAAAATATGAATATAATCAAATATGAACTCTTTAAAATCAAAATTATTTTTGAAGGTCTCTTAAATAATATCTCAGAGCCCAGCAAATCAGTTTCTCATCCAGTGTTGGAAAAAAAGGACTCAGTAGGTGGCTTCTGCTCATAGATCAGATCTTACAAAAATTACCATGGATATGTAAGCTGTAAGACCAAGTCCACAGAGAGAAAATGGAAATTGATGTCAAGATGGGTCAGAAGAGCAAGAAGGGAAACCCTCTCATGCATATGGCACACACACACTGGTTTAATATGGACTATCTAAAAGTTTGGGGAATCTGGAGAGGGGATTCAGGGAGGTAACAATGAAAAATAGCATGCCTGAAGTCCCTTAAACATGATAGTGTGTGTGTGTGTGTGTGTGTTTGCTTGCATAAATGGGAGGTCAGCAACTTGTTAATGATGATTTGATTGTGGTAGTTGGTTTGTAGATGTATGTATGTATGTATGTATGTATGTATGTATGTATGTGTGTGTGTGTGTGTGTGTGTGTGTGTGTGTGTGTGTGTAAATGGGAGGTCAGCAACTTGTTAATGATGATTTGATTGTGTTAGTTGGTTTCTAGATGACCCTTATTTTTTAATACTGTAATGTATCCTTCATATTCTTTATAACAAACATGTTATTCATATCAGGAAGAGAATCTTTAGTGAGGGAAAAATTGATATGGAAGGATTCAAACACAAATATCATGTAGCCACTCTCAGACTTAGAATACCCGACTTATCCACTTGCATAGTTAGCCCACTTAGTGTTTGTCAGCAAGAAATGTTTCAATTTTATCCTGTATCACTTGACCAGTTAATTCTATTATCTGTTGACTTGATAATATACTCTACATATAGTAATGATTTTTGAATTGTAATTTGAAAGCTTTTCTTTTGTAAATCTTTTAGGCAAAAATAATGTGTTCCTCAATATGCAAATGTGTTGGCTGTAAGAATTTTGAAGAAAGCCCAGAAAGAAAGACACTGATGCACTTGGCAGATGCAGCTGAAGTTAGGGTACAGCAGCAAACTGCTGCAAAGACTAAGTTATCCTCTCAGATTTCAGACTTGCTCACCAGGCCAACACCAGCTTTGAATAGCGGAGGAGGAAAGTAAGTCAGTGTTTTAATTTCTTTTTTATAATATGACATGAATATTCATTTTTGGTAAAGTTTCTTTTTTGGGGGAAAGTTGAATTAATACTTCTGGTTGTTGCAAACATGAGGCTTGTGTTTTCTTTCTACCTTTAGTTACTTTTAAAGAAATTTAAAGGTAACAAAAACCATGTGAGATATTTTGCACAGTTCTAAAACACATAGTAATGCTTTAGTTCACTGTGCTTAATTTAACTGGATTTCTTCTTACTAACCTGAGGTACTTGTACAATTTGACAAGCCCCTTGGGAAATATATATATACCTCTTATCTCTTACTGGTATCTTACCTCTTAGTACCAGTACACCTCTTAACGGTGGTAGTCACAATATCCATATTTTTGCCCATTCTTACTTTCTCTTGCCCTTCCCGTGCCCTTGTAGTACTTCCCCCACCCTGTTGGAGCACCTACCGCAACGCACACTGGAACAAGGTAGCTCCTTATTTCCCTTGACTGCTGAGCTCGAGTAGGAAAGCTGGAGCTTTAAAGTCCTGCTGACCTGAGTTTAATACTTTCTGTGCTTTGTTGTAGTTTGTGAACTCACAAGCACTTCATCTCTCTGAGTCTCAAGTTTAGTTACCCTTCCAATCACCTGTATCAGGCAGCCATGAGGAGTAAAGCAGCTCCCCCAGCGTGTGGCAGGCCAGATGCAACACAGCTTGCTGACTTAGTTGTATTGGAGTTTGTTAGAGGTTAATTCGAGGAGTTATTGAATGGAGTAAGCCTTGCAAATGGTCTATTATTTAAACTTCCTAAGTTGAAATAATATTCAGTATTTATAAAATGCTTCTTTCATACAAAATACTTCAGATATCTGTTCTAAAGAACTCTTACAACTGGAATATAATCAGCAAATGGTTCTTGACTAAATAAAGTAAAAATGGGCAGACAGCTTAATGAGGCTTATAGCAAGAGATCCATTCTGGTCATCTGCTTTCAATAATCCTTCAGATTATTAAATCTAATATCTGTGTGATGATTATAGATGATTATATTTCTATGCTAAGATACAATTTTTCAACTTGGGAAAATGTTTATGGTATTATGAAGTATAAAAGAACACAAAGTTATACACTATACTCAAAACTAAAAACTATAAAAAAAACTATGACAACATGTTAATACACTTCTGTCTTTGGCAAAAATTTAATTTTTTTCTTTCCTTTCATTTTTCTATAATTTCCAAATATTATAAAATGAACACGACTATTATATAGTATTACAAATTATATAACATTATTGTAACATTATTATATCTCCTAATTTAAGGTGCTTTTTATATTTCAAAGATTCCTATAGAAGTGAATAGCATCCTAGATTCATAGTTACCCTCTCTTGTCATAGAAGACCTTAATTTCAGACTTCACTTATTTTGTTTAAGTTTCCTTCTGTCAGATTGCTGTTACTTATGGGCTATTGAGTTGGTGATTAGATTGCCTGATTTTATCTCTGAAGGCTTTAAGACTTGGCTACATCTAGCAAGCCTAAGGACAGATTGCTCTAATTTAGTATTCAGTAATTCAGGTCTTTATGGATGAAATTCCATATAAAGAACAGCATTTGGTTTCCCCATTGTTTTGTTTTGCTTGTGATGGAGCAATGCAAAATTTCGGTGTGCTTTTTTGTTTACAAACCACATGTGGGACTGTGAGGAGAAGCTGTATTTTCAGTGTTGTCCAAGGGATAGTGCTTTCAGTTCCCACATAATTCATTTATTTAGCAAATATCTACATGTTCTAGGTAACAAGGAAACAGCAGTACGTAAAACTAAGACTGCTCTCAGGGAGCTTACCTTCAGGAATTGGGAGGACTTTTGTTAATAAAAATATCTGGTCAACATGTAGAATTACATCTTTTAGTTAACCAGATAATCTTGACAAGGGAAAAATGTATTAAGTAAAATGTTTACTGTTTGAACAATATTTTTAAATAGTAATAAATTCAATAAATAAAAATACTAGAAAACCATAGTAAAACCAGTTCTAACTTTTTGAAGGTCTATAAGGTATGCTTGTATTCACTGCACAAATTGTGATGCTCAATGTGCTGATGAATCGTGAAAATGTCAACACAGAGTTCCACATGAAAGAATGTCATCCACTTACAGTTATTCAACACCATCATCATCTCTCTCTCTCTCTCTTTCAAAAATCATTTCAGATTGCCGTTTACATTCGTAACTAAGGAAGTAGCTGAAGCCACGTGTAACTGCCTTCTTGCCCAGGCAGAGCAGGCAGACAAGAAGGGAAAATCAAAGGCAGCAGCCGAACGGATGATACTCGAGGAATTCGGACGATGTTTGATGAGTGTCATCAACTCCGCAGGAAAAGCAAAAAGTGACCCTTGTGCCATGAATTGCTAACTCTTGCACAAAAGACTGATACATGGAAGGAACTGTACAGAATACTGAAGGTGCAGGGACACTTCATTTTCTCGAAGATAGTTTAACAATTATTGTATTGTTAATCCAGGCCTTGTGAGACCTGAAATTATAATACTGAAAGAAGAAATGTTAAATGAGGAAATGAGTACATTCTAAATCTTAGTTAAATCTGCTTTATGTCCCTTCTAAATTGAATTTATTTTTCTTTATTGCATTATATAGATTTTTAATTTGCTTGGGTTTCTTAAGAATTAGATGTTCTATCCTTCTGATCCTATTGACAAAGAACATTTATAAATTACTATAATTTATAATGTATGGCCTCGTATGCATTTGTTCCAGTAGAAAAAGCCAGAGAAGCATTGGTCTTACTCAATCATTCTTTGATACTAGACCTAGACTATACATGCAGATAGAATGTCTACATAAACTAATTCTTATGAAACATATTCAAATGACATTTGTATTTAGAAAAGCACTATCTTTTTTGAAAAATCAACTTTGTAAGGTGGTTTCTGGAATAATATCCTGTTGTTACTTTGGGAATGCCAGAAGGGGAAGTAATCTGTAGGCACACTTTTAAAATAAAAAGGTTATTTTGTTTTTTAAAAAAACATATAGCGTCAAGGGACAGTAAATCTCAAAGTTGGGGCAATGTGTTTCTCTAATAAGGAGTGACTAAGAAATGCTCTCGGATGTTTCCGTTTTTCTTTCAAGGAGGTGGTATGTATTTGAAATGGTAATAAACTGTCAAAGTGATTACTGGGTACTAGTAAAGTGAGAGGTGTGTATGAATAGTAAACAATATTATGTAGTGATCATATAGAACCTTACATAATTATCAGGTATAAAATTTGGGTTGGCTGCAGACATAATATTGAAGCTCTGTGAGATGAATTTAGGAAAGGATTTTCAACTGTACAGCTTTCTTTATACACTTTGGAACTTAGAGGTTTCAATCCAATATAGGACTTTTACTTGACTGAAATGGGCCTCCTGACAAAGGTTTCAAAATGTAGTGGGATTTCTTTTTATAAGGGAAGCTTAATACGGCATTATTTTTAACCAGTGACTTGGTAAGCTGATGATATGAGTGTTTTCATATAATTACAAAATAACCTAAATCATTTTTAGCAATTCAAAATTCAAAAGCTTTATGAATTTAAGAGCCTGTTATAGTAGGACTCTGGAGTTTCTGACAAGGAAAAACCATTCAGGCATTTTGTTAGGTACAGTGATTCTCAATAATTAATTAGTACATGACTGTTCTATTTCCTACAAGGAATCTCTAGTTGTATGTATGAAGTGTGTATATATGTTCATATGAACACGCAAGATATAGGCAATAGAAATTAAGTAATCCAAAAGAAGATTCCGTTATTCATTAAAGTATCTTCCTTTGAAATTTGGATTTATAAAATTACAGTGCAGTAACTCTAAATGTAGATAGTACAGACATTCTTAGCACCTCAACTAGTACGTTTAATTGAAATTTGTATAAATGTAAATTAGTGTCAGAGGATAAAATAATATCTAATCAAGTTATTTTTCAAAAGATTACAATACCTTTTTGGTCTAAACCTAAACTGTTCGTTTTTGTACATATTCTGTTTAATTCTAATGGCACCTTTGTGATATGTATTTATATACAGTGTGCAGATGTTTGTGAAATTTGGATTACAATTGTAGATTATGTATGACAGCATTGCTTGAGAATGTTTTGCTTGTAAAAATTTGAAGGTGCAATCAAATGCTACTAGTTTTTCTGATTTTTCAAGAAGCTATCTAAAGTATTAAGCGTTTTCCTTCCTGTGTAGTACTTACTAAACTTTTTATATTTAGGCATTTGCTTAAAATTGCTGAACAAATATCCACATTAATTCAACAATTTTAAAAGACTATTTGGGGAAGGTTGGGTATATAATTTTTTAGCTCTATTTACATCCCAAAGTAGAAAGATTAAATTTATATTTACTAGAGCTATTCAAAGAATACACTTTTCTATATTGTAAAAACAGGACAGTGAAGTAAATCATACAGAAAATAAACATTTATACTATTCTGTAAAAAAAACAAGGTTTTGCATTTTTTCTTTAATAACTCCATTTTTAACTATTAAACACCCAAGAAACCTTTTCAAATATTTGAACGTAAGTAAATTTAACATTACTTCTGAAAATACACAACTAAAAAATAAATCTATTATTTGCCCAATTATCATTAACATAAAATGTCTTCTTTTTTCCCCACTGTCTCTTTTAAGGGCAGAAACTCAGTCTACTCTTACCTTTCTTTTTAATGTTTCTTTTTTTTATGGTGAGCACCTCTTTCTTAGTTCCTTTTCTCTCAGAGCTAAAAGCAACCTGTAGGTCTTACCTCTGGATTGTCTGGGAAACTGAACCTTAATGTTACAGGTAATAAAACAAGCAGAGCAGTGACTTGAGAAGAGACTACTGCTTTAGGTTCCCCATTCTTTGATATAAGCAACTGACATTTTCTCAATCTCATGTAAAATGTGAATAAAAATACCATTAGTAAAGTTTTCTATTTTCATTCTTCTGTAACAAATAGCTAAAAAACCCTGAATATTTGTTATGTAAATGCAGCTTCAAACCAGTACCTCCAGCCCTACCTGTGATTATATTGCTGGTCTTAAGCATTTTATGTAGGAATTTTGGAGCAGCAATCCAAGTGAGAGGGAAGACAATTAGCAAGAAAACCTTTACTATTAGAGTTATTTTCTATTATGTACTTTTGTTAGGGTTCTTTAATGCACATTTTGCTATTATTGGTGTATCTATAGATATGTAATATATATTGAATTTAATATATAGATATAATTATTATTTATGTGAGCTTTTTATCACCCAAGTAATTTTATAAAATGGAGGTATAAAGTCTTTTTTAAATTTAAAATTTACTTTTAAATAGAAAGTTTTATGAAAGCTTTTAAGGCATTTTTAGTTTTACCCAAATACAGTAAGAAAATATGTATATTCAGGTTAATGTTTACTAGAAGACCACAGACTTCAATGCAACTCTGTAATTTATTATATTAGTAAATGAGATCTGGCAGTAGGTAAAAAGAATACATCATGACCAGATTGTGTTTATCCTAGGAAAAAAGACTGACCCAACATGTTTAAAAAATCAATGTAATTCACTGTATCAACATACAAAAAAAAGAAAAACTATATGATTATATCAAATGTTGCAGAAAAAAACTTTTTGAATATAATAACTGAATTACATGCCTTAAAATGGTGAATATTATAGCATGTAAATTTTATCTGAATTTTTCCCCCCAAAAAAAGTGCAGAAAAATCAACTGACAAAAACCAGCACCCATTTATGGTTAAAAAATAAAAATAAAGTTCTTCAAACTAGGAATTGAAGGGATATTCAATCTGATAAAGAGCACTTACCAAAAAGCCTACTAACATCATATAAATGGTGAGGACTATTTCCCAAGAGGAACAAAGCATTCCTATTCAACATTGTGTTGGAGATTGGTGTACAATACGCAGAGGAAGGTGGGGACAGACTGGAAACAAGACACCTAT
The DNA here is from genome assembly GCF_030020395.1 of Manis pentadactyla. Taxonomy (NCBI): domain Eukaryota; kingdom Metazoa; phylum Chordata; class Mammalia; order Pholidota; family Manidae; genus Manis; species Manis pentadactyla. Next base: position 68,572,714 of record NC_080023.1, on the reverse strand, counting down.
TTCTGGATGTGACTACGTATCTTTAAAAAAAAAGGCTACTAGAACTAATAAGTAAGTTTAGCAAGGTCAGTATGCAAGACTGTATTTCTACATAGTAGCAATGAATGTTTAGAAACTGAAATTTTTAAATTACCATTTACAGTAGCACCACAAAACATGAAATGTAATAACAGTATGTTCAAGATTTGTATGTGAAATGTAGAAAATACTGTACCTTTGATTGGAACATTCAATATTATTAATATGTCATTTCTTCCCAATCTTATCTATATATTGAACATAATTCCATTCAAAATCCCAGCAGGAATTTTATAAAAATCAACAAGCTGATTATAAAGTTTATATGGAAAGGTACAAGTAGGAGGTCCAGACATTTCTAAAAAAGAACAAAGTTTGAGGGCTCCCACTTGACTTAAAGACTTACATAAGGCTAATCAAGACAGTGGGGTATTGGTAAAATGTTAGGTCTATGGATCAGTGGAACAGAAGAGAGCCCAGAAATATATGTATAGGCAGTTTTTGACATGAATTCAAAAGTAATTCACTGGAGAAAGAAGTCTTTTTAACAAATGGTGCTGGGATATCCATATGAAAAAATAGGAACCTCAACTTATACCACACACCAAGATTAGCTGAAAAATGGATCATCACTTAAACATTAAAATCTAAACTTAAAAATATCTACAAGAAAACCTAAGACAAATATTTGTGGTCTTGGATTAGGAAAAGATTTATTAGATATGAAACTAAGTAAAATCCCTAAATGCCCTTCCCCAGTCAAGGAAAACAAAAGCAAAAATAAGTGCGGCTACATCAAACTAAAAAGCTCTGCACAGCAAAGGAAACCAACAAAACAAAAAGGCAACCTACTGAATGGAAGAAGATATTTGCAAGTGATATAACCAATAAGGGATATATCCAATTGGATATATCCAATAAAAGTGTTTATCCAAAACAAAAAACTCATACAACTCAACTCCATAAAAACAATCCAATTAAAAAATGGGCAGAGGACTTGAATAGACATTTTTTCAAAGAAGACAAAGACTGCCAACAGACATGAAAAAGATGCTCAAACACCACTAATGAGAGAAATGCAAATCAAAACCACAATGAGATAATCACCTCACACAAGTCAGAATGGCTAGTATCAAAAAGATGAGAAGTAATTAAGTGATGACAAGAATGTGGAGAAAAGGGGAACACCTGTACACCCTTAGTGGGAATGTAAAATGATTCAGCCACTATGGAAAACAGTATGGAGGTTCCTCAAAAAATTAAAAATTGAAATGTCATACTGCTGAGTAATTCCACCTCTGGGAAGGTTACCCAAAGAAAAAACACTAATTCAAAAAGATATATGCCCCCCTATGTTTATTACAGCATTATTTACAATAGCTAAGATATAGAAGCAACCTAAGTGTCCATCAACAGATGAATGGATAAAGATGTAATTCATATATACAATGGAATATTGCTGAGGCTTACAAAATAAATCCTACCATTTGCAACAACATGGATGGACCTAGGGGGAATTATGCTAAGTGATGTAAGACACATACTGTATGATTTCACTTATATGTGGAATCTAAAAAAATAAAACAGAAATAGACTCAAATACAGAGAACAAACTGGTAGTTGCCACAGGGGTTAAGAGACGGGATGGGTAAAATAGGTGGAGATAAAAAGGAGATAAAATTCCAATTATTTTCAAGTAAGTCATTGGGATGAAATATACAGCCAATAGCATTGTAATACTGTATGGCAGATGGTAACTACACTTATACTTATGGTGAGCATTTCATAAAGCATGTAAGTATTGAGTCACTATGTTGTACACCAGACTTCAGTAAAAAACTTTTAGAAATATATTTTAAGTATGATCCTAAAAAAAATTATGAAAATTAATAATGTCTGCTCTTCATAACACTATAAGAAAGTGAAAAGCCAGACTGGGAGGAAATACTTACAAAATACTCTGATAATGTATTTATGTCCAGAATATTTAATTACACTAAAAAAAAAAAACTTTCCAAAATATGGGCAAAAGATTTAAACATTTCACCTAAGATTATGTGGATGGCAAATAAGCCTATGGAAAGATGCTTAGCATCACTGGGCATTAAGAAAATGGAAATGAAAGCCACAGTGAAATAGTACTGCACACTTACTAGAATGGCACACATAATTCAAAACAAAACCCTGACAATACCAAGTACTGGGGAAGCAAAGTAACTATGACTTTCATACATTCCTGATTGGAATGTAGGGTGGTACAGTCACTTCACAAAAACAGTTCTGGTAGCTTGCTACAAAGCAAAACATATACTTACCATATGACCCATTGTTGAATACAGCACATTTTTACTTATCCTTCATCAGTTGGACATTGAAGCTTTTTCACTTGGCTATTTTAATGCTGCTATGAAATTTGTGTATGTCTTTATGTGGACATGTTTTCATTTCTCTTTGAGTATATATCTTAGAATTGCTGGGTCATATGGTATCCCTACATTAAAACTTATGAAGAACTGCTAAGCTGTTTTCCAAAGTGCATCCCCACCAAGAGCATATGAATGTTTCAGTTTGTCTGTGTTCTTGGCAACACTTGTGATTATCTGTCCTTTTTATTATAGCCATTCTAGTGGGTATGAAGTGATATCTCATTGTGGTTTTGATTTGCAGTTCCCAGATGGCTAATGATGTTAGCATATTATTCATGTATTTATAGGCCATTTGTATATTTCCTTTGAGGAATGTCTATTCATACTCTTTACCCTTTAAAAAAAATTGGGTTATTTGCCCTTTACTATAGAGTTATAGGAATTCTTTATATATTCTAGGTATGGCCTTTATCAGATATATGATTTGCAAAAATCTTCCCCCATTCTATGGGTTGTCTCACTTTCTTGATAGTGTCCTTTGAAGCATAGTTTTTAATTTTGGTTAAGTCCAGTTTATTTTGTTACTTGTGTTTTGGGTGTCCTATTTAAGACACTAACACCTAATCCATGTCTTAAAGGTTTGCTGTTTTCTTTCAAGAGTTTTATGATTTTACTCCTTACATTTAGGTTTTTGACCCACTTACATTTAATACATTTGCATGTGGATATCCAGTTGCTGAAAAACAGGAAGGATACATTTCTGAAGGGAATGCTTGTTTTCTCTGGAGAAAAAAAGAACAGAAATGCTGAGTAGAAATTCTAAACTAAATTACCCTAATCAAATATAAACTAATAATCTATTTTAAAATGTCACTGTAAAGCATATTATAGGAAGTAAGGCTGATTATCACACTCGAAACACTCTCACCAGGGCTAGAGCAGTTAACTGTGCTAAAGGCAGTATGAGATACTCTTATCTTCAATGTTTGTCCAATTTAGCATTTAAGAAAATAATGCAAAACACAGATTTCTTAAAATATGGAATATATTAGAATAAATTAGTCAAATGTCACAGCAAAGAATATAAGATGCTATAGGTATAAACCTAGCTCTAAGATCAGGACAAAACTTGGATTTATATAAGCAATAAGTTAAAGGTGATAATTTACAAACAGGCTTCTTTTAAATAAGATTTATCCTGGTGTGTCTAAACTCATTCTATTGCAAAAAAAACCCAGAATATTCAGACTTTTCAGCAATAGCTCTTGTATAAAATAGCACAATTCTGGTCATATTTCAAAACTTGAATCTTTGAGGTAGAACAAACATATCAAAATATACTATTTCAATTAATTAAACTTAACTTTTACCTAGTTGTTAATCTTTTGCAATTGAAATTTTCATATTAAGATTAGCTGTACTTTGTGAACATTTTCTCCATGACAAAGAGAGTAGATGTTTTACATACACACGTGAATAATGTGCTTATTTCTTTTGTCCATTAAAATACTCTCCATTTGTGAAAGTACATACACCTGTATGTTTTTCTATTTATCTTTTCAAATCTGGGTGTGAAAGAATGGAGAAAATTTACCTTGCTTTCCATGTTCAGATTAAGCTTCTCAATTTCTGAAAAACCTGATTATATAATTAAGACAAGTATTTTTATACCAGGTCTCAATTAGACCATCTTTCTCCAACTTAATAATCACATGCCATGAAATTCCATTATTCATGCCACACTGGAAATGTTTCATTAATTTAGCCTCCTTGCAAATACAAGTAGACTTCAGAAGGAGCAAAAGTTGAAATAAAGGCTTCTCCTTATGCTCTGATGAGCAGTGGGCTCTTCCACAGGCGTCAAGGAAGTATCCACTCTATTATCCAAAAGGAGTATTATGCAGTCCAAGGATAAAGGATTGTGGAGATTACATCACCTACACACTTCCCATACTACTGACCAGGTTTGTGCTATAGACCCAACTTGGCTGCAGCACAAAGAACCATCTCACGGCTCATGTGTTTACCTTCTGCTTGATAAAACCTCAGTACTTCTATTTTAGGGTACCCTGGCAAAAAAGGGTTTTTTTATTTATTTGAATTTAGCCTAATTTTCAAACCACACCTTAGTTGTCACATGGAAGTAAAAATTACATTCAAGCTTTCATAGGTATTTGTTGACATTCCTAAGAGCTATAACCCAAAGCTTTTTAGAGAATGTAGTCTATCAATAAAAGGAGTCAATGTTTTGGTGACTCTTAGTTGTCGTTACTCTCGTTTTTAAAGTACACAGAACAAGTTAAAAGTATGTCCAGTCACATTACTCAGTCTTACAGTAGTAAATTCAAAGGCAGCATCTGTTAGCTAGTCTGCTCCTGACTTACTGCTTTCTACATTTTAAGTAACTCTGAAATGCTGTAGACCATACCAAAGTATGAGATTTTATAATATGCATAATTAGAAATTCTAGTAAGTTGGAACTGCAAGCTTGTCCACTGTGCAAAATGGTCAATTTATAAAATATTGTAAGTTGAACCTTATAATAAATGTTGACCATTAATAAAAATTTTAATGTATTTTAGGCCCCTCATTTGAACGGATATCCATCATTACTTAGCAAATGCCTGAACTTACTGGTATTAGCAAAACTTGAACATCTGAAATCCTGTAAAGATGACCTGGGGCCCCTTGATGAAGTTTTCATTTCAGTTCTTTCTGAATGGTGTTTTAAAAGGTACTGAGCTACATCTTTAGCTCTAATCTTTAAGAAACAGATTATTATATCTTTTAGTAACTTTACAAAGTGATTGATGGCATACACTTCTCCATCAAAGATATGCTCATCTAAATCTATGAAAAGATAAATATGCCCACAAAGCTCACGCAGTATTTTCTGTTGAAGATACAATTCCCTCTGTTTAGGAAGTAGTTCATAAACTGCCATTCTTGAATGGGTTCTTAAAACTCGCTCACAGATATTTATGACTCGACATAGGCTTTCTGAAGGGAAATGTAAACCATTCTTCTTCTTAACACATAACAGTGACCCAATTTTAGAGGCTCTGAGATCCGATGCATACAGTGCACTGATGCAGTCCTCACAAGTCAGGAGAGCTGATAACTTATTTGCAATATAACCAGCACAGCAGTTGAGATTTCGCATATGATCTGACAGGTCTAGTAATGCCTCACTTAGTGAACAATTAGACCAGTCTTGGCAAAAATCCTCTTTATGAAAAAGCGTCTTTATAATGCTGACATCATACTGACGCTGAACTGTTCGAAGGGCCAAGTCTGTCCTCCGAGCAATTGAAATGTCAAGGATGCTTACTTCACTAAGAAAAGTTTCGTCTTGTAATCTGTACCTGGTCTCCAAATTATGGTAAGCTTTCTGGAATGCCAGGCAGGTAGGGTTAGAACTGTTTACTAATACCTGTCTAAGCAACCTTAGGAATAATTCCAGATGATCTTGACTGAATTTGTAAGTCAGAAGATAGGGAAAAGGCAAGACCTTTGGGAAAACATAATTTTGGTAGAGCCATTTTAAGCTCTCAGCATTAAGCAAAAATCCCAGGAATCCTAGTTTTCGTTTACCTTTAATTATTTGATTATTGCTAGTGTCAGATAATGTAACAAAAATAGTCTTGGCTTCAATTAACACACGATTAATTTTACTGAAAGTTTCAGGCAATAGAGGTCCTTTAAGTCCCTTTCCATAACAATTTCTACTATTAAAAACATCAAACAGATTGTTGATTAAGCGTAAAAAGTGGATGGTACCAATACAGTTTTGAAAAGGAGGCAAGCCTAATGATAGCAAACATTCTAACGCGCTGGCCACGCTCTCACTGAAGAGCTGGGCAGCAAAATTCATTTTCAGTACGTGGTTCTTCAAATTTGCAAGTTTTCTTGGGATTCTTTCCATATTTGCTAATTCCTGTTCCTCTAGTGCTACTAATTCCACAAGGTGCTGCCAGTGAGCTGTGCCATTAATAAACTGAATGCTTTGAAAATTCTGAAATGCATTTCTTATTAATCTGAGCAAGTGGCAGGAATCAAAGAAGTATGCAATCTGTTGACTAGAAGATGAAGGATGCTGAAATGTACACTTCATGTTGTCTCCGTCAATATGTATCCCCAATGCTTTTGCCATCTGAACACTATGAGCTGTAGCATCAGACGTAACGGCCAGAACAGTGATCCCTATGTCACTTAGTTTGCCAATAGTAAGACGGAGCAGTTGAGCTTGCAAATATCCAGATGCCCTGTTTACAAAAAAATAACCCAGAGGCGTTCGCCAATGACCAGAAACACCCACTGCCATTAACAAAATAGTTTCTGAGGCGAGAGGCATTTCATCAGCATCAAGTTTGCCAAGACCAAAGTCCATAAATCCTTGCAAATGGTGACTGCTGGGGTCCCACTGAAGTTGCTCCTTGAGAGAGATGCCTTTTATTATCAATGAACAGTATTGATAGAGCTGGTCTCCATTCTCTACTCTTTGTTGAAGAAAAGAAAAAATGTTGCTGTTGAAACCTGGACTGGGTTTGCATTTGGATAACCATCTGGAAAATACGAGAAATGAAATGTAAAACTTGAATGAAGAAATAAAGGGAAAATATCTTAAATGGTATGAAAGTAGCCTCAAGTCCCTACAGAAATAAAGCCAAGTAGTCAAGTTCTATATTTTCAAGCATATAGTTACTGTAAAATAGTAAGATAATAGAGGAAGTTAGAAATGCATAGTATTTTAAGGTGCAAACATACCACAAATTGACCTTTAATTTCTCATATACTTCTTAAAAAAGTATACATACCAGTTACCCTGTTTTAATTGATGTGCTTATAAATTAGAAATTACATCATAAACCAGTCTTACCTGTAAATTCACTAAAATGAGATAACTACTGAAGGGGAAGGAAACTATGAGAACATCTAGCACCTCAACCCCATTGTGTGTAGATCAGGAAACTGCAACAGAGGGAGAAGCCAAGCTGCTTGCCCTTACCGTGCTGCCAGGTAAGCCTAAATGTGAAGCCCAGCGTTCCTGGGGTCCCTTAAGTGCTTTTCTCACAGCTCCTTACAGTCTCAAAATTAGGCCCTTTGGTACAATTAAGGGGTCTTAAGGAGTCTACATCTGTTTGCCCCTAGCTACTACTTTAGGAGTTCATGTATAGTATCCCTGCCCTCCCCAGACTGTATTTATTCTTTCCTGTTACTGTCAGTGTCCATCTTCAGAATTCTTTTCACTCAGTGCTTATTCACTCTTTCTAAATGTTGTAATCAGGAAAGGAAACAGTCAAGTTTAGTAATTACCTAGATAAGACTAAACGGAGTATGAGATGGAAACTGAGGTTATTTATCTTAACTTTTCTAACACAAATGACTTTTTTGGGGTTAAATATCTGATTTGGGGGCTATATTCGAGGTTGCCAAAACTTCCTCCTGGACACTTGACCTCTGTTTGAGATTTTAATGTACCTCCCTAAGTATTTCAAGATAGGACTTTTGAAATTTTTTGTTGCAACCTGGAAATTTCATAAACAGAATTTACCCTTACTACATGTCATGCACTTTTTTATATATATGCACATACACATATACATATATGTGTATGTATAATTAATGCCAACTATGAACCATTAAATTGATTTCAAGAGGCACTGATGGGTTTGAAAAGCACAGTTACAGAATGCAAAAGACACACTTTGACTATCAGTAGCTTATGACCTATTGAGGAGACTAAAGTATTCATCAGTTGTTTATATTTTAAATTCAGACAAAATAGTAACACAATGAGAAAACAGTACAGTGACTTTCTACAAGGGTGCTACTACAGCTTTGCAAATGTGTCAGCAAAGTTTGTTTAGAACTTTCTTTTGTATCAGGATTCGAAAATGAATACCAAAGATACTGTTGCATATGCACTGAGTAATGAAAATACTTAATGCCTCTATGTAAACGTTTTTATTTTAAATAGGTTTTAAAAAGCTTATGTCTCTATGTAAACATTTTTATTTTAATTAGGTTTTTAGAAACTTATGTTCTTTGATCTTGATTTTTAAATGGAAATCTAAATGGCATCTTAATGTCCACAGCTACTAGGATGATATCTTGAACATCAGGGAGAAAGATAAGAAGACTTGTTGATTTATTTTTAAAAGTTTTTGTAACTGAGAGTAGAAATACCCAAACCCAATTAGTGAGTTAGAACTCTAGGGAAGCAACTGATTTCTCTCCTAAACCTTTATTCCCCTCAAGATGAAAAATATATTTTTTTATTATAAAAAAATGACAAATTCATTTTTTAAAGCAAAACAATATAGAAAGTGCAAAAAAGAAAGTAAAAATCACTCTTAGTCCTCAAGGATATTCTCCCAGATCTCTTTATGTATACACACATATAATTTTAAAAAATTATACTCAATCTATTTACTTAATAGTAAAGTTACTTATTTTTACATGTCCTTAACTATTGACGCATTTTAAATGTATATACAATATACCAGAGTTTGATTAAACTGAATAATTTAACCAACCTGTATTGAAGTACATTTAGGTTGTTTCCATTTTTTTTTTGACAATGTAAATAGCACCACAAAGTGTGTTTGTGTACACACAAACACATACACTCTGCCTGGGAGAAACGTAGTCCTGAAGAGCTATAATGCCACTCCTTGAGTGTTTTTTTTTTAAGACTATTAGCTCCTTCCACTGTCTTGTTTACTAATTTACTACACTGCAATGAATTCAAAAATAAAAAATTTGAAACAGAGAAAATCTACTAAGATCATACTACATATATTAATATCGTAAAAAGGAAGGCTGAGGATGTTATGACATCATTTCAAAGGATTTGTGAAAACAAGCTACCTTAAAGACCCAAAGAACTAGAATTATAAGCAGCAAGGCACTGGAAAGATTCTGGACTTCAAGAATTCAAGGGAAAACTGAAAAAGGATCCAACATTAGTACAGAGAAAATAAGACAGGCAGCTAAGAATTAGAGAAAGATACAATAATTAAAAATTGATAAAGTACCTAACTGAACCAAAGGTTTTTAAAAATCTAAGACTGGCTTGGTTTGTCATCATCTAATGTTACCATGTAATTGTTCTCCATCAACATGGAGGGAGAAAACAATGATTCACATTTTCTCCTTTCTCCCTAAACTTCTAAATTCCTCCTTCCCCAACTCTCAGCTATTATGTCACTCAGAAAACTGAAGCAATCTAATAAAAACTCATTTTCCTACCATCAAATCTATTAACCTACTGAATCTGTATCTCTACCTTCCTGTTTCAATGAATGAATGAAGGCCAGACCTCTTTCCACAGTAGTGTTAGATGTTATCCTCCTCATTATCTTTTCTCTTGTGCATCACCAATTTTCTTCTAGCTCATTCCCATGAGCATGCAAATATGCTGGAATATCTGCCATCTCTACAAACACCCTTCCCTCTATGTTCTCTGCAACCTGCAGACCCATTTTTCTGCTTCCTATGTAGCAGAATTCCTTGAAAGAGCCCATGACCATTCTCTGTTTCTTAGCCTTCCAGCCTCTCTCAGTCCCACTTTAGCCAGGCTTACCTCCCTACCACTCCACTGCAACCGCTTTTGTTTAGGTCACCAGTTACCTCCAGCCTGCAAAATTCAATGATCAATTCCCTGTCCTTACCTTACTTGATTTCCCAGCATCATTTGCCATAGTGGACTTCTATCTCCTTGAAATACTTTCTACACTTGGCTTCCAGGCTATCACAGTCTCCTGGTTTTCCTCCTGCCTCACCAGCCACTCCTGATCAATAAATATTTATTGAATAAATGAATATTAAATATAATAATTATAGATATATAATAATTGAGATGTTTAAAACAGATTTAACTTTTTAAATGGGAAAATAAATGGAAATATAATCAAATATGTGCTACTCTGTAAACATCAACTTGAGGTCCATTCCATTTGTTTAAAATCCTAAATGACCATTCAGTAATTCTTTCATTCCACAAATATTTATCAATGGACCACTGTGTACCAGACACTGTGCCAACAACAAGGGGTAGGAATATAGGGTTGGGGCAGATAAAGAACCAGACACAGTCTTTATACTTGAGCAGCTCAGAGCTGAGTGAGGAGGACAGTGTACTGAGATTCAGTTCTGTATTGTGTGTGAGAAGAGAGCTTAATCCAGAATTGGTGGAAGAACAGGAGGCCTGGATTCTGAAAGAATATGGTATCTAATTTGAGCCTGAACAGTGAGGAGTAATCACCAGGACTAACAGACAGGGAGAAAGGGCATTTCAGGCAGATGGAATAGTAAGTCCAGGAGGCAAGAAGAAGCAAGGAACACCTTACATGGGGAGCATGGAATTAGAGAGCACAGGGAGGGAGGCAAGAGATAACCTCAGAGCCCTGCAGAGGCTGCACAGAGGGAGGCTCATTAAAGCCAGTGGAAGGACTTGACCTTTAGTTTGCATAAAAGGGAGGATGATGCAACAGGAAGTGACTATTATGGGTTGAATTGTGTCCCTCAAAGAAGATATATTGGAGTCCTACTCCCCAGTACCTCATAATGAGACCTTACTTACAGATAGGGTCTTCACAAAAATACTCAAGTTAAAATGAGGTCATTAAGGTAACCCTAATCCAACATGACAAATATACTCATAAAAAGGGGGAACATGGGCACAGAAACACACATGCATAATGGAAGACATGAGGAGACACAGGAAGACCACTGTTTTTAAGCTAATCAGGAGAGAGGCCTGGAGCAGACCCTTCCCTCACAGCCTTCCGAAGAAACTAGCCCTGCTGACACCTTGATTTTGGACTTCTAGCCTCCAGACTCTGAGGTAATAAATTTCTGTTGTTTAAGATAGGTGAATAAATAGGCAGATAGATAAGAAAGTAAATAAAAGAGTCTGTAAAACTAATTAAAAAAACAGTAAAAAATGAGTACTAAATTCTAAGACATTACTATAAAGTCATTGTGTTATCTGCTTTACACTGTAAGAATTATAAACATATCTATGTATTTGACCACAAATCTGACAAAATTATTTATAAAAACCTGGTCCCTGGACCACCTGCGTCAGTTAACAGTACTTACCAAAAAATGCAGATTTTTGTGCTTTACCTCTAACCATCAGTTTTAATATCTGACTGTCCTACTACTGAAGTATATTAGAAATTCCAGTATTTCAAGATTTGAAGTTTATCACCCAATACCTCTTAACTATTTGAAAGATGCAAAATATTTATCAGACCAAGTATCTTCATTTTGTTGGCGAAAATACCACTGTTGTGATAACGTGCAATTTGCACCTAGAAGTTTTTTAAAAGAGAAAATGGACATAATAAATGAGTACGAACACTAATAATATAAGAGAATAAAATATTTGTTTAACATCTAAAAAGTAACTCACTTACGTCCTGAGGATGGAAGAATGAGGCAGTTTAAGAATCTTTCTTACGTAATCATAGACTTTGCTACTGCACAAGTAGAGTGTGCATGCAAACTGTTTCATTTCTGTGGAGTACTCAGCTGTTTCTCTCCAGTTATACAGCTCCCATTTAAAATCTGTTAAAAATAAATTTATCCTTTGTGATAATGTGTACAGCATGCTAACTGCTTAGTAAATATTTTGATTAATCATATTAGCTAAAAATTGACAGAGCACTAATAATGTTTCTGAAATCGTTCTAAACACTTTATATATATATATTAAATTATTTCAACCCCATTTAAAAAAAAGAAAAAAGAATGTGTACAGTAACACTTTCAGTTATAGATCATAATGAGCATTTGTATATAAAATGCACTGGGCATCAAAATTCAAGTATAAATACAACCACACTTTAACTGAGCTTGTTCAGAGGTTAATACCCAATCTTAGAGCCTTTTGATCAACTTATCTTATTCATCTTGGATCATTCACTAGAAAGGAGAAAAAATGTTTCAACTTGAATCACTTCTGTGATAGTTCGTAAGAAATATATATTTGGTGATTCAGATATCCAAAATATATTTCTCAGATATATTTGGTCTTTATCCACAGGTCCTGAAAAAGCTTCAGAGACATAAAGGAAAAAGGGTATCTTGTTATGTTAATGAGGAGGCTGGGACCTCACTCAAGGGTAGGGGCTGGTTGCCAGGGAAACCAACAAATGACTAGAGAGTGGGAACTTTCAGCCCCCATCCTCCAGCCAACCCCTGGGAGGGGAGAGGGAAGGGGGATTGGAGGTTTAATCAGCCAACTACCAATAACTTAAGCAATCCTGACTATGTGACGAAGCACTCACAAAAACCCTTGAGAAAAGCATTTTGCTCTCTTTTTGGCATCCTGCTTCCCTGGTGGAGAGAGATTAACTTCCATGCTTGGTGAACTAGAACGCTTCCACATGCAACCCAGCCAGGCCCCACGCTAGGCCCCAAGCTCCGTAAGGATATAAGTTACTTTACTTGGGATCTTGCCCTATGTATCTCTTCATCTGGCTATTAACTTGTATCCTTTACTAAATCGGAAAATATAAGTGTTTTCCTGAGTTATATGAGCCATTCTAGCAAATTAACTGAACCTAAGCAGGAGGTCCTGGGTTCCTCCAATCTGTAGCCAGTTGGTCAGAAGCACAGGTAACAGCCTGGGGCTCTTGACTGGCCCCTGGAATGGGGGTGGATGTGGGGATGGAAGTCAATCTTGTGTGACTGAGCCCTTAACCTGAAGAACCTGGTGCTGTTTTCAGGCAGACAGTGTCGAATTCTTGGACACCTGCTGGTATTCAAGAATTGCTTAGTGTCATGTGTGGGAACACACACACACATGAACTGGGTCCAGGAACCTGAATGGAACTTCTGTTTCCCTTTTGGAAAAACACAAAATATTTTCCTTTTTTGGAAATAACCACTCTTTTCTTCAAACAGGAATGCTTCTTTGTTACCAGAATGTAATTCCAAATCTCTGCTGCTTTCATCAGAGTAAGTTGGCAATTCTTTTTTGGCCCCTCTTCAAATATCCTGGTTCACAAAGAAGACTAGGTAGTCTTCCAATGAACATCTATCTATAGTATATTTTAGAAAAAAATTTGGAGACATACAATTTTCAAACAGAAAGGGATTTTCTATATTATCAAGTTCAACTCCACTGCAAAAAGACTTTAGTGATAAATTATGTAGCAGTTAAAATTGTTTATACACAATATACAGTAAAATGGGTAAGTGCTATAATAAAAAGTGGAAAGTACAATGCAGGGTATAAACCATATGATCTCATATCTGCATAGTATGATTATGTGATATTTTATCATTTATATATTTCTTTGCTTTTCCTATAAAACATTTTAAAATTGGAAAACAAAAGGATCTTGGCAATTTTCATTCTTGCTTATTCTGAGACTTTTAACTTTTCAGCTAAAAGCACACTTCATAAGCAACAGCAAAGTAAGTAATAATATTTCAGAAAAATTAAGAGCTATTTTATAAATATTACAGGCCACTGGGGAACATACCTGAAAACTGTGCTCGTAGCAGACACTCTGTTTCTTCAGAAAGTAGTTTCTCTTCTACAAGCGCATCAATTAACCGTAAGCCCTTTCTCTTCTTGATCATCCTGTAGTTTTTTACAGAAACAAGTCTTTTTTTGGACACTTGTAGCATCTGTTGCACCTCAGCCAGTTTCTCTGCACCTATAGTCAAAGGTCTCTTTAAACTGTAGTTATGGTCCTCAGTAGCAAACTCTGGAGAATTATCAGGAAGTGGCTGTTTTAGGATTTTCTGTCTAGCTTTACCTTTAAGATGTACACCTTGAAGAACCTATGACAGAAATACAAGATTATTTTAGGAATTATTACACAGAAGATTAAGTATAAAAATACCACTGAATGCAAAGTACTCACCTGGTTGCTGTTTATAGAGTTAATTATAAAGGAAAACGTCATAAATTGCTGATTTTTTCAAATGTATAGGCTATAGGATCATGTAAATGTTTTTTTTTTTGGTATTTTTTCATCTATACTGAAATAGCAACATGACGCTGAAAGTTTCTGAAATGATTATAGTTCCTAGAGAAAGGTGGACAGTGAGTTCTGAGTAGCAATAACATGGTTTAATGGAGAGGACAGAGAAGTTATTTGCACAAAAAAGACAAGCAGAGTGGACAGAGCATGGGCTTTAGAATTAAAGACTGACCCGGGTTTGAATCCCAGCTCCTTCATTTCTTAGCTGACACTTAACTTCTACAATCTCTCATCTCCTCATTTGTAAAATGTGGATAATAGTACAGAGTTGATTTGGGACTACAATAAGATAATTTATGTAAATCTCCTAGTACAATGCCTGGACCACTGTGGGTCTCAATAAATAGTAACTATTATTGATTTTACACAAAAGCAAATCAGTTTATCACAAAGTAAATGGGTAAGTATATGTGATGCGAAAAAGAAGTCAGAGCAGTTAGAACTACACTAGTCAATAGGAAGCTCTTGGAACTTTGGATTCAACATCAACTATATCCTGACTAGAATGAGACTAAAAGCAGACTTCAACGAGTAAGAGGAAAATAAGAGTAGTATCAGGAGAGAACAGGTAGGTAATTACTGCAAACTGTGCAGTGACTACCCATTTACACAAGTGTGGCTAAGAGGTAAAAGGATAAAATAAAAACAGTCAAAAGAAACATAAGAATGTAACACCAACACTGGAGACTCATAGAAAGTCTTCTATTTTCCATATATACCTCTTTCTATATTAATGCTAATAATTAGGTACATTTTTAGTCAAAATTAATACATTTTTGGGAAAAAAGGAGTATATAATTTTGAAATATTGTGAAAATGTCTCAGACTTAAACAGAAGTCTGAATTCTTAAGGCTGTTTATATCCACTAGTTGATTTTTGTGATCAGTTTAGTAACCTTTATGTATGTCTAGACATATTTTTTGAATTTATACAACTTATTTTTAAAAAGCTCCAAAGCAGTAGTAATGTTATATAGATTTTAAAAAACAAAAATAATTTTGGTATTTTTTCATCTATACTGAAATAGCAACATGATGTAGCAATAGTACGATTATGTGATATTTTATCTATTACTGGATTTAAGTTTTAGCTTTGTTTTTTTTTAAATCTCTAAGTTCTAGCTATGTGAGCTACCTTGATTTTTAAATGCTGTGAAATTTAATTTATACCTAGATCAAGTACCTTGTATAGAGAAACAGAAGGCACAGCTCCTTTTTTCAGCTTTCTTCTTATGCCATATGACTCAAAGTCACTTTCTTGAAAATGTTTGGAACACAGTATAGCACCTGGTCCTGGGATCCAAATCTTTTTGCTTCTGGGGTCCACACGATTAACAGCCCTGATCCATTTTGAACGCTGTATGGTATCAGTTGGAAATCTGCAGCAATAATATTAAAGTCCATTAACATGAAAATATTAGAGTAATACTACAGTAGTATTACATAACCATTTATTACTTAACTGTTTTATAGAAACATTAAGTCCAGTTAAAATTTAATCTGATTTCATTTTTCAACAGTCTGATTTTTTTTAATCCAAAAGTTCAGTATCTAGGTGGCCTCAGCTGTTTCCATTTTTTGTCTTTACTGCTTACACTTAAGAGAATCTGCTTAAATATTTAATGTGTGTGTCTTTTCCTTTCTTGTGCTAACTTTAAACTATGTCCACAAATGCTTTGGTATTCCCTGTGTCAAGGGTTGGAGCTTAATTCCCCTCCCCTTGGGCGTGGGCTAGAGTTAGGATACTTCTAAGGAACATAAAAAAAGCGGAAGTTACAGTGGGCAGTGAGACTACATGATCTAAGGCACTGAGGCTCCCTCCTTGCTTTACTGAATGGTTTCTCTCTGGGGTAGTTATCTGCCATGTTATGAACAGCCCTATGGAGAGGTCCACTTGGCAAGAAACAGGCCTCTGGCCAAAGGCAGTTTTGAGTGAGCCTTTCTGAAAGTAGACCCTTCAGCTGTAAGCAAGTCTTCAGATGATTGTAGTCTTCTATATTTTGACTGCAGTCTTATGAGACACCCTGTAATACCGAGCTAATTCATTCCTGAATTCCTGACCTTCTGAAATTAGGAGATGTTTCCACTGAATTTTGAGAAAAATTTTTTCAGCAGAAAACAAGTACATTTCCTATACTCAATTCTCCTATTTTGCTTTGAAAGGCACCACTTTTTGCTAGCCTTGAAAATAAAAATTACCCTGTATCCCACTATTTTTCAATCGCAGTCAAATTACTCTACTTACCAATGCGTGAGGAAAAAACTCACGAAATATAAAAAAAACCACAAAACTTTTTCTGCATCCTCTTCTTTGATTTATCTTGGAGCCAGATCTATAGGTAAGTGTATGACTTTTGTGTATTTTAATGTAGGCTTTAAAGCACATAGTTGTTAGCAGCTAAAACTGGTGAAAATTTTAATTTTGTCAGCTGTTAGGAAAATAATATAGCAGTGTGGTAAAACATAATTCTGAGATACTCTGTCATCTTAAGAAAGAACACTGAATTGGAAAACCTATGTTTAAGCCTCAATTATCTTTTATCAGCCACATGGTATTAAATACATTTCTCCATCTTTGAGCCACCTCACAGGGCTGCAGTAAGAGTGCATGAGATACAAATACATTCTAAAGAACTTTATACATGATAAAGTACTACCAAAGTTTGTTCTTTCACATGAACAACCAACTCTACTTTCAGGACTTTCATTTTTTTGTTGCAGGAAGATGATGTTACTTGATCAAGCAACAACGTACAGGGAATTGCTTTTCCAATAAAAGTGAGGCAAATCTATCTTTTCACTGGGTTGTTTCCTTAACTAATAATAGCACATGTTTATGAGGAACCTCTTCCACAGCTTAGGTGTGGTCTTTAACCATGTAAGGACCATCAAAAGTTGGCTGGTTACATTACTAGTCTCATCCTCTGTGGCAGCTTCCCAAGTGAGTACAGCTATCAACTCTCTTAGCTTATGGCATAGCCTGGAGCCCCTGAAGTGGTTACATCAAACCAGTCCCAAACAGCTTTGCTGGTTGGCCCCAAAGTATTAAACAAACATTTCCTATGCACAAAATGACATGAAAAGGATTGGGAAATACTGTCATCTAACCAGCACTACTAAGTTCTGGATAAAATTAAATTGGTAATAAGCAAACTACATTTAAAGCATTTATCTTGTACTATATATGTGTTTTAAAGACTGTTTAGCCTTACAAAAACCTCTGCAAGACAAGTTTTTATCCTTTTACAGAAGATGAAACCAAGACCAGAGCCAAGTATAGCAACCAGTACTCAGTTGAAACTGGAATTCATGTCTCCCTCATCTGAAGCCACCTCTGGCAGAAGAAAAATGCCAAACCAATCATCTTATATACACAGTAACAAACTGGTTTATATTGTAACACAGAATCTGTTTTTCTTTCTCCTATTGATTATGCCTTTTTATACACCACTGGCAACGAGTTACCTTTGGCTCCCTGCACATCAAATATTTTCCAGAAAAGTGGCTAACAAAACCCTTCTATAGTGGTTACCTCTGGGGAAGGGGAGAAAGGATTGAGAGATTATAAGGCAAAAAGTTAACATCTGCTTAATCCTAGTGATGGGTACACCGGTGTTTGTCAAGTTTTACTTTTTGCCTACGAGTGTGTTTGAAATGTTTCATAATTAAAAT
Source organism: Manis pentadactyla (assembly GCF_030020395.1). Classification (NCBI taxonomy): domain Eukaryota; kingdom Metazoa; phylum Chordata; class Mammalia; order Pholidota; family Manidae; genus Manis; species Manis pentadactyla. The sequence goes on along the minus strand of NC_080023.1, from coordinate 68,554,647 downwards.
CTAACAATAGAATTCATTACAGTTGAGGCAAAAACTCTTATAAATTATCATACATATTTACTCTGTTATGAAATAGTTTCTAATCTTTTTACACCAACAGAAAGAAAATGAAATGAAAGTGTCACTTTCAATTTTTAACTAGACCCACTTTCTATTTAGCCATTTATGTTTGACAGAGCACCAATATTCTCCTAAGTTTTCACACCTTTGAGTCATTTTGATTCATGCTTTTCAACCAGAGCCCCTTGTCTTTGTCCTTGCAACTTCTTCAAAACTCTGGTGATGGTTCTGGGGATGATGAGGAAGGCTTCAGAGGAGGTAATATCAGAGCTAAAGCTGAAGTGTCAGCAGGAGTTTGCCATGCAGACAAGTGGCCACTCCAAACAGATGCAAAAACAGAGATATAAAACAACTACTTGGATCCACTGGTTGGTAAAGCATTGAAAAATAAATTAATCAGGAGGCTTGAAAAGAGGTACAGAGGTAGCTGGGAGTGATTACAGATGGGCTGAAGAGGTAGTTAGAAGATAGATTACAAAGAGTTGTGTGCTTATAAGTCTTGAACCCATCCTACAGGTCAGTGGCCACCACAGGAGTATGCACTCACATACTGAGATCTGAAGAAAATATCAGAATTTATTTTTACGATTTTTTGCCCCATCCTTTTTGTCAGTGTTTTATTAGTGCAGTGGTGGTGACAGGTATTGGGCTACAGTAGGTTGAATAGTCAATAGAACTTAGGGAAATAAGTGTACGCTCCTATTCTGAGGAGCCTGGTTATGAAGAAGAGAGTGGTCGGGTAGTTTTGAAGTACACATAGGTTTTAGAGTTTATGTGTCTCAAAATGGTAGCAATGTGAGCATTCTCACTGACATTAGTCAAGCAATCAGTACAGAGAACAGTTTAAAACAGAAAGACTACGGGAGCTAACTGATTAACAAAATCCCACAGAGAAGGGAAAGGACACAGTTGTAACAGTCTAGATGGAGGAGGAATCAGCCCCATTTAAAAAGCAAAACAATGACTACAACATGACTACCATACACAGTTGAAATTCCTTAACCTCATTTTAATTTTTTTGAATAATTTCTCTCCAAGCTGCTTTTCCCACTCCAGAACATTAAATCTGCATTTTCCATCCCTTCACGGTTTCCCATGCTATTCCTATTTAAGTGCTATCCTCAACCCACCCCCGCCTCCCAGTCTAGGTAAGGTTCAAGGACCAACTCAGATACCACCAGTCTCATAAAGTTCTTTTTTATTTTTTCATAAAAATTATGCCAATGGTTTAACTCTCTACATTAAAAAGCTGGTTCGTTTTAAAGTTAATTTCTTTTGTTTGTGAGGATCTGTTTTACCCACTTTTCTACTTCCCACTGTGCCTTGAACATGGATTTGAAAGACCTATATACCAGTCTGGATCGTAGATGTGGGTTCAAATTAAACTGGTCTGAAATCTGCCCCATTCTTGAATCAAATGAAACTTCCCTGCCATGCCAGATCCAGCCAGAATAGGAACGGCTTTGTAGAGTTCAGCTAATAGTACTAACAACTTGCAATTACAGGCAGCACAGGCCTTCAACGGTTCTCCGAAACTACCTTCCCTCTTTCTCGCCTCACGTTTAGTAATAAGACGACCCAAAAGAAGCGGAACGCCTGTGGAGTAATCGCTAAAGGGCTAAGGCAAGCGGCAGGCAATGAGAATCAGCAATTTGGAGGTAAACACCGAAAGAGAAGAGCCGGAAAAACCTTAACTCTCCAAGTTCCCCCGTTCCTGCACCCCCGGCCCACGCTACGCACGTCACGCCACGTCACGTCGACGGCGCGACGCTTTGCCCGGCCCCGTCCCACCCTGGCCTTCTGCCCGGCGGGCAGTGCCGGCACTTCGATGGCTTGGAGGTTGCTCTCACGCACTGGTGAAAAGATAGGCCTCGCTCCCGGCTCAGCACGGTGTCTCGGGTGCTGCAGCCCACTGCCGAGCAACTTCGGGTCATCTTGTTACGTGGGGCTCCACTTTCGGTGTTCCCGGAACAGTATGAATCACGATGAATTTAGCTCCGCCCGTTGACTCGGTGGCTCCGACCTGTATTTGCTGGGAAAGCGGGCTCTTAAGGCGCAGGGTTCTCACCCTTCCTCTCCGAGGATGCTGACGCTTGTTGCCGTGGCCAATCACAAGCCACGTCGTGTCGCAGCATCCAATCGAAAAGTCGAGGCTCATTAAGACGAGCACTCGGGAGCTCCTCCTCCTTTGCTTGAGGGTGGTTTGTAGATTTTGTTGTAACAGACTTGTGCTCCTCTTAGTTCAATCCGATGCCATCGTGCTTCTTGTGATGTCAAGCCTGGGAATGGGAAACGTCGAGGAAGGAGCAAAGCTGAGGCGAATCCTGGAGAACGCAGCTGGGTCTCCGGATGCGAGCTCTGAAAGTGACTGGAGGATAAGACGGGAGGAAGGGATAGGCAGAGATAAACGCAGTGTCCCAGAAATACTGGAGACAAAATTGGGCCCAAAATAAATTATTTGCTGAGAGAAATATCATTTCCTTACATTTTATGTGGTAGTAACTGATGGGAGGATAACCTAGGAGTTGTTGGTATGGTTGGTCACAGTTACGTGACCCCAGAGCGTCTAATAGGGTACGTAGGCATTTTAATTGGACGAACCCTTGCAAAACCTTTTGCTCAGTGGGGGAATTAAGGCAATAAGGTAAGTATTACGGGGGCTCCTTGGGAAGCTCACGGACTTAGTGGGAACTCCTTAATAGCAGTACTAGACGGGCAGGGAAATGGTTTTGGTTGGTATGTGGGGTGTCGTGGATAGCTTTCAGGAGTGAGATCTTAGAACAGTTTCTTTGTTAAATCTCCGTATGTTTACGGTGTGAAAATTTAGTTTTCAAAGAAGAAACAATGGAGCCAAGGTTATTTCTATTTTGTATCTTTAAGAGTTCCTTAGCATATTAAATGAATTATTTTTTGCTTAACATTGAGACCCATTGTAGAAAAATGTAACTTTTGTCATTTCCTTCTCTAGCTCGCAAGAATAAATGCAGCATTTTCATGCAAGATTGCCTTTTCTCCTTTTTACTTTGTCCAAATTACAGCCAGAAGGATTCATCCGTAGGTATTATTTATTCGCACATTTCCGCTATGGTATTCTTACATCTTATTTCAATGAAATTAAGAGTTTTTGCTTATGTAGCTTTCTTAAAATTGACATGACTTAAGGAGTCCATGGATTTGGGAAAAACTGGTCCATAGGAGATGTGCTTGCTTGGGTGTAAGATGTGTAAACGGACCTGGATTTGAATCACTGTCAGTTGGTTAGACTATTAGAATCTTCTCTAGTATTCAACCAGTTAAGACCTGAATGCGACTAAATAACAGTTTAACTAAATAACTGTTTTCATTTATCTTTAAGGAAAAATTAGTTGCCTTATTTCTTTTGTAACTGATTGAGATATAACTCATATACCATACATTTAACCCATTCAAAGTGTAATTCGGTGATTTTTAGTTATATTCATGAGTTGGGCAACCCTCATAATTTTAGAACATTTTCATCATCCCCCCCAAAAAACCTCCATTCTCATTAGCAGTCATTCTTTATATTTTCCCTACCCCCAAGTCCCTGGAAACCACTAATCTTTCTATGAAGATTTGCCTATTATGGATACTTCATGTAAATGGAATCGAAAACTAATATGTGGTATTTCGAAATGGATTCAAAACTTACATGTGGTAACTGGCTTCTTTCATTTAGAATGTTTTTAAGGTTCATCTGTGTGGTAGCATGTATTGTTATTTCATTTATTATTGCCAAAGGATTCCATTGTGTGTATATACTGTTGCATTTTATTTATCCATCAGTTAGTGGACATTTGGGTTGTTTGCATTTTCAGTGGCTATTATGAATAATGCTGTCATGAACATTTATGTAAAAGTTGTGTGTGGACATATGTTTTAATTTCTTTTGAGTATGTATCTAAGAAATGGAATTCATTTCTTTGGAGTATATACCTGGATCATAATGCTGACTCTTATCTTTAACCTCATGAAAAATGCCAGACAGTTTTTCCAAAGTGGTTGCACCATTTTATATTCCCACTAACAATGGATGAGAGTTCCGATTTCTCTACATGCCCATGAGTGTGAAGTGCTGTCTCCCTGTGGTGGTTGCCCTGTTTTTAAGGATTCAGAATTTGTAAGGATCCGGTTAGAGGGTGTTCCTTAAGTGCAGAGACAATATCTGAGGTGGATTTGTCTTTTCGGTCCTTAGTAGACTTAGATATGTGTATTTCTGCTGTGTCATATGTGTTCCTGAGAAAACCTCATATTCAGAAATTGTGTATTTGAAAGAAGCAGGGCTTGTGGGAAAAATAGGGTTAGGGTTGACTACTCAAAACCTACTCAATTTGATAATCTCTAAAATAAACAGTGATTAGCACCTGGGAAGTACTCCTATGCCCTCTCACCCCATTAAAGGTAACTTTAAATGGACACTACCATGGGGTGTAATAAAAGATCAAGGCTGGTGGGTGCTAGACATTACAGGTGGAAGTGGTGCTCTGTGCTAATAGGCTGCTATTAAATTGGGTTTGAAAATAGTGTAACTTGCTGAGAGCTTGGGAAGAGGGGTGCAGTTGGGGAGGGAGCCCCAGGTACAGACACTGATTTTTCATTTCTTAAGATAGAGTTGGAAGTACCCCTGCTGCCAATTCAGTTTCAGAGTACAGAGAAAAAGGGGGCTTTTTTCTTTTCTGCTTGATTGGATTCCAGATACTGTGACTCTCCTGGGAAAGATGAAACAATGTGACTGTCATTATTCTGAGGGCAAAGTGAGTTACTGAAAACTGCTATGCTGCAGAAGAGATTCATTTAAATGTGCTTTATTGTTTAAGTGGTTAAATGAAAATAGCCAACTCACTTTACAGAAGCCTCCAGGGGTCACTGCTCTAGATATTCTTAATGTCCTTCCGGACAAGAAGAAGTATACAGTCCCTTATAAATGGAATCTTTTATTTTGTTGTATTTATGTTCTTTACATTTGCTTACAACTTTTACATGCTTTCTGTTGCTATTTGTTACTGTTTTACTGGTGATACTGTGGTCAGTTTGATCATTCTATTATATCTTTGCTTCCTCTAAGTTCATATCCAGTGATTAAACTTTTTCATTGCTGTTCACATAATGAACCGTTGTGATTATTGAATATGTAAATGAGGATATGTAAGCTGTATTAAAAATGTTATTTGCAAAAGGCATTGGCTATTGTACAAAGTAATTTAAAAGAAAATATCTCTTTTCAGGATTATATTCTTGGAGATGTTGGGAGAAGAATCCTGGGTCTTGGAAGGTAATTAATTACTCCAGATATGCAGGGGAGGTGGTATATCTTTCTGTTTTTAAATGTATTAAATATTCTGGAACAATAGCAGTGACTTGGAAATGGAGGATTTTCCAAGTAAAAATTGGATTTATGAACACTTTGGTGAAATGTAATTGGTCATTTGAGAAAAAATAACAGCTAATGTTTTATTGAATGGTTACTTGCAAGGCATTGTGCTAAACATTCTACGTACAAACACAAAGTTGTTTTTGTTTTTTTTAAGACAATATTTTCCACAACAACCTATGAAAGCAAATAGTTTTTTTGCTTTCTAGGACTGGTATTTTCCTTCTTGAAGATCTTCCCTTTTGTTAGATGCTTAGCTAGTTCTACTGGAATCTTTATTTGTTGTCCTGTTACAATGAAATGTATTTCTAGTAACTGATTTATATTCTTGCTCAGGTTTTCATCCTTTTAGTTTTGTGTGGTTCTCTGTTTCAGAAAACCTTGGGGTTTTGTAATTATTAGTGGCCAAATATAAAGACAGTTCTGAATCTGAACCTTTCTCCAAAATTTCAAACTTTTTTAGCTAATTCATATGTTGTGCATTTCCTTTTTGGCTATAAATTGTGACCCTCTGTATTAGTCTCTTATTGCTACATGTAACAGATTACCCAAAATCTAGTAGTTTAAAAAAAACAAGCATTCATCTTGCAGTGGAAGGATGGGGAGCAGAAGGACCTCAACTACCAAACTGTCCCACTTGGCAAGCGTCAGTTTCTTGATGGCTGTAGGTTGAAGACTTAATTCTTCACCACGTGAATCTCTCTGTAGGCTTTCTGAGTGTCTTCATAGCATGACAGCGGGTTTCCCCCAGAGGGAATGAGCCAGAAGAGAAAGGCCAAGATGGAAGCTTGTTCTTTAAAAATTAGTCTTGAAAGTGACAATAACATCACTTCTCTTCTACTCTATTGATCAGAGACCAATCCTGGTATGGTGGAGGTAGGCACAGTACCACGGTGTGAATACCAAGAGATGGGGGACCATTAGGGACCATCTTGGAGGTTAGCTACCACATTTTAATTAAATAAGCTTTTTTTAAAACCTGTTCCAATTTTCTGAATCTAGAGATTTAATATTTGGTCCTCAAGTCAGATATTAGAAATATGAGAACATACATATCCAAATATGTGCTTTTTTATAAAGTGCACAGTTTCTTTCTTGCCCATGTACAAGTCCCAGAGAGTTTATAAGAATGTTCATTTTGTAGTCAGAGTACTCTACCATGATCACATATTATTTACCTTGGACCTGTTTCCCCTCCTACAGTTCCTCCTAGGTGGAGGCAGGTAGAAAAGCTGGTTGGAACTAGACGATGGGTAGAAATTGAGTATTCCCTACCCCTAGTATTTTGCTTGGGGTGCAGACTGTTGAGAGGTTTTTAGTCCAGTTACCTCTAGGAAGTTATGCAGATGTTTGATGTAGAATGGAATAAAGGTGGACACACGCAGCAGCAGCATTAGAGCAGTTTGCCCCTCTCCCCAGAGCTTGATGTTTATCCAGTATGATATACTTCTCTTCTGCTGCTTACCCGGCACCTCACCATGGGCTTCTTGCCCTCTTAGCCAGCAGAACATAGACCTTGTCAAGCATCAAAATGTTCCTAATTGGCAGCATTCTAATTAGTGCCTGAGATTTGTAATCTTTTGAGTCTTTCCCCTTTTTTACTGTTTAAAAGTTCTTTGTTAGCAGAGACAACTCTCCCCCTTTTCCTTTAGTTTTAGTGCTTCTGATCATTGGATACCTTATTCAGTAACAAAAGTATTACATATAAAGCAAGGTATAGTCAGTTTTAGAAGGTATGAAGGTATGGTACCTTTTCCACATCACTCCTGATGTTGAAGAAGATGATACTTCCAAGTGAGCATAAAGGTAATTGGTGCAAACTAGATAAATGGTACACTTGAAATTATCTTTGCTATGAGTTTTTTCCAATTGTAGTAAAATTGGAGATCTTTTCTGTTCAACATGAGAGAATTGAAATTTATAGAAATGTGCATTTACTATGTATTTTTTAAAAAGGGCTACGTGATGAAAACCTAGTGACTAGACTTTAAGTTGAAAAATAATAAAGTATAAATGTCCAATGATTAAACTTTCTCCACTGCTGTTCACATCATGATTTGTTGTGATTAATGTATGTGGATGAGGACATAAAAAAAATCATCAGGCTGATAGATATGATGTAGTTTTTGTACACTGATTTCCATGTTAATATTTTTCGTTTTAGGAATAAAATTGAAGGGTGCTTTTCTTAGAGGTCATCAGATTTACCTGATCAAGAATTCAAAAATTTATATAATAAGGTAAGAGATTTGTAAATTTATTAGTTCTGACAAAACAATCAGATCTGAGCAAAAAAACTGATATTTGAGCATAATGTGGATATTATACACAATCATATCTCTTTTCCTTATTCTTTCAGCTTTCAAAGATAATATGAATATAATTTCAAAGATAATAGAATTCTCCAAATCAATAGATTTGGTTCAGGATAGGCAACTGGGAGCAGGGTGTGGGGATGGCAGGACTTCTAACCTTGATAGTCATTTTTTATTTAAAGTAATGATGTAATCTTTTCAGCCCCTGAAATTCTTAGAGATCATATGTTCCATGATTTAAATTTTTTGAACTATTGGGTATTCTTTAAATGACCTGTTGATCAGTCCATGGATGACCATCCTATGACTTAAGCTTTGTTCAAAAACAGTAGATAGGCAGGTGGTCAGAAGCTGAGAATCTCAACTCTAATATCAGATTAATTTGTCATTAACTAGGCATATTATCTTGGGGTGTTTCTCAAATTTGAGGAATATAAAGGGGAAACATTTTTTGAATACTCAATGTTAAGATAATTTTCTATTTTTAAAATTTCCAGAAATTTAATATAAATTTTGTTTATGGCCCTTAATGAAAATATTTACAAAATAAATACATTCTAAAACATCATTAGTGGAATGGATGCTACTGTTTTGCAGCAGTTAACATGATACTGACTGCTATGGAATAAGTTGTGAACATATATGGTCCTGCGCTTGTGAAGACTGTAAGGTTTTATAATCTAGACAAGAGTACAGTTATCCAGAACTTTACTCTTTTGCAGATCTTAATATTAGGGGAGGGGACCAAAATTCTCAAAAGGATATCTTTGGACTGTGCAAATCCTAATTTGAAGAATTTTGTATTAAATTATCTTCAGCATTCTCCTAAGTCCAATGAGTAATGCAGAGTCTCAGAACTAACATTTCTTTGAGAAAAGCATCAGTCTTTATATGATCTAGGATTAAGATTGGTTAGTAGTTAACTAAGTTGGATTAAAAGTTGACTGTTTTGTGAACTGATACTTGTTTTCCTTTTTAGATACAGGTAGCCCTTACTTGCACTGTTCCAACATGCATGAATATCAGTTTTCATATTTTAAATAATACCAATCCCTCAACAAGGTTGGAATTTCAGTTATTACAAAACTATGAACTGTTTGTTCACAAAGTTTGCATAAACTTTGTTGCTAGCTTTTTATCCCACAAATCATTTTGCAAATAAAAGATGTGCATCATAATCAGTAACCCAATTACATCACTTCTTTCAAAGTCTATTGGTGATTGGTCACTGAACATCAAGTAGTGTATAGACAGTAAAGCATGTAGTTGTATTTCTTCCTCGTCTCCCAGTGATAAACCCATGTGCCATTTTACCAAAATGGATTATCAAAAGGAAATTGGTCAACAGAGATGATGACAGGGCAGCAAAAAACAAACTAGAAATTATAACACTGGAATTGAAATTGGATATGGGTTGAAGATTTGATAATGGCAACAGCAAAACAAGGCTAAAATGAGACCTATGCCTACATAAAGCTACAGTATGAACCATATTAAAGAAGTCTGATGAATATAAAAAGGTAAAGTTGCTTCAATATCATTCAGTTTAAATTATAGTAGGAACTGAAAGCTGCTTATGGTTGAAATGGAGTGTTTACTTCTACTTTGGATTGAGGACTATAATCAAATTCCCATCAGTGGCTAGCATTTAGGCCAAAGTGTTGAAGTTAGTTGCTGCATTGAAGAAATGGTAATTGCAAAGAGACTGAAAAAGAATATTTTATTGCCAGCCTGGTTTCATCGTTTCAGAAATTGGTATGAATTGATTATGTTAAGCTGTCTGGTGAAGCTGCAAGCTCAGATAAGGATGAAATTTGCATCTGTATTCCAAGAACTACAAGCAGTCCTCACTTTGTACAGTAGTACAAGACTATATTGTGCAAAAATCTGCAGGATTTGGATGGAATGTAAATGAAGTTATAGACAATACAGCTGCCAATCAAGACTAAAGGTGCAGCCAGAAGAAATTAGTGAAGGTGAATATATAGTTATAAATGAGGAAAGCAGTTGTGTTGTAAAGGATGAACATGTCTCAGGAAGTGATACAGGTGAAAAATTTTACATAAAAGGAACTCTCAGAGCTGCTTAATGACATTGAAAGCACAAAGCTGATCTAGACTTAGAAAGGAGTATGACAGTTTGCCAAGGCATGGAAAAGATGCTCCATAAATAATACAATGAGAAGACAGCAAACAATGTTCAAACTGCTCTTGATAGATTTTTTAATGAAATAAAACACTATAATTGTAAATGTTTCTAATATTTTAAATATTAGTTTTACTATTTTTTTATGTTTATAATGAACATCAGAGTTTCAGTATTTTGACAAAGTTTAAGGTCACAGAAGAACCACAGATTATTAATCCCATAGATTAAGATTGCCTTACGTGGTTTCAGCTTGCGTAGTCAAAACAGGAACTGTCTTGCATTCAGAACAAGGTAGGGAATCTATATTTAACCAAATACAAAGACATCAAGTTTAGAAATAGCTGTATTTTAGCCTTATACAACCAGTAACAACTTAATGTTGCATTTGTATGGTACTATATCATGTCTTTAAAATAAAAATATATCATAATGTCTCATATTTGGACTTTGAGTATTAAAACATTTGTAGGCAAAATTGTCTTAGTAGAATAGGGGTTGGCAAATTTCTGTAAAGAGCCATATAGTATTTAGGCTTTCTGTCCATATGATCTCTGTGGTGACTTAACTGAGCTCTGTACTAGAAAAACAGGCATAGACAGTACATAAACCATTGCGCATGGCTGTGTTTAAATAAAAAACTTTATGGAAACCAGAATTTGAATTTCATATGCTTATGTGAAATATGTTTCTTTTGCCATTTTTACCTCACAGGGCCTGCAAAAGGAGGTGAAGATAGGGAAGTGTGCAGTTTGATTTATACAATAGGAGAATGTAGTACAATTGCATTAAATGATACCAAACAATAATCACTGCTTGAATCATTGAGTTATGGATAAGTTACTCTAATTAACCCCTTTTCTATACCAATGCACACTTCCACAGAAAGGAGGGGGGTATCTTTTGGGGATGGGGCAGTAGGGACAGTGTTTACTGTTGACTCAAATGACTTTCCATCTTTTAAGTCAGAGATATGTATTGGCACCCCTTTAGGTAAATTAAGTCCTTGGAGCTGTATGTAAGAATGGAGGCCTTTTTTCAACACTAGAAATTAGCTACTGTAGTCTAAGTAACCTGCTTGATCTGGTCTATTTCAGTCCTAGGAGTGAACTTTATTTTTTAAGTTGAACAGCAAGTGTAAGACACTAAAAGGTGGAAAGTGCAGTGAGTACAAAAATGTGCCTACTTTCTGGTACTTCAATAGGAGTGTTTGTCATACTTTATGTATAGAAGAAAGGAACATCGTTTCCAGTGAAGGCGCTTAGAAAAGGCTTTAGGACAGGCTGCTGACCAGTGTAATGCGAAGAGAATTGGTACAGAAGTTAGGAGACCTGGGTTAAATGCAGCTTCTGGTACTTTTAGCAAGTGAGTTTCCTCCGGCTTTATTTTCTTCGCTGTAAAACAATTCCTCCTAAACCAGCAACGACATTCGGCAGCACACCAAGTTGACAAGCTCTGGCGAAACCAGTAAAATTCCAATGACAAGGAATTGCTAAGAGATCTCAAACAGTACATAAGATACTAACTAGAATACCATACCCTGGCGTGTCTCTGGAGTACCAAAAGTATGCCCACACCAGCCTTTAGGTATGACTAGATGTTTTGGTTTTAAAGTTCTCAGGAAGCAATACAGTAGAGCCAAGTAAGCAATTTTACGGGCCAATTTACACTCACGAGTCAGCTTATAGCAATAAAGCCCTTGCAGCCTGATTGCTAGGTAGTTTGGTGTTGGCGGCGTCTGCTGACGTCTCACAAGACTAGTGCTACGTGATGTTCCTGCGGGCCGTGCCGTTCTTCCGCCAGATAGCTACACCCAGCAGGATTTTTCTATTCAGCGTAGTCCTAGCCACCGCACCCCGGTTCGGCGCGCTGCCCCTGAGACCCGAACCCCAGCTTCACGACCCAGGTAGAAGTGCCCACCGGCCGGTCCACGCGCTCCGCTCCCGCTCCCGGATGTACCGTGACGGGCGAAGCGCCGGGGTGGGCGGGGCCAGGCCCCTCTCCCGGAAGCGCCCGTTGTCCGGCCGGGCGGAGCTGCGGCTGCCACGTTGGAGCGGAACGTGGAAGTGGCCCTGGGCCGGGAGGAGGGGCCGTAGCGAATACTGGGAGAGCCCGACGGGCGCCGAGCTAACGCAGGAACTGCTCAGCGAGGGTCCCCGTCAGGTGTGTTCGCCTGTTACCTCCTGTCCTCTTCGCCGGCCCTGCAGCCTTGAGGTAGAGCACGAGCCAGACCTGGGACCGCAGCCTCGGTCTCTGCTGGGGCCCGATCTCTGGTGGCGGCGCGTCCCAGGTCTTCGTGTAGGGCCCGGCGGGACAACGCCTGGCGTCACGGCTGCTTCGGGGATCGCGCCAGTCCACATCCGCCAACGTATTCACTGCTGGGCAAAAGCTCCCAGAGGCTTGCGACAAGGTGTCCTGCCACGGCCGGAAACGGGTCTTAGGTTAGCAGACCTTCAGACCCTTGTGCACAAAGAGGTCCGGTCCCCAAGGGCGAGGGAAGGAAACAAACCTCAGGATTACTTTGGTTGATTTTGGTTGGTTAGAATTTTTTGTTTTTATTTGAACAGTTGCCAGATTTAAAGGTTCGTAGGTTTTAACTGAAGGCTACTGTCATTTAACCAGGATTGGATTATTTTAAGGTCAGTAGTTGCCAATCGCAGCCTGTACCTCGAAGGAAGTCTCATTAAGTGCTATGTTTTTGCAGTAAGTTATAATAAGAGGTTAAATTACGGGGCAGGTGTAAAATAAGTAAAAATATTGCCTGGGCTTGTGAGCATTGCAAACTTGTCTGTGAACTAAAGGAACTTTAATTTTACGTAGGTCTTTGCGAAATTGTAGTGATTGTGATAATCCTCCTAAGCTTGTATCTCCTAACTACAGAAAATTTAAATTTTATTGTTGTTAGCGATTGTAACTATTTAATCGATAGAGTATTATCCTTGTATCAGACTACCCTACGTTCTGTTTTAGAGTTGGCTAAATTTTCCCCTTTTTTTGGTGGGTCTTCTATGCCACTTGTTTTTCATTGTCCCTTAATTAAAGCTGTGGGGAAAGTTTTTAGATTAAGAACTTTCAGATAACTTGAAGTGTTTTTGTAGTTGTGAATTTATGTTGTACATATCCAGGGTTATTCGGGAAATGTGCGATTTGGAATCGGTTTATAATTATACTGTTTAATTTTATATAAACAGGTTCTTCTCTGAAACTAGTAAGAATAGAAAGAAATTTGTGAATTGTAAAGAGCAATGATTTTTAATCTTTTGGCCTTAAAAGCCCTTTTGAGGACCTAGTGAAAGCACCGTATTATTTATTTCCAGAAAAATGCATTTATACACATATATAGGATTTTTGTATAGTTTCATGAGGTTTACAAATCCCACGTTAAAAACCCTAGTAAGGTGCTATTAAGTTGATTTTTATTGTATTTAGAGATGTCATTCTTAAATAAGTTAATTTCGGCTCAAAAACTTTTAGTCTCCAGATAAGTATGACACTATTGAGTTAAGTAACCAATGTATAGTTGCTTCTTTGATTTGGTTTTGGTTGAATGAGATGGGCCTAGAGCACTGATAATACTAAATAAATGCCCTAGAACAAATGGGCCATCCATAATGAGATATTTTGCCCACACTAGAGGGATTTTGTGCCAGCTACCGTCTGTATTCCTTCCCGGTTTGGGAGTCCGTTTTCCACCAGTTTTCCACTTCTATTACTTATTTCACTTTTTTTTCCCCTAAGGTGTGGGTCAGCTTTATATGTAGCATTGTTAGGTTGGTATATTTTAGAGAATACTGCTGTTGGGTTTTAGCATTTTTTCACAAAATTAGCATTTAGAAAATGAACAGGAAGAAAAAGTTTCCATTTAACTACATGCAGAGAAGTTGGATGAAAAAATAAGTTTTCTAGACTGGGACATAAATTTTCTTCAGTAGGTGATTCTTGAAGATTCACTGGGATAAACATTTTAAATTGGGACTCATAATTGCTGACATTAATAGGCGTTTGTTTACTACATGCCAGGCACTGTTCTAAGTACTTTGCCTAATACTTCTTTTAATTCTCACAACAACCCTATGATATAGATACTTTCATTGTATTTATTTTACCAAGTGGGTAGGCAAGACACACATAGGTAAAGTTACATGCCTGAAGTCAGAGCTAGGACATGGGTGGAACTGGGATTTTAAATAAGGGTTTGGCTCAAGACTTCATACACTTCACTGCTATACTGTACAGGATGTCTTGTAAATGGCATATGTGAACAAGCCACTATCCTCACAGTTTTTCTTTTTATATTTTCAGAATGATATGTTCACTGTAAAATAGTCTTGTGTGAAACAAGTCTGCATAGTGTGAATTTTAATCACAAATAACACTGAAAAAATTATGCAAAGCTTTTAAAGCAAGTCTTGCTTTGGAAGTATATATGGCCTACTTTTAGCCTTCATATGTTCAAGAAAATTAGTTACAACTAAATGAACATTTCTAGGAGAAGGAAGTACACATGCATCCAGAAGCTGTATTTCCATAGCTTTCTTAGTAGTTTTGAGAATGATTGCAATAGGTAGATTATGGTACTATTGTTTAATTAGATTCAGACCACATAATGTAGTTCTAGACCATTGAAATATAGTGATTTTTTAAAAAACAGTTTATATTGAAGCCTTGTGTTCAGTACAGGTTAATAAGTGAAATTGCTTCTGGTGGAACACTGAGTGCTAAGGACAAGTAATAGGCTTTTAGAAAGGCTTTGAATTCCCACTTACCTATTTTATGTTCTTGCACATTTGTCTCTTTCTCTTAAAGTAACTGTTATACAATAACTAAGTGTTCATTAACTATGTAGCCCCTTGTTGTACCTTTGCTGTTAGAAATACTGTATGTAATTCTGTTAAAAGTTTTTTTTAGCATATATAGTTATTTGGTTTTTATTTGTAGAAATTATTCTTAAGGCATTTTATAAAAACTCTTTTTTCCCCTAACAATACCTTTCCCAATCTTTTAAATAAGAAATGCTTTTTAAAAGTTATTTTACCCCTTAAACAGTTAAGAATTTGAAAATTAAGTTTTTTACCTGATATTAGTCTCTCTAGCTCATAGTCTATTTATATTCCTCTAAATATAAACAGTCAAAATCAATCAAGCAAAATTTCTGTGTACCTCACCCTGTGTTAAGCAAATCTGAGTCCAAAAAGAATAAAAATTGTAATATTGTTAGTGAGACAAGATGACATATAAAACAATTGTTAAAAAGGCAATGGTAAAAATATGTAAACAATATATACCAATAAAATGTTATAAAGTTTTGTTCAGATAGAGTAAGACACCTTGTTGCAAAGTGCTTAAAGTGTAGTACAAATATAAACAGTTAAGGGATTATTTAGATCAGTGTGGATTGGATCACTACTGTAGTTTTCATGAAGGAGCTGGGACGTGAGCTTATCAATGATGGCTGAGAGGAAGAGGCTATTTCATATACACAACATGTCTTAGAAACTCTTTCATGTCTTAGAAAACAGGGATTTTTCCCCCTTTTTTTTGCAGAACAATCTTAGGAAACTAGATGTATCATTTTCTTGAATCTCATGGTAGTAATAATTTTTTAAAGTAGGTAGCATATTAAAAGTCCTGTTAGTCTATATGCATGAGGCACTGTGTATGACCCTTTATTAAAATATAGTATCTCATTTAAACCTCAAAGCATCCCATAAGGTAGTCCCTCTTATCCCTGTTTTACAAATGTAGAAACTGGGGCTCAGAGAAGTTAAATAATGTGTCCAAGATGTCAAATAGCAGAACTAATATTCAAATGAAGGATTGACTCCAGAGGCCCTTCTTTTAACCAGGTGATTCAGCCTCTTAATACAGTTTTGTCTAACTAGCAGAGTTTCTGAAATACATTCTTCTCTTAATTTCATTATGTATCATAGTTGCTTTGCCGTTATTTTGTCTAAATGTTAATATTTCTTCTATTATCAAAATTAAATACCAGGACTTATTGAAGTAACAAATGAGAGCTTGGACTCTCGAATTAAACTTCTGAGTTCAAATCTTGGCTTTTTTCCTTGCTAGCATGTACAAATTATTTAATCTTCCTGTGCCTTAATTTTCTCTCTGTAAAATGCTCTTTAAATATAAACAGTGTGAATATATGCAACTCAGGGTGTATTTTTATTGTATGGCCCTCTTAAGGAAACTATTAGAGGATGAACTTTACCCTCTAGAGATGAATAAAAACTGGCAAGAGTACTGTTGGAGAGAATGCATTAAGTATATTTAACTATAGACCTGAGACTAAAACAAAAGTAGGAATAAGGAAAAAAAGAATAAAATACACATGTCAAGTATCTGATAAAGTGGGAATAGTTATAAGACTTAAATATTAAGAGAACTGGAAAGTAGGAAGAAAACTAAAGGTAGGATAAGTTTATGAATGTTCTCATCTATAATGGTTGGGAGTCAAAGGACATCATTTAAGGCTGACAAATCAGTAGTAGAAGTATAACCATATTTAACAGTACAAAGGTAAACACTGAGAAAGATCATACAGTTGACTGTGTAATGCAAGAGGGGCAGTAAGATTATACAGGTTAATTTCATTTGTGCTCATAATAGTTATTGTATAAAGAAATAGAGGATTAATGGTATTAAATAAAATTATTTTAAATTATAAACATAGAACCTGAAACATATTTTGGAACAAAAATGTAAATCCTAATTATCAGAAAAGTTATGAAATACAAAAAAAGTAAATAGACAATAATTAAATTATTTTTCAAAATTATAAAACCAAACAACAAAATAAGAAAGAACTAAGAGCAACTATGTCTGCCATATCAGTAAATTTTAAATGGCCTTATTAGCTAATCTATTGAGAAGATTTTCAAATTGGATCACCAAGCAAAACCTGATTTTTTTGCTGTATTCAAGATAGCCAGTGAAAACAAACTGATTGAAAGGGCAAAAGTACACACACAAAGGCAAATAAAAAGAAAGTGAAGGTATTGATCTTAATATGAGACAGTTCAGGGCCAAAGGCATTATTAAAGACAAAGGGACTACTTCATAAAGCTACAATGTGTATTTGACAGTGAACATTTAACACTGTGAATATCTGTCTACCAAATAACTGTGTGTTAAATAACAAAGTAACTTTTGTAAAGCAAGTTTGAAAAGGTACAGAAGAAAAAGACATAAATGCATTAGAGTGGGAGACTTTTAATTCACTCTTCTCAGTGTAGGACAGATCAAGTGGGGAAAAAAAAGATTATAGAAGACCTGACAAGTCAGTCAGTTGCGTAGAAATGATTAACAAATACTGAATTTGACCCTGAAAAACAGAATACCCCTTCTTTTTAGGTCTCATGAAGATTCACATAAACTCCTATATAGGCCCTAAAGAAAATGTCAATAAATTTCACCAGAGAGAGAGAGAGTAGAGAAACATCACAGCGTAGTAAAAATAAAGACCCCTCCACCTGGATATTAAATGCAAACAACTCTTGGATCAACAAAGAATACAAGTGAAAATAGAATGTATAAAGGACTACAGAATGGAAACACTGGGAATGTATGGGATCTAGCTAAAGCAATGCTCAGAGAAAATTCAGAGTCTTAAATACTTACAGGAGTAAAGAAGAAATAAAAATGAGTGAGTTAAGCATTTCACTCAAAAAGAAAAAGAACTAAGTAAACCAAAAGAAGGTGGAAGAAAGGAATTAATAAAAATAAAAGCAGAAATTAATGACTTGGAAAATAAAAGGCAGAACTAGTAGATAAATTGGCTCGTTGAAAATATTCAGTAAAGCAGCAAGTCACTAGCTAATCAGTTTTAAGGGGATGGTAGGGGGAAACAAAACAAGTGTACCTCATAAATAAGGACTAATAAATAACCACAGACAGCAAAAATGAAAAGAATCGTGAGTCTATGTTTTTCAAGTCTAAACAACCAGAAAATCTGTTTTTTAAAAAACAGATATCATAGGAAAATATAATTTACCAAAAACTGCTTTGAATAAAGATAATTCAAATAGATCAGTTTCCACAGGAGAAATAGAGAAAATTAGCAAAGGAGCAACTTCACCCCAAAAAGCACCAGGCCCAGATGTTACATGGGAGAATTTGAAATCCTTAAAGAAACTATAATTCCAATGCTGCTATTGAAACTGTTCAGAGCATAGAAAAAGAAGGAAAACTCCCACATTTCTTATGAAGGAAGTATAACATGGGTATCAAAACCTGACAAAGATTGCACAAAGGGAACCTCAGCCTCCATCCCACTTAAATGACTCTAGAAGGAAAACTATGTTAAACAATCTAGCAGCAGAGAGGTTTATTCAAGGTAAAATTGAAAAGATGGTTCAATATTATGAAATATTTTATTTATTGATAGACTAAGGAGAAAAACCATATTATCATCTCCAGTTACCTAATGAAAAGTATTTGACAAAGTGCAGCACTCAAGTCTTTATAAATAGCATTCAATAAAACAGTAATCAATGGCTATTTGCTTACATTATATACATTTATATCTATATGCATATATGTATATTTCAGATCCCAAAATCATGCTCAGTGGTCATACAGTAGGCTTTCCCACTAAAGCAAAAAAAAAGACAAGAAATCACACTGTTTTCACTAATTATTTAATATTGTATGGCAAATACTAGCCAACTTAGACAAGAGAAATTAGAGGGAATACCAATTTGAAGCGAGGAGGTAAGTATCACTTGGCATATGATAAGAGTGTATATGTAGAAAACCCACCAGAATCTATTGAAAAACTACTTCAAAAAGAGTTAAATAAGATAGCAAGATACAAGATTAACATAAAGAAATCATTAGCCTTTATATAAAAAGAAGACTCTAACAGAAGAAAAAAGCCATATTTACAAACAAACAAACCACTTAGAAATGTGCAAACCTAAAATGTCAAAAAATTTAAAAACTACTAAAAGATAAAAAGAAAAAGTTAAATTACAGGACACCATGTTCTCGACAGGAAGATTAAACATTGTGTCAGTTCTCCATAAATTAATTTATTAACTTAATGCAGATTCAGTAAAAATACCAATGTTCTGTTTTTCCTGGAATCAGAAAAGTTTATGTAGTAAAAAGTAATAGCAAGGAAAACAGGGTGGGGGGGTAAAGCAATGAATAGGGATTATCAAAATACTCATATAAACTAAAAGAGTAGAGTGCTAGTATGTAAATAAACAAATGAACATAAGGATGGAAATCCACAAATAAACCTAAACATGTAAAGGAGTGGAAATTCTAACCTACATCCTAATACCTAGAGGAATAGAAACCTAAATAGTAAACCGAGAAATAAAACTAAACATAGGAACATACAATATGAAGGTGATACCTAAATTTAATAGGAAAAAGGTAGACTTTTCAATGTATGGTTATGTAGTGATAAGAAAAACATTAACTTTGAACATACGTTGTATACCTCCAAGTGAGTTGAAATTTAAATGTGAGAATAAACCATATATGCAGTATATAGCACAGAGAAGACAAGTAGTGACTCTGTAGCATCTTAGTATGCTGATGGAGTGACTGCAATGGGGTGTATGTGGGGGACTTGATAATGGGGGTGAATGTAGTGACCACAATGTTGCTCATGTGAAACCTTCATAAGGTAGCATATCAATGGTAACTTAATGAAAAAAAAAAGAATAAGTCATAAAAAAAATGTGGGTGAATTTCTTCATAACCTTGACATGCAGAAGACCTAGCTGATCAAATTTCAGAAACAATTTTTTTAAGTGATAAATTTGACTATAAAAGAAATAAAAACTGGGACATCCATACAGTGGAATATTTTTCAGTGCTAAAAAGAAATATGAGCTATCAAGTCACAAAAAGAGTCTGAAAAGGCTACATATGGTATGATTATAACTAAATGACTTTCTGGAAGAGACAAAACTATAGAGACAGTACAAGGATCAGTAGTTGCCTGGAGGGAAGGAGGAGGAGGGACAGAGGAAGAGACGGATGAATAGGTGGAGCCGAGGATTTTTAGGGCAGGGAAACCAATGAATGGTACTATAAGGGTGGATATGTGTTACTATGCATTTGTTAAAACCCATAGACTCTATGGCACAAAGAGTGAACCCTAATGTTAACTATGTGAACCATGCACTTATTTGATATATCATTAAATGTGTCAGTGTTGGTTTGATTATAACAGATGTACCACTGTGGGGCAGGATGTGGATGGTAGGAGAGGCTGTGGTTGGGAGTTGGGAAGGGCAGTTTGGGAACTCTATACTTTTCACTCAATTTTTCTGTAAACCTAAAACTGCTCTAATATATAAATCTATTTTTAAAAATCAAAATCTTGTGAAGGTAAAATATCAATAAAAAATCAAAAGACAAAAATCTGACAACCTAATAGAAAATTGGACAAATGATATAAATAAGGATAGACAGAAAAGGTAACAGAGAAGGAAATATGGATTCCCATAACCATATTAAAAAATGCTCAACATTATTTATAGTATGAGAAATGCAAATTATAACTAACTAGAGCTAACATTTTACCTGTTATGTTGTTAAAAACCTGTGTTACTCTTGTAAGGCTGTAGGGCAGCAACTACGCATATATTACTTTTGGAAGTGTGAAAAGTTCCTGGTGGAGGGCAAGTGGGCAGTACCCATCAAAGTTAAAATTACATTAACCCAGCCAGCACTTTTACTTCTGAAAGTTGATAACTCTCCTTGCCCATGAATGAAATAACATGTATACGTGGCCATTTATTTCAGCATTGTTTGTAAAAATAATAAAAGATTAGAAACAACTCAGGTGTTCACCTATAGCAGACTAACTATATATCGTGCAGTGAAATACTGTGCCATGTGAATGTATTTATGTAAAATAACAGATTTTCTTGAAAGCTATAGTACTTACCTCCTGAATTTTTCAGCCAAAATAACTTAAATGGAGAATATATAAACTGGTGGTATGTGAGTTTGTAGCTTGGAGTGAGCAGTTTTTAAATTTTTTTCTGCCTTTAAAATCTGTGGGCTATTTCCTGTATTCATCACTGTAGTTAGTCTCTTTTAATTTAAAATTAATTTTTAAAATTGTTCTTAAAATTGAGTAATCCTGCACCAGAAAGATGGACCTTGTTTATTTTGTGCCTTTCCTTACCCCTGAAACATTGTTGTCTGACAATCATATTGTATAGCAAAATTAATTCCTCAGATGCTGCCCTGTATTGCTTTTACAAGTCTTTTTTTCCAGACTGATTTTTCAGCTGAAGGACTATTATCTGTAAACCATTAGAATAACCTATTTTTGTATCAAAATAATTTAACAGGTTTCTCTTTCTAATATTGAACATTCCCAACAAATGATGCCCAAACCAGTTTGATTTATTGGGATTCTGGCATTACTAATGACATAGTGGTTTGTCCAGTATATTTCTGTTCAAAAATGTTACTATGTTCTGTGTTACATGTTCAATGTATTTATATGTAAAATATTCTCTTTACCAGGATGAAGTTAAAAGAAGTGGATCGTACAGCCATGCAGGCATGGAGTCCTGCCCAGAATCATCCTATTTACCTAGCTACAGGTAAGTTCAGCAGAGAGAAGATAGTATTAGTTGTCTAATTTCTTTTCTGCCACATCTGACTTATTCAGACCTGTCCTTAAAGATCCCATTCAAGTTTCTTCTGTAAAAAGCAAGCCTCCCCCTACCAGCTGAGTTCAGTGACCTTCTTCTGTGTTCCCATAGCACTTTGTATGTCATAGCAGTAGTCATGGAATATTAAATTTATGGTGTCTTCCCCACTTCATAAGAATTGTTTTACTTTCCAGTGTAGCAGAGAGAAGGCAAATAGCGAATCTGTGGCATCTTACTACACTGATGGACAGTGATTACATTGGGGTATGGGTGCAGACTTGATAATATGGGTAAATGTAGTAACCACATTGTTTTTTCATGTGAAACCTTCATAAGAGTGTATATCAATAATACCTTAATAAAAAATTTTTAAAAAAAGAATTGTTTTACTTTCATTCTTCCAGTAGTAAGCAAAACAGGTATCATGTAAAAAAAAAAGGTTAATAAATATCAATTTGAATAAGTGAAGAACCATGTTGATGCAAGCATTTTTATATAAAAAGAATTGGAATTATATCATTTGTGAATATAAGTAGAGTAAATCATGGGACTATTTTTACAGAGAGCTTTTAAAATATCTACATAAATCACTTGCACTGCCCACTCTTACAAACCTTATCTCTGAGCCTTGTGTCAGAATTTCATTGCTGTAGTAATTGAAGCATCTGCTTATGGCATATGTGCTGAGATTTAAGCCACTAAGGCAGCATTCATGAGTGAGATAATTGAAAAACATGCATTTAATTTCTGTTTTGTTTTGTTTCTCTGAGTCTTTTATTTTTGCATGTGTAGTTACCACAAATGTATTTTCTACAGGAACATCTGCTCAGCAGTTGGATGCAACGTTTAGTACCAGTGCTTCCCTTGAGATATTTGAATTAGACCTTTCGGATCCATCCTTGGATATGAAGTCTTGTGCCACTTTTTCCTCTTCTCACAGGTATGAGATTCAACTTTAAATACACATGATTAATTATATATTATGGGTGATGCCCAGTTTCTCTTTAATATGACATTATTAGACACTGCAAGGAATACCATCAGTGACATGAAATAGTTTATGAAACATATGAGTGAATTTCTTTGGAAATAAGAGAATTGTCTATATGTTCTGTTGATTTTTTTTATTGTTGACTATTATGTATATGATAGGAAGGAAAAGCTCTAGTTTCTAGTATTTTTTGCCTTATGAAATAGTAGAGTTACTACTCTTATCTTCTTCATCTCCCTTGTTTACAAAAAAGGTAGGTATGACTAGAAAAAGGAGTAGTTGCATGAATATTAAGATGTTGACAGTAATTGTCTCTGAATGGAAGATTATTTTTGTTTTCTTGTTCTTATTTTATTTAAAAACATATTTCACAGAAAATTTTGTGGACATGATTTCTAAAATAGTAGTATTTGGATCACCTTTCCAAGTTCTTACACCCTGTCATAATGTAAAGAAAGGACACTTACACTGGAGTAGTAAAATACGCTTTATTGCCTCAATAGCTGGCAGATTTTGGTAAAGAGATTGTACCTTAGTTAACAGAGTACAGCTCAAATCATTGAGTCTCATGTGGCCTCATATTCTTCAGAGTCCTCCCACTGTGATTGGAACCCCAGGTGTTTTTTGTCTTGGCAGGTTTTCTACTTACTACCATTTGTGTTATCATATACCTCTGTGCCACTTTCATATTTCATCTCTATGACAAACTGGCATGTTTTATGTACCACTAATAGGGGTACTTGTCATAATAGACATAATTTTGATAACAGTTTTCTACTGTCAGAATACATTATTTTTCTTAAGAAAATTTCAGGTGACTCTCTTAATACCTTTACTATTTAACAGTACTTGTTAGTGAATACTTCTGTAGTCATATAGAATCAAGGGAAGTGGTTGATCAGCTATTTTATAGATGGACCAAAACATCTTAGTAAGATTAACTAATTTGCCTACTGTCTCATAGATTCTAAGTGGTAGAACCATTTTTAAGCCCCTATTTTTTGACACACAAATAAGTATACTTTGTCATACTATATTACATCTACAAAGAGTTTTAAGTCTTAAAGATAACAAAATCAAATATGCACATATGAATATAAATAAAAACTAAAGTGTCATTTTACCAAGTCATGCATAATTATCAGGAAAAGAGGAGAAGCAGTGTTTTTGGAGTATTTATGAAAACATACAGAATTAAATGTGTTATTTCAAATTTTTTTCTACATTTGACTTTGAAAATTAGTTATTTTACTCATTTTTCTCTTATAGGTACCACAAATTGATTTGGGGGCCTCATAAGATGGACTCCAAAGGAAATATCTCTGGAGTTCTGATTGCAGGTGGTGAAAATGGAAATATTCTTCTTTATGATCCTTCTAAAATCATAGCTGGAGAAAAGGAAGTTGTGATTGCCCAAAATGACAAGCATGCTGGCCCAGTGAGAGCCTTGGATGTGAACATCTTCCAGGTTAGACTTGTGATATTCATAGTTCTTGAGATGTGTGCTGCTTACTTGAATTAAGTATATGAATCTACTGTGCCTCATTCTGGGAATTGAAAGTTAAAAATTTGTGCAGGTTGATGAGTGTGTATATTTGTTTGGAAAAATGAAAGGTTTAGAATTGGGTTAGGGTAAATAATACTAACTTCATGGGAGGGGATCAGGCTGATGAGTTTAATTCTAGAGGTCTGGAGATGTCCTGTCGTCTGGGCATTTTTTTCACATTTTAAGTAGGAGCCTGAAAGGTTGGAAACCTTGCCTTTTAGAAGATTGCCCTAGTTCAGCATTAGACTGATGCTATGGTATCTAAGTTAATCCACTTTTATTAATTAAGATAATTTTACATTCATAACAAAAGAGATTATGCACAAATATAGTGCAAATTTAATGAATAAGCAATGAAGGGTCTTTCTACTATTACCATCATAAACATTACTAAGTATTAATTATTAAATGTACAGGTTAATAAAGATCTTGTATTAATATACTAGAGTATATAAAAAACAAAATTAAAATTGTTTAAAATGGTTGTTTTTCTTGTATTGCGTATAGAAATACAGAAACCTAAATATCTTCATTTCTGCAGTTATAGTGTCTACTCTAGATGAGATAGCTTGTTCTTTTGTTACTTGGACTAAGCAGCTGCTGATTTTTGTTTAGTGTCTTGTGTTGCTGGCTACTACCATAGAATTCCTCTGTTTTCATAGTTATGTGTCAGTTGATCAGAAAACAGTTTACGAGAGTGAATAGTAAAGTACGAAGGTCAGTATATGAAACTAATTGTCTTCCATACTTGATATCACAGTGTAAGGGTATTTTTGACCCTAAAGGTGTACAACAGAAAGGACTAGAAATACTGCCACCTTTGACTATAAATGAACTAGAAACACATGAGAATTTAAGACAAGATTTTATGAACCCTCACGTGCCCCACTCCAGAAGCTGGCTTTAAGAGATCCTGAGATAGATTGTTTTAGGATTGTTTTAGGGCTGTTATTTGTCTGAAAGCAATAATTGATGATCTATTTTTGTCTTCCACAGTCAGATCCCCTTAAAGAAATCCAGAACTAAGAGCTGTAATCCCCATATGATTACATGATCATTTTAAGAATGTATCCATACATACAATTTTTTAATGTCTTGTATTAAATTGTCAGTAGACGTGTTATCTTTTTAGTTAAACAATATTATGTCTCTAAAAAACTGTTTAAATTTCAGATTGTTATACATAGTATTTGGTTATTTTGCATTTTGCACCTTTAATTAGGTAGAAAAATTGTATGCCCTTAAACTGACAGATCGTTCCAGCTCCAAAATGAGTCATCCTGAGTTCTCTTAATTAACTATTCACAAGTGCTATTTAGTTATTAATTATTTCTTACTGCAGACTAATTTGGTAGCCTCTGGTGCTAATGAATCTGAAATCTACATTTGGGATCTCAACAATTTTGCAACTCCAATGACACCAGGAGCCAAGACACAGGTATTACATAGATTTCACTGTAATCAAAAGAACGAAAATAAGATCTGTACTTACTTGTTTATTTTCCTTTCATACTAACTCATTGTTTAGATGTCACTGGTTTTTCCTTCAGTGTAATAAAGTTTTTTATTAATAAGTGTTTCTTCAAAGAATCAGTGAGTCTTTCAACAAAAAATATTTATTAAGTGTCTTAACTCCTGCCAGATACTGTTTAATGTACTAGACATACAGTAGTGAATAAAATAGATAGCTCTTTAATAATTTCCTTATAGTATTTTATATCATATAGTATTTTAGCAATATTCAACCTTAGAATAAAAATCATAGGCTGTAAAGGAAATTTATTTAAAAACAAAAACAAAAAAAACACCTCAACCCTTTTTCTATGTATTTCTAATAAGTTGAAAAAAATAAGTCCTCCCCTGCCTCCTGAGTTTCTTTATGTTTTATAGACTACTCAATTTGAGTAGCAATTACATGAGCCCTAACATTTTGGCAGTCTGAGATATAGCATAATTATAGCATATGGTCTACCATTTATAAAGACATTTTTCAAATGGTCTAGGCTGAAACTTTTCCTCTGCCTTATTGTCCACCATATTCACCAGCATTTACTTTGTGGTCTGTTATCTATCTTGTAGCAGTTGCAAAATAAAGAAACATTGCTTGATTTATAACAGGAGTATAATGCCTTATGAAAAAGACAATATTAAACAAGTTAAATATTTGAATTGGCATATATCTGAGCTTTAAAACTGTATCGTACATGTTGAGAATTTAGGAATGTAAAGAAAATTTGTGGAATGAATAGATCATATTTTTAAGCAACCCATTTCTAAAAAAGAAAGATCACATTTTGTAGTTAAATTTAATTGTAATTGAGAAAAGATTTTTAATAGTTTATTCCTTTATAGCCCCCAGAAGATATCAGCTGCATTGCGTGGAACAGACAAGTTCAGCATATTTTGGCATCAGCTAGTCCCAGTGGCCGGGCCACTGTATGGGATCTTAGAAAAAATGAACCTATCATCAAAGTCAGTGATCATAGTAACAGAGTAAGTATATGACTGATTTGTGATGAACATGTTATATTTCTGCTGTAGGTATTCTAATATTGGTTATCAGAGTAGGCAACAAATCAAATTTCCATAAAGTCAAATCCTGTCTTTTCATGGACCAGTCATGTTGGAATGAGAGATTTTTTTTCCTTGGAGAAAGTAATAAAATTTCCAATAAACCGTGTTGGGTATTATTGATGAAGACAGAAATTGGCTAATCAAGTTGGCTAATGTATTCCATGATATGTTGGTTGTTTTGTTCTGCTAGCTTTTTCAAAACATTATAGTTTTTAAATTTATCTTAAGTTTTCTCTAAAATGGTACACATTTTTCCTGCCAGTAATTTTATGACAGTGAACTTGTGGTTTCCAAATTCTGGGCTTCAGCGCTTCTGATTAGATACTGCTAAAGCAAGCTATATTATATTCTCCCATTTGCCAAGTAGATGCTGCTTTATAACACATTAAATTTTTGACCATACAGATTCCTTAGTATTGTGTCATTATGTGCTATACAATAATTTATAGAGCATTGTTTAGTCTGTTTTTAATTCTTTGATCAGTTGTTTAGCCTGACATTTTCAAAAATGAGTTTGCCTAAATCAGAGAATATGTATATAATTTTAAAACAACAATAACAACAAAAAGCTATTAAGAAGAGTATTTCATCAGGCTACTGCTTTTCAATGAATCAGCAGTTTTGAAACAAGTTTTAGTGGAGTAAGGCATACAATAAGCATTTCAGCTATCTTCCGAAACACTTAATATAATCTGAACTTTTAGGTAATTCTCAATAATGTTAATTTATCCATGTGAATATCGAAATGGTAGTTGTTGCTTTAGACATTTTGATTTTTCTGATAAAATAGAGGAAAGGTATGGTTATTTTTGTTAAAATCTTTTAAATGTTTATTTTCATTTCTGGTTCCCTCTGGTTGCAATTTTGACAGAAAAATTCATTTTTTTGGTATAGGATTACTCTGGCCTAGAATGGTTTTGTGTATCAAATAGCTGGGTGAATTGAAAACATTTAAACATTTTAATTTTTTAGACTACTGTTTAAGACTGACAAAATTTAATAGTTTGGGGGTTTTGTTAATTTTTTAAATAAACTAAGCCTGAGCTGGTATTTTCTGCTGTTTCTTTCAACAAAGGTGTATTTCTCAAGTTCATTTGTGCTTTTTGCAAAGTAATAGG
Organism: Manis pentadactyla; assembly: GCF_030020395.1. Lineage (NCBI taxonomy): Eukaryota > Metazoa > Chordata > Mammalia > Pholidota > Manidae > Manis > Manis pentadactyla. The sequence goes on along the minus strand of NC_080023.1, from coordinate 68,526,870 downwards.
ATTGATATAACGTGAGCCTTACCTATCTGCAGATGCATTGCTCTGGGTTAGCTTGGCATCCTGACGTTGCTACTCAGATGGTTATTGCCTCTGAGGATGATAGGTTACCAGTGGTGCAGATGTGGGATCTTCGCTTCGCCTCCTCTCCACTCCGTGTCCTAGAAAACCATGCCAGGTATCATACTGTTCTTCTAAAGAATTTGATTTGTTTTTAAAAGCATATTTACTTACTACTTTGAATTATCAGATAATTTTTATTAAATTAGGAACTACTTTGTCTCTGTCTTATAAAAATTAATGTAAATGATTTATTTTTTTTTAATAGTCATCTGATTTTCTGTACCCAAAAATCTAGCCAACTCATGTCATAACACAAAAATGTATTAAAGGATTTTCTACTACTTATTTCAAGTAATAATAGATCAAAATTCTAGGATATCGTGGCACTTTTGGACAACTCTTGATGTTACACAATTTGATCTTTATTAGGATTATGATATAAAAGTCTTCCATAACATTCAATGTCAAGCAATGGTTGAAAAGTCTTATTTATAAGTTTTTATTTTTTCTTAAAACAAACATTTTTGAGAAATTAGGTGGTTCATTCTGCTTTTTAATAATTTTAATAAATGTGTGGATACTCTAAAAAGCTAAGAATTTTCTTGTGTTGGCTTTAGCACAATTTAAGTAGTAATTTGGCAAATTTCCTGTCATTGACATTCAGGTATATATATGTTCAATATTTTTAAACAAGAAACAAATCTCTTTTAATGTTACAGTATTTTCTAAGTACTCTGGGCTCTTTTCTTCTTTACTATTTAGAGATATATAGACTAAATTTTAAATCCTTTTTCCCCCTGTGTAGTAGATTTGTACACTAAGAAGTCTTAAAGTTTGGGATCTCTCATTGCTCTCATTGAGATTCTTGTAAAGAAGAGAGTCTGGTTAAAATGTAATTCTATTTGGATGTTATGTTTCAATCAACTTTTTAGTAAGGAAGAGATGATTTTGAGAAGTTTTAATATTTTTCTGATGTTAGATAAGGTTTTATTCATTCAACACATGCTTATTGAACACATGCTCTTTACCAAGCACTATACTAGGATTCAGTAATAGATAAAAATTTCTGCCTTGGGGGCTTACATTATAGTGGGAGGACAGCTAACATTTGTACAGCAGGTAAGTGTGTAAGCACTTTATAAATGTTAGCTTGATTAATCCTCAGAACAAACCCATGGTGTAAATACTATGATTCCATTTTATAGATTGGAAACCGAAACTCAGAAAGGTTAAACTTAGCTTAGGTCACATACTAGTCAAGTGCTGACTTCCAACTCAGTCATTTTGATGCCAGAGTCCATGTTCTTAAACACTATATTCTACTGCCAATTTTAGGAGTGGTCATCATTTAGCAAGCCAGAAAACGATATTGTGTGCTAGGAGCAAATTACCCTAATTCTCAATTTCTTCCCTCTAATAAATTTAAGAGTTGGATTATATGATCTTTAAAGTCTCTTCCATCCCTACAGTTCTGTGATTTTTTTATTTAATACTTAGTAAGAACCTAAACATCTTTAAAATGTGATTAAATATATGGATTTCTTTAAAAGGCATTCTTGACATGCCTTGACATTCTCGACATGCATGATCTGATTCTAAAGCAGGGAGGCAGTTATAAAGTACATCAGTGATGCAGTTAAGGAAATTTGAATAGGGGCTATATATTTTAAAGTATTGCATATCAAATAATAAAATATTTTCAATTTGTAATTGTGGTTATATAGGAGAATGTTCTTACTCCTTGAGGTAAGTGTAAGGGTGATGTATGATGATAGTGCAAAATGGTCAATATATATATAGAGAGAGAGAGCGAAAGGGAGAAAGACAAAGTAAATGTGGCCTAGTCAGTAAATCTAGCTGAAGAGTATAAGGGTGTGCATCACACTGTCCTTACAATTTTTACAGCAATTTTAACTTCTTAAAAATAAAATGTTGGAAACAAAAGGCATTCCTACATAATCTGGGTCCTTTTCCTCATTCTGAAAGGAGAATTGGATTGTAACAAATATCATCAAATTAAAACAACTTTTTGGTGAAAGAAAAACACTGCTAAATGTACACACTGATAATGAAGCTTATCTTTCTTTTGAAAATTGGAAAAAAAATGCATCTTAGAACTGCTGTAACTGTTTTAGGAGAATTGAAGAGTATTAATTTGTTTTTGCTTTAAGAAAGAAACTATTCTAGCTTCTGGTATTTTTCTAGTAGCTAGAATTTAAATTCTAGTGACTGCTATATTTCTTCATTTTGGTAATGTTAACTTTCCTTCATCCATCTCTATAAACAACAAAGGCATGAATATAGGAAAGACCAACTGTTGATAGATATTTTTCTGAATGATGGGATACGGGGATTTTTTTACTTTATGCTAATCTGAATTTTCCAAATTTACCAAAACATGTTAACTCTGTTATACTCGGAATAAAAAAATTCAGAAGTTATTAAAACTCAAAAAGAAGAATAATGTTAGATCTTTGGTATTTAGATCTGTAAAACTTCTCTACAGAGAAATTTAAAATTTTTTCTTTGTATTAAAAAAACTTCATATGATAGCAGAACTCTGATAACAAAAATTAGAAATATAAACAAAAAGAAAATATGAATAGTTACATTTCCTACTAATCCTTGTAAAGATTGTACATATCTTTATATGTACATAACACCATTTGTGCAAAAATTTAATGTAATTGTATATTTTTATGCAAATTTATGCACATAGTTAACAACCTTTTTCATCAATTGTGAACACTATGTAATAGTAAGAATTAGATTCTACAACATAATTTTTTAAATTTTGGTATCATTAATCTACAATTACATGAGGAACATTATGTTTACTAGGCTCCCCCCTTCACCAAGTCCCCCCCACAAACCCCATTACAGTCACTGTCCATCAGCATAGTAAGATGCTATAGAATCACTACTTGTCTTCTCTGTGTTGCACAGCCCTCCCTGTGCCTCCCCCCACATTATACATGCTAATCATAATGCACCCTTTCTTTTCCATCCCCCTTATCCCTCCCTTCCCACCCATCCACCCCAATCCTTTTCCCTTTGCTAACTGTTGGTCCTTTCTTGAGTTCTGCGATTCTGCTACTGTTTTGTTCCTTCAGTTTTTTCTTTGTTCTTATACTCCACATATGAGTGAAATCATTTGGTACTTGTCTTTCTCCAACTGGCTTATTTCACTGAGCATAATACCCTGTAGCTCCATGCATGTTGTTGCAAATGGTAGGATTTGTTTTCTTCTTATGGCTGAATAATATTCCATTGTGTATATGTACCACATCTTCTTTATCCATTCATCTACTGATGGACACTTGGGTTGCTTCCATTTCTTGGCTATTGTAAATAGTGCTGTGATAAACATAGGGGTGCATCTGTCTTTTTCAAATTGGGCTGCTGCATTCTTAGGGTAAATTCCTAGAAGTGGAATTCCTGTGTCAAATGGTATTTCTATTTTGAGCTTTTTGAGGAACCTCCATACTGCTTTCCACAATGGTTGAACTAATTTACATTCCCACCAGCAGGGTAGGAGGGTTCCCCTTTCTCCACATCCTTGCCAACATTTGTTGTTGTTTGTCTTTTGGATGGTGGCAATCCTTACTGGTGTGAGGTGATATCTCATTGTGGTTTTAATTTGCATTTTTCTGATGACTAGCGATGTGGAGCATCTTTTCATGTGTCTGTTGGCCATTTGAATTTCTTCTTTGGAGAACTGTCTGTTCAGCTCCTCTGCCCATTTTTTAATTGGATTATTTTCTTTTTGTTTGTTGAGGTGCATGAGCTCTTTATATATTTTGGGTGTCCACCCTTTAGCGGATCTGTCATTTATGAATATATTCTCCTATACCATAGGATACCTTTTTGTTCTATTGATGGTGTCCTTTGCTGTACAGAAGCTTTTCAGCTTCATATAGTCCCGCTTGTTCATTTTTGCTTTTGTTTCCCTTGCCTGGGGAGATATGTTCATGAAGAAGTCGCTCATGTTTATGTCCAAGAGATTTTTGCCTGTGTTTTTTTCTAAGAGTTTTATGGTTTCATGACTTACATTCAGGTCTTTGATCCATTTTGAATTTGGGGTTAGACAATGATCCAGTTTCATTCTCTTACATGTAGCTGTCCAGTTTTGCCAACACCAACTGTTGAAGAGGCTGTCATTTCCCCATTGTATGTCTGTGGTTCCTTTATCATATATTAATTGACCATATATGTTTGGGTTAATGTTTGGAGTCCCTATTCTGTTCCACTGGCTGTGGCTCTGTTCTTGTGCCAGTACCCAATTGTCTTGATTACTGTGGCTTTGTAGTAGAGCTTGAAGTTGGGGAGCCAGATCCCCCCACTTTATTCTTCCTTCTCAGGATTACTTTGGCTATTCGGGGTCTTTGGTGGTTCCATATGAATTTTTGACCTATTTGTTCCAGTTCGTTGAAGAATGCTGTTGGTAATTTGATAGGGATTGCATTGAATCTGTAAATTGCTTTGGGCAGGATGGCAATTTTAACAATATTAATTCTTCCTAGCCAAGAGCATGGGATTGAGTTTCCATTTGTTAGTAGTTTTCAGGGTATAGGTTTTTCACTTCCATGGTTAGGTTTATTCCTAGGTATTTTATTCTTTTTGATGCAATTGTGAATGGAATTGTTTTCTTGATTTCTCTTTCTATTAGTTCATTGTTAGTGTGTAGGAAAGCCACAGATTTCTGTGTATTAATTTTGTATCCTGCAACTTTGCTGTATTCCGATATTAGTTCTCGTAGTTTTGGAGTGGAGTCTTTAGGGTTTTTAATGCACAGTATCATGTCATCTGCAAATAGTGACAGTTTAACTTCTTCTTTACCAATCTGGATTCCTTGTATTTCTTTGTTTTGTCTGATTGCCGTGGCTAGGACCTCCAGTACTATGTTGAATAACAGTGGGGAGAGTGGGCATCCCTGTCTTGTTGCCGATCTTAGAGGAAATGCTTTCAGCTTCTCGCTGTTCAGTATGATGTTGGTTGTGGGTTTATCATATGATGGCCTTTATTATTTTGAGGTACTCGCCCTCTATAACCATTTTGTTGAGAGTTTTTATCATGAATGGAAGTTGAATTTTGTCGAATGCTTTTTCAGCATCTATGGAAATGATCATGTGATTTTTGTCCTTCTTTTTGTTTATGTCATGGATGATGTTGATGGATTTTCGCATGTTGTATCATCCTTGCATCCCTGAGATGAATCCCACTTAGGCTTGGTGTATGATCCTCTTGATGTATTTTATTTTATTTTATTTATTATTGTAATTAGATCTTTACAATCTAAGTTGTCTTTTCACCATCTGTGTTTTGTTAATGTGAAATTACATTGTACTTATAAGCAAAAGTTGGTTGCCTAGGGAACAATTATATATTCAGTTTAACAGAAATAAAAGAATATTTGTCTTAAAATGCAAGATTGTTTGGTACATAGCCTTTTGCCATGCATACATTATAAAAATTTTTATTTTTGAAAGTGAAAATTACTTGTGCTGTTTGAGCTTTAAGGGTTGGAATGTTGAAGTATAACATCAGCTCCTTAAAGAATAAGCAAATTCGTTTATTATATGTTTACCCCACAAGAGGGAATTTAGATTTACAGTTAACATGAAAATCATGTACCAGATGTCTGCAGGAATTCTTCAGCAGTCCTTATCCAGCTTGTCTTCACAGTCCTAATACATATAGCTTTGAAAAGACCTGGTAAGGATTTCTCCTTGGCAGCCTCACTTTCCCACATCATGGAAGTACAGGTTCGCACATATACATAACATGATGATAGAAAATAAGATATAGTAAATTAGATTTCTAAATTTCGGTTCTAAGTCTCCTTGTCGATACCAGTAGATAAGTATGCAGGCAGTAATACTACTCAAAGAAATGCAGACAGCAAAAAATATATTCAGTGGTTTTGGAGGTAGTTGAGGGAAAACAAAAGCACTGATCAGCGTTACTAGAATCAGTAAGCATGTTAAGCTGCCAACAACTAAATTGATGATTCAATCCTTGGCCGACGTCTCCCCGAACAGAGGTCTGTTGTCCAGGCCCCCGGTGCCGTAGGTCCTGGTAGAAAAGTCCTCTATCTTGGGGCTTCTTCACTCTCCCCAAGCCACTCAAAACGGAGCCAGCATTACCTCCCGCCGTCTCGGCCCCGACTCCCAGAGCCGTCCACTCACAAAGCACTCATGGCCACAGGCCGGGATCCGGAACCTCCGGCGGCGCGGGCGCGCTCCCCTCCCCTCTTGATGTATTTTTGAATTCGGTTTGCTAATATTTTATTGAGCATTTTTGCATCTATGTTCATCAGGGATATTGGTCTGTAATTTTCTTTTTTTTGTGGTGTCTTTGCCTGGTTTTGGTATTAGGGTGATGCTGGCTTCATAGAATGAGTTTGGGAGCATTACCTCCTCTTCTATTTTTTGGAAAACTTTTAGGAGAATGGCTATTATGTCTTCTCCGTATGTGTGATAAAATTCCACGGTAAATCCGTCTGGCCCAGGGGTTTTGCTCTTGGGTAGTTTTTAAATTACTGCTTCAATTTCATACAACATAATTTTTATTAAGGTACCATTGATATACAATCTTATGAAGGTTTCACATGAACAATATTGTGGTTATAACATTCACCCATATTATCAAGTCCCCACCACTCCACCCCATTGCAATCACTGTCCAACAGCGTAGTAAGATGCTCTAGAGTCACTACTTGTCTTCTCCGTGCTATACTGCCTTCTCCGTGAACCACCTACATTATGTGTACTAATTATAATGTCCCTTAAATTCCCTTCTTCCTCTCTCCCCACCCACCCTCCCCGTCCCCTTCCCTTTGGTAACTGCTAGTCCCTTCTTGGAGTCTGTGAGTACGCTGCTATTTTGCTCCATAGGTTTTGCTTTGTTGTTATACTCCGCAAATGAGTAAAATCATTTGGTACTTGTCTTTCCCTGCCTGGCTTATTTCACCATAATACCCTCTAGTTTCATGCATGTTGTTGCAAATGGTAGGATTTGTTTTCTTCTTATGGCTGAATAGTATTCCACTGTGTATATGTACCACATCTTCTTTATCCATTCATCTGCTGATGGACACTTAAGTTACTTCCATATCTTGGCTGTTGTAAATAATGCTGTGATAAACATAGGGGTGCATATGTCTTTTTGAATCAGGGATCTTGTTTTCTTCAAGTAAATTCCTAGGAGTGGAATTTCTGGGTCAAATGGTATTTCTGTTTTTAGTTTTTTGAGGAACCTCCATATTGCTTTTCACAGTGGTTGAACTAATTTCCATTCCCACCAACAGTGTAGGAGGGTTCCCCTTTCTCTGCATCCTCACCAGCATTTGTTGTTCCTTGTCTTTTCGATGTTGGCCATCCTAACTGGTGTGAGCTAATATCTCATTGTGCTTTTAATTTGCATTTCCCTGATAATTAGCGATGTGGAACATCTTTCCATGTGTCTGTTGGCCATCTGAAATTCTTATTTGGAGAAATGTCTGTTCATATCCTCTGCCCATTTTTTAATCTTATTTGCTTTTTGGCTGTTGAGGCATGTGAATTCTTTTTATATTTTAGATGTTAACCCTTTATCAGATATGTTGTTTACGAATGTGTTCTCCCATACTGTAGGATGCCTTTTTGTTCTACTGATGGTGTCCTTTGCTATACAGAAGCTTTTTAGTTTGATCTAGTCCCATCTGTTCATTTTTGCTTTTTGTTTCCCTTGTCCGAGGAAATGTATTTAGGAAAAAGTTGCTCATGTTTATATCCAAGAGATTTTTGCCTATGTTTTCTTCTAAGAGTTTTATGGTTTCATGACTTATATTCAAGTCTTTGATCCATTTTGAGTTTACTTTTGTGTATGGAGTTAGACAATAATCTAGTTTCATTCTCTTACATGTAGCTGTCCAGTTTTGCCAACACCAGTTATTGAAGAGGCTGTCATTTCTGCATTGTGTATCCATGGCTCCTTTATCATATATTAATTGGCCATGTGTGTGTGGGTTTATATCTGGGCTCTCTTTTCTGTTCCATTGATCTATGAGTCTGTTTTTGTGCCAGTACCAAATTGTCTTGATTACTATGGCTTTATAGTAGAGCTTGAAGTCGGGGAGCATAATCCCCCCAGCCTTATTCTTCCTTCTCAGGATTGCTTTGGCTTTTTGGGGTCTTTTGTGGTTCCACATGTATTTTAGAACTGTTTGTCCTAGTTCATTTGACATAATTTTTAAGTTCACATTTTCTTATCAGAAGGTGACCTGCAGTTAGTTACTGTATAGTAAGGTTTGGGGGCATTTGTTTTCATTTTTTGTTATGATAACACTGCACACAATATTGAATATCTTTATAATGATCAAAGAGCATGCACATTATTAGTTGCTTTCCAGAAAGTCTATATGAAATTACACTTCCATTACCAGTGTGTGTCTCTGAAGCTTTGGTAGAAGTGATTTGGAATTTGGTTTTCTTAAGATTAGGGATTTCTTCATTTCTTTGTTACTTTTATAGGGGAATTTTGGCAATTGCTTGGAGCATGGCAGATCCTGAATTGTTGCTGAGCTGTGGAAAAGATGCCAAGATTCTCTGCTCCAACCCAAACACAGGAGAGGTATGGGGAGGAACTGTTTCTCAGACTTACAGCCTTAAAAATATTTTATCTCTAGGTGAATAAGAAATTTTCCAAATGGTTTCTTTAAAGCATTATTATAATTAAAGACATGTGAAAGTAAATAAAGTGTGTGAAATGTTAATCTAGCAGAGATTTTATTAAGAACATCACCTAATAGTTGTTTTCATCCAGGAAAATCAGTCATTAAAATAGTATATTTGAAATTAGTAACCATGTCCAATTCCCTATTTCCAATAAAAGGTGTTTACCTAAACTCAGAAATACTTGGTTTGATTTAACATGTGGTTTCTGGATATCAATATCTTCAAAATGGAAGTTTTCAGGTTTGGGTCTTTTTCCTGGTTTACTATTCCTGAAGATCCTCTCTGAGTTTTGGAAATCAGTAGATGTAGGTTTTTAATCTCTCTTCTAAATCATACAGCAAGAATATAGTATTTCATAATATAATATTTGTCATATGTTCTACCCATGGAATTTTATACATTGGAAATGTTACCTTATTAAATATAAATGTTATAAAAATTAGTTTTATTTGCCTTGGGTCATGGGCTAAAAAGGTCTTCTAACTAGTTGAATGGTTTCTGTCTTTTTCAGTATTGGGCAAGATTTTAACTACAGTTTCTAAACTTTTGTCTTTCCTAAATTAAGATAGTTTGTTGCAAGTAATTTGCTAGTTACCCTAATGAAATATTAGTAAAAATAAGAGTATCTTCAATAGGTTTTGATCTGTACTATTACAGTAAAAATGAGTACTTTTCTTATTTGATTGTGGTTTAAAGTTTTCAGATGTGGTGATGTCATAAAAATATAGGAACATTAAAGTTAGGGGAGATGAGAAAAAATTTAAAAGTTTTGCCTCATATGGTTTATAGACCAAAAAAAAGAAAATCCTGCATTATACACTGTGCCTTTCCAAGTGAATTAAAAATTCCTAGAGATTACTGTTCTGATTTTCTCAGTTATATATTTGATAAAATGAATTTTTGTATTTGATTGTATGTACTTGAAGGAATAAACTGTTAATGCTTGCTACAACTAATTCAGTAGATTTTTTAATTCAAATGCAAATTAGGAACAGACAAGTGATTGAAATACCACAAAGCTGCCAGGCTTATCAACCAATTTAAGCATCAGAGATTAGTAGGCTAAGTATAAAATAAATTTTTGCTTTTTTTTTAAGCTAAATTGACTTACTTCTTAAAGACATAAAACCTATGTTCCTATGCACATTAGTTACCATCACACCAACTTTGAGTTAGCAGCAGTTATTACAACATAAGGGTCTGACATCAGCCATTGTTTAAAGTTTTTCCATGTTCCTTTCCTTCTAAAGAAAACTGTGTATGCAGAATTCTGTTTCAGTTTTGCAGTAATGAGAATGATGGGTGCTTTCTGTTTCAGTTCTGCAGTAATAAGAATGATGTATGCTCTCTCACTTGACTAAAAGCCAGATTTTTCAATGAATTCTTCCTTCTCAAGATTATTTTTAAATTTGTTCTTCAGATAGTCTAAATATGGTTGTTTAAATCTTGGCAAGCAAAGCAGTTGGACAGACACCAATTTAGTGTTTACCAAGCTGGTTCTAACGGAGTGTTCTCGTCTTTCAGATGCTTCCACTACTATCATTTCAATGAAAACAGAAAAACCTCAGTTTTTAAGATGTATTTATTCCAAATGTGGTTAAAATTTTGAGTTGCATTCTTTTTGGCATAATAGACCATCATAATGGACTTTTATTATACTTTAAAAATTTTCTGCATATGTGTTTCCTGGCTAAAGACATTTTCTAAGAAAATATGTTTGATTAAGCTATACTTGCTGATCATATTTATTCAGGTATTTTAGCTGTAAAGTGGCTATACCATTTTCTGACTTTTTTTTTGCCTAGGTGTTATATGAACTTCCCACCAACACACAGTGGTGCTTTGATATTCAGTGGTGTCCCAGGAATCCTGCTGTCTTATCAGCTGCTTCCTTTGATGGACGTATCAGTGTTTATTCTATCATGGGAGGAAGTGCAGATGGTTTAAGGCAGAAACAAGTTGATAAGGTAATAATAGGAAATCTGAAGGTTTTTTATATACCTGTAATAATTCATTTTATTATGTAACTGTTTTGAAAATGGCCTTACTGATCAGTGCTACTAATTGGAAAATTGTGATAAATTTTTCTTGTATATGGCTTGAAAACATGTATATGAATCTTGTATGAGTCACAAATTCTCTTTTTTTTTTAGCTTTCGTCTTCTTTTGGGAATCTTGATCCCTTTGGCACAGGACAGCCTCTTCCTCCACTACAGATTCCTCAGCAGACTGCTCAGCATAGTATAGTGTTGCCTCTTAAGAAGCCACCCAAGTGGATCCGAAGGCCTGTCGGTGCTTCCTTTTCAGTAGGTGGATTTGTTTTTATGATCCATAAGTACAAAGGACTTACACTGGAAAATGTTATTACATAACTTAGTTGGAAGAAGATTGAGTTTGAGATGTGTCTGGGGTTTTTATCCTTCAAAATGGTTTCTCAGGAAAAGTGGGACCTACTCCCTTTTTTCTGTTTTCTTTTTTTTTTATTGTGTAGTATATACATAACAGAACTTACCATTTTAACATTTTGAAACATACAATTCAGTGGCATTAAGTGCATTCACATTATTTTGCAACAATCATACCATCCAACACCTCCTTCCCTTGTTACATTTATCTTTTTCTCATTCTCCTTCCTTCATTCCTTTTCTTTATTTTGGAGGAAGGTGTATCTGTATATCCTCCTTTCTTCTTTTGTCCCTTATTCCTATTTTTGTTTTTTTTTAATTGCCAGTTTCTTTTTCTTTTTTTGGTAAAACACATAGCATAAAATCTACCTTCTTAGTTATTTTTTGGTGTACAGTGCAGTATGTTAACTGTATGCATAATGTCCTCAAGGTTCATCCATGTTGTGGTATATGACAGCATTTCCTTCTTTAAAAAGACTGAATCATATTCTCTTGCATACATACCATATTTTCTTTCTCCATTCATCTATCAGTGGACATTTAGGTTGCTTTTACCTCTTGGCTGTTGTGAATAATGCTGCCGTGAATATTTATGTGCATATTATCTCTAAGATCCTATTTTCAGTTCTTTTGGCTATATTCTCAGACATGAGATAGTTGGATCTTATGGTAATTCTATTTTTAATTCTTTGAGGAACCTCTGTACTGTTTCCCATAACTGCTGTACCATTTTACATTCCCACCAATAGTGCACAAGGGTTCCAATTTCCCCGCCTCCTCACTAATACGTTATTTTCTGGTTTTTACGTAACAGGCATCTTAATGGATGTGAGGTGATAGCTCATTGGGATTTTGATTTGCATTTCCCTAATGATAAGTGATGTGGAACATCTTTTCATGTGTCTGTTGGCCATTTCGGTGTCATCTTTGAAGAAATGTCTGTTCAAATCCTTTGCCCATTTTTAGATTGGGTTGTTTGGTTTTATTTTTGTTGTTGAGTTGTAGGAGTTCTTTATATATTCTGGATAATAACTCTTTGTTAGATAAATGATTTGCAAGTATTTTCTCCTATTCTGTACATTACTTTTTCATTCTGTTGATTGTTTCCTTTACCTTATGTCTATTTTTGGGGTTTTTTGCCTGTGTTCTTGATATCATATCTAAGAAATCACTGCCAAATTAATGTTCTAAGCTTTAGCTTAGGGAACTCTGGCTATCCCTTTACATTTTTATCATCGTAACAGATCATTATACACATCATGGAATTCTTTATCTTTTTTAAAACTGAATGAATCATTTCCTCTGCATTTACTATTGAGTTCTTGCCATCATTCTTCTATTAATCAGGTTCTGAACATTTCCTTTGGCCTTGTGTATTCATTTCTCAGGTATAGGTATTGATCTCTTTATAAATCTCTTAGATTTATTTCTTTATTTTACATTGCTGTTACTTTGCCTAATTCTTCATCTTTCCATATTGAATTGTTACATGGTTGCATGTCTATCACTATATTTTCTGCCTCCAATGTATACTACATATTCTAGATTAATCTTCCTAAAATAAACCTTTGATTATGTCATTCATATATCCACTCTTTGGATTTATTTAGTTTTCTCATTCCTCCTGTTTGATCTTTTCTACTATCTACACTCCTACCTTTGGACGTTTGCTTTTGTTTGTGATTTTCCACATTCTTTACTGAATCCTAACCATCCATCTAGTTAGTTTCTTATCTAAGTAATTAAAACATTTATTATTATAAAATTACATATTTACAAGGTTTAAAAGAAAAATTGTATACAAAAGCTGCTTTTCCCACTCCTAAAGATAAATCTGCTTGAGGACAGAAACTCTAATTCACAGGTGTGTTTCTAGTGCCTATAATGGTGCCTGACAATAAAAGATGTAGGCTATATATATCTTTGGAATGAGAAGTGAACATCATCTTCCTCCCCTTTCCCCACTTCCACTCACTAGTATTGGAGTATTATAAAGACAATTAATTATATTCCTTTCTTCCTTATATGAGTTTGGAATCAAATGAGAGAGATATAGACTCAAAATATAAGCTTTAGTGCTGTCATAGCTAAATTGGAAGCTAAATTTCAGATTTGCAACCATAGTGGACCTTCTAACTAGAACATAGGCTCTATGAAAGCTGGGCCTCAGTCTATTTTGTTTGCCTCTATATCCCCAGTAAATTCAATAAACATTGTTTTAGCTTCTGTCCTGTATTAGGCAGCCTTACCAATCTAGCTAAAGGCAGATCTAAGTACTGTAGGGCTTTCTTTGAAGGTACTGGCAACTTACCTACACAGACTAAATAGCTCTATGAAGGAAGATGATACACAAAAAGAAGCCCTGAAGAACTGGTAGAATGATGCTGCATTTCTTCCCTGGAAAACAATGCCAGTCAGTCCTTTCCCAGGAGAGTGTGAGGGACAAAAAGAGGCAGGAAGTGTTTTTCTGTGCTCATCCGCTTACAGAGTGCAAATGAAAGTGCCCTCTCTGTGGGCATGAGGGGTGCAATGTCACTGTCCACCTCAAACATCTTTGGGTTACCATTATTGAAGTTTTAGAAGTCTTATTCATTTTTATGATTATCTTTATAAATGTAAATAATTCACCCAAATGTCCATGTCTTGATATTTCTACTTTATATAGTATTGAAACTCTTACGCAATATTAAATTAGTGTGTTTATACTTCCAATTTTTCTTTCCAAATTTTTATGAATGACATTATTATTTTTACATTGCTGAAGTTTAAAAAATCATTGTGTTCTATAGCAGTATTTAAGTTTTCTATATTTGTTTTCATTGATTTAAAAATCTGATGACTAACATTTGAATTATAATTATGTAATATTACACAGAACCAAATAAATGAATAAACCTAATTATCTTGCTTTGAAACCTAGTTTGATTCTTGCTTCTGGTGGTATAGTTTTCCCCAGCTTTCCTTTAACTTAGGGAAACCCAGTGGTTTTGCCCTTCTGTGAAGTTCCATATCATGTGTGGTATTATCTACTTCCCATTCAGAACTTATATATGCCCGTTGTATCCAGTTTTATTTTCACGTTAATTCCTTTAAGGATTATGGTTTGTGTTTTCTTATGTTTTGGTATTTCCTACAAATCTCAATATAAACACTTTAAACATATTAGACATTTAATAAGATAAGTTTGTGTAAAGCACATAATTCTCCTTAAGAGTTACTAAGTGTGAAGAACCAAATGTGGGCTTGTGTTTCCTTCTTATATTTATTTCTTAAGAATATATTAATCAGATATTAACTGTCTTCTTGCTGCCTAGAAGACAGATATTGGGTACTGTAGGAGATAGAAGAATTAAGTAGACTCGGAGCCTTCCATGTAAGTGAAAGAGAGGCAGAACTTTGCATCTACCCTCCTAGGGTTTCCAGCTGGGCCAGAGAATTAAACTGACATCAGACAAACAGGAGAAAAGCATACAGATTTTTACATGTACCTGGGAGTCTCCATAGGGAAATGAAGACCCAAACAAATGGCAAAACCAAAGTGCTTACATACTAGGTCAAACAAAGAATGGCAATGTGGGAAGTAACTAAACTATATAGAGAAACAAAAGAGAGATCATTGTTACTTAACAATGAGGTTAAGTTTGTACAGAGGTCTGTTTGTACAGAGCTCTCTCAGCTGCAACTCCCATTTCTGGTGATAAGAATGTTTCTTTCCTCCTGGTACAGGGAGAGCAGCTCTCACATGGGAGTTCCATCTCTTGCTTTAAGGAAAAAAGGACGTCAGAGTGCCTTTCTTGCTCCTGCTCTTTTTCAAATAGTGTTTAGCTCAAAATAATCCTTATGCCACATGGCATGTTTTGGGGTGGCGTATTCCACCATCCTTTAACTCAAAGCCTAGAACAGAAGGTAAGGCAAATACATAGAACTAATAGTTGAATCAGAAGAGATATGTGATATACCAAGGGCATCTGGGTTGGAGGAGGTAGCATTTGCCTGGGCTTTGAGAAGGAGTAACACTGAATATATGGAAGTTAGTCAAACAAGTAGGTGAGAAATTGTGGGGCACAGAAAATAGTACATTTTGTCTAGAAGGTGGGTTGTGTGAAGAGGAATACTAATTGAAGGCTAGGGTCAGATTAGCATATGGGAGAGTGTATAAGCCAGTTTTATCCAAAGTGATGTATTTTGGCCACAGTTCTTTGTTAGCAGGTTTACAATAAGCACAATTTTGGGACACATTTTTGTGGCTCAAAATTTGTTCCCTTTTTTCTTTTATAGTTTGGAGGCAAGCTGGTCACCTTTGAGAATGTCAAAATGCAGTCTCAGCAGGGAGCAGAGCAGCAGCAGCACTGTGTGTTCATTAGCCAGGTTGTAACAGAAAAGGAGTTCCTCAACCGATCCGACCAACTACAGCAGGTTGTGCAGTCACAGGGATTTGTCAGTTATTGTCAGAAGAAAATTGATGTTTCTCAGACTGAGTTTGAAAGAAACGTGTGGTCCTTTTTGAAGGTAAAGTTGGTCTTAAAACAATTTTCTTTCATTATCTGCAAATGTATTCTTATATTCTAAACTTGTCTTTCTATTAAAGAGAATAATTCAAAGAATGTGATTTCAGGAACCTCATGATGAAATTAAAGAAGCATTATGAAAGCATATGACCTAACTTTATTTCAAGACTTGTACCTTCTTTGCTTTGAAAAGCCCAATTTGAAGTACTTTTTAAATAAATAATAAGCAATATAATAGATGTACTTAAGCCAGGGAGACATAACATTCAACAGACCTATTTTAAAATTAGAACATAAGGCTTAGTATAATAATATAGTGTTTAATTTCTGTAGTAGATGCAGTTAAAGAAAATGGGAAAAGAGGGAAGAGTTATAGGGGAGAGAGATTGGAGGCATTTCTCATCTGTTTTACTGAGTTGCATTTATGACAATAGAATAACAAATCGAATTTTCTAGTTGGTCATTTTGCCTCCACTTGAGTGTCTATTTCTTGATACTAATTTCCCCAAAAAAAGAGATCTTAAATGCAATATGGTAAAATTCTAAAATTATAGAATTTATTTTTATATTTTGTAATTAAGAATTCATTTTGGGAGTTCCAGGATATTGAATGTTTTACGTACTGTGAGTTTTGCATTCATACACCTTTGGACATGATTTAGTTTGTATTTATAAAAATTATAGTTTAAAAGTAAACTGTACTCAACCAGGGTAATTAATTTCTAATACACTTACTATTAAAAAGTAACTTGTTTTTTAAAAAACTATTATTTGGATCTTTCTTACAGTGAACATTCTAGTTGATATAGCAGATTTAGATATTTTTAATAATTCTACTTGGAATTTGATTATTTCATTAAAAATCAGGCTTTTAAATGCACATCTTTGTTTTAAGAATATGTCTTTTTTTAAAGGTAAACTTTGAGGATGATTCTCGTGGAAAATACCTTGAACTTCTAGGATACAGGAAGGAAGACCTAGGAAAGAAGGTAAACTTTTGGGAAAGTTAAAAGGCTCTCCTTCTACAAGTAAAATGTTTATGTAGTGTGGGGGGTGTTTTTTTAGTAAAGTTCTACACAGATTTTTTCAAATCATTTAGTAAACATTTCATAAGAATTTGTGTTCTGTTGCCAAAAGTTTTTGATACACATTGTTAAATGTGAAACTCCTCATTATACCTGAATTGAGAAGCTGCCAGAACCACCTTTAATTCAAACTTGATCTAAAGACCTGTGTCAGATAGAATTGGGCCTTGAAAGATAAGAAGCTGTGAACCTTAAGCAATGGAAGTAACACTTCCATTTTAAGAGCGTATGTAACCAACCAGTGGTCCTGGGGGGAAAGGTAGAGGAAACAGTTAAGAGATCACTCTGGTTCACTACTGGTTCACTAGCTTAAGTGGTGAAAAATAAGGTACCATTTCAAGCAATCACAATTTTCTAAGCTATTTATGCCTTTAGCCCACAGTTCCTGAACTGTGTATTGAGTTGGTCCAGCTAACAGGTAACTAGTAAATATGGAGCAACAGTGACTTATTGTATTGAACCTGAATGAACAAAAAGTCTAAGTGGTTTGATTAATATTTTGACTTAAAAAAAGATTCCCTTTTAAAAAGAGGAAGTCATATTCCAGTTTCATAAATTTCTCAGAGAGAGGCTTGATTATTATTCCACAACGTTGACATGAACAGCAGTAAAAATGCTCTGACTTTGGAAACATGAAGAAATATTTTGGATTCTTTCTGTAATTATATTAGCCCCTTGCCATTCTTTGAAAATGACTAGTTTTCTGTAGCATTGAAAGGTTGTTGAATCCATAGTACAGGTTGGATACTGTACACTCTAGGCAGTACCAAGCACATTGAAGACTAGCGCCCCTTTGATACCAGGCAGACCTGGGGTCATACCACACACCCATCTGCTTACTGGCCACATGTCTGTGCTCACTTCTTTAGACTTTTTTTTTTTTAACTTTATTATTGGTCTAAATTTGTTGATGCTAAAACTTTTTTAGGTTTACAAGAGATTAAACATCAAAGTCTTACTGCAAACCTGCTAGCAAAAAAACAAGGAAATAGAATCTGATTGTTGGAATACTTATAATAGTAGTCCTTTCCATAGTGAGTGCCTGAAAAACTATTTTTAAGACTAATTGTACATGTTTTATTTAAAACAAAGTAGAAGAAAACCTGCTTGTTTTGAGGCCAATTTTGTGATTGAATAGCAGAGTGAGATGACATGTGAGCAATAGAACTCCATGTGATCAACACTAGAACTATTGATAATGAGTTTGCAGATAACCATTCCTGATTGTCTGTGGATTTTTGCCAGTGAGGATGCAGTAAGAGGTGAATATTTGCTATATGCCTTGAAATAGAATTCTATTTAGTAGGTGAGTTGTTTTTATTTCAGATTGCTTCGGCCTTGAACAAAGTGGATGGACCCAATGTGGTAAGACACACTTGAAAAATGGCTACCTTGTAAAAATTTGATTTAGGTCGTAACAAGTAAGGAGATGTAATTTAAGAAAGTTGTCTGTTTTATTGCTTTGTGATGTAATAATAATTGCTGATTGCAGATATTTTAATAAGTGAATAATTCTCGTTTTAAAACGGTGTAAGTTTAGCTGGTAGAGCATACCTTTGCCTTGACAGTATTTGAGTAAAGGAAAAACAAAACCAGTGACTGCTCAGGTACTTAAAAGGTTAAGATTTTGTTGCTAAGGGACATTTGGTAGGAAAGAAACAGACGATCTTTGCATTAATTGCTCTTTGCTTTTCCTCTAATGGTGTTTCTCAAACAAAGTTACTTAGTGTTGCTTTTTATGATTGTTGTGAATGTTGTTGGTTGGGTCTTTTATATTAACCTGTTCACTAATAACCTTTTAATGTCACGTTCTTCAACTTCCTCTGTAATTGTTTTGTGCACCAAAGACTCTTAAGGACTCTGAACAAGTACCACAGAGTGATGGGGAGGAGAGCCCTGCTGCTGGAGAGCAGCTCTTGAGAGAGGTACTTATTTTCTTCATTTTTAATTACATTTGTTTATATCTCTTTGAAATATGGAAAATTTTCTTGACTACTTGTTCCAAAATAAATTGGAGTATATTGTGTTTTTAGAGATGTTTAGGATAAGAGTGTATTCACTAGTTTGACATAAGTATCATCTTTGAAATCTTTAGTTTTCTGACCTAGCCCCCAGCTTAGCTGGTTTAAAATTAAGTTATGTGAGATTGACTTAATTTGGTCAGATGGATATCAGGATGTCAGACTGAAACTGGAGTTTATCAGAAATCTACACTGCATTGCTCGTGAAGTCAAGTGTTTTTCTTGGCACAGTAATATTTAGGGCCCACTTATCGGTAGCATAGGCTTCTGAATTAGTTTTGAACTTCCCATCTGAGTAAAGAATATTTCACGAAATAAACTGATTGTCATGATTTACTGTAAACATGTGTCCTGAGTTGTAATTGACAGTTTTTATAACCAGTTAAAATAGAGTCCTTGTACACAAGAATTGCATCATTAATTTTTTTCCTTGTAATTTTCTGGATTAATTTTAACCACTAATAAATAATTCTGTAATTTACTATACTTGCTTTCTGATTATATTTCATATTGGAAAATTAATGAACAAATTCTTGTTTCTCATCTCATCTTTGACTTCTTCATTGTTCTGTGTGATATGGGGATATCCTAATAACTATGGAATATTACTTAAAATTTTTACTAAGCTCTAAAAATGATTCACCATTAGACTCTTACAAGATGATTATAAAAAACGTTTTCCTTAAAAATGGGTCTTCTAAGATTTATTTAACCCAAGAATAAAGGGTCTGGGTAAAATCTTACTGAAAATTTGAACTGACTTTGGGACTACGTAGACAGAATTACAGGATATATTATATTAAGTACACATTCATTTATATGCAACTAGATTAACTATGCATTATCAAATAGAGGACCATTTGGAAATACACTCATGAATTAATAAGTAAGAATAATGTGTATTTAACAAAACAATAGTCATCAATGTGTATTTTCAGAGTATTTGAAAAAATTTTGTTTAAAGAGATAAAATTTTCCCCTTTATCTTGATGATACTGTTTATCAAACATAGTACCTTATGTATTGAAGATACTCAGCATGTAATAAATTGTACATTTTTTGGCTTTACATATATATTTCAGAAGTCCATAAATAAAGATTTATTAATGGTATTTAGAAAGCAAATTTGAAAGATTGTGAGTTAACAGAAAAGATTTTTTTTGTAAATTCATTAACATCAGTATCTGATTTATTCTTTGATGTGAATAACTTAAGTTCTAAAATATTTTTGAGCATTTAAATTCTAAAATGCTTCTCTTTAGTTGGGGGAAGAATTAAGATTGCAGTTATTCTCCTATAATAGTCAGTATCAGCTAATTAAGCATAATTTACAGATGATGCTATGCTGTACACTAAAATTACCCAATCCAAAAGTGCCCCTGACTTTGAGTACTAGGCACTTTAATTGTATGTGTAGGGAACCAGCACAGAAGATCGGTATTTTATCTCATGCAAGACAGCTGTGTTTTTCTTTAAAACTTTTTATCTCTTTGATATATTTTATTTTTTTCTCTTCTTTTGAATTTTTATGCATAGAAGGGAAAGTATTTAAAGTACCCACCAGCAGTATGCCTTCATGGTATTTCTCTTATTCTAAAGAAAGAAAATGCTGATTTTCTTTTTACTCAGCCTTACAGGTAGTTTGAGAAACTTATGGTAGAACTATATATGTTTTTACTAGTACCTGCTGTTCCAGGTATGTCTAATTTAAGAGAATGTAAAATCTGTAATTGGATGTGAGTATATTCATGAACAGTCTGTTTATATATTGCATTTATATAAGGACAATAACTTTTTTTTAATGACTGATCCAATTAAAAGACCCTGTGACTAAACCTATTTAACAAAAACCTTTAGGTGTGTAGAAGCAGGGTTTTAAAACATAAACATAGTATTATTAAAACCATGTATTTTGCATGTTTCAAGCTGCTCTTATTTGAAGTATATAAGAAAGCAAAGATTCTTCAGCTTTAGTAACTTCTGAGCTACTAATAATGGATGTACACTTAAGTTTGTTTAACATTATTCCTGATGACCTTGGATTTAATTATGGTTGCATAATGGAAGTTAATGCTTACAGAAGTCATGGATCTTAGTGTCAACTTGGATCTGAGGACTTTTCTAGAAGAACTTGGAATGTTGTCTAGTCAGTAGATGAAGCCATGCATAAGTTTTGTTTTGCCAGTAACTTACTCAACATTTTCATTCTGGCTGAATTGCTGCCCTTTCCATCTCCTTAGCATATTAAAGAGGAAAAACAAGAATCTGAATTTCTACCATCAGCTGGAGGAACATTTAACATCTCCATTAGTGGTGGTAAGAACCTATTTGGCTTTGATTTCTAATTTTCTTAACCATTTGAAAACAGATGGTCTCTAAGTTTAAGTTAGAAATTTTTTGTCATAGGTGGCAGAGGTTTGAAAAGACCTCAGTTTTCATGTAGTTGTTCTGGAAATGGTAGTATGTTCTAACACCTACGTGATAGAAACGGTATAATAATCTTAATTATTCCAGTTCAGACAATCTGGAAAATGTGTTACTAGAAATTAATCCACGAGTAATATTTATAAATTAGCATTGTGTCTTCCTTTATGTGTGCATGTAAAAATTAATATGTTTAACATTTTTTCTTGTGACAGAAACTTTTAACTTGAATGTATTTCCTTATTGCAGATATTGATGGTTTAATTACCCAGGCTTTGCTGACGGGTAACTTTGAGAGTGCTGTTGACCTTTGCTTACATGATAACCGAATGGCTGATGCCATCATATTGGCCATAGCAGGTGGACAAGAACTCTTGGCTCAAACCCAGAAGAAATACTTTGCAAAATCCCGAAGTAAAATTACCAGGGTATGTTATTTTAAAAATAGATAAACATTATCTGATTATGAAAATAATACACTAATATTATAGATAATTGAAATGCAGAAAACAGTAAAGAACAAAAAAACCACCTGTAATTCCTTGACTTATAGTTTTTCCAGATAGTTTGGTGTGGTTATTCCAACTTTTGTTTTCTGCATAAATAATTTTTTTAATGAAAATATTCTTCATATTTCTATTGCAGAAAACTTAGAACACAGAAAATTTTTAATTTGTCATAGCCCCTGATTCTTCCATCAGATTAGTACATATCCTTTCAAATCTCTTTATATGTATTTGTAGAATTTTTTGAAACCAGGACCATATATGGTGTGTTTATTTGCTTAGATATTGCCACGTATATTGTGAACATTTTCCCATATCATTAAGATTCTTATGGAAGTTTTTAAATTTTTTTATAATATTCTATATAAGAAGGTGTGACTTCCCTTATTTTGGAGTGTTTAGTTAGTTGCAGTATTTTTCTAATGTAGGTAAGATAGTGATAAAAATCTTTGCTGTGCCTAAAGATTTTGTGCAAATTTCTAATTGTTCAGTGAGGCTATAATCCTAGGAAAACAGTTTCTGGTACACAGGGTTTGAACATTTTTAAGCCCCTGCTTGATGTTACTAAATTTCTTTCCATAAGAGATGTCCTAGTGTTCAGTCCTACCAGCTGTCAAGTTCCCCAACCTTATCTCATGCACTCTCTCCCCTTAGACTCTCACTTAGTAAATCCTGTCTTTTAGCCACTCTGGCAGCCTTTCAGTTCCTCACACATTCCAGGTGCCTTTTTCCCCAGGACTTTGTATCTAGTGTTCCCTTGGCTTGGAATGTTGTTTTTTTTTCCTTCTTGATGCAGTTAATTCTGACTTCATATCTTAAATGTCTATATGTTCAGTAAGTTTTTCCTGATCCATCAGACCAAGTCATATCTTCCTGCTAAACGTTTTGATAACACCCTATACATTTTCTCCTCAACATTTTATAAGATAAATTTGTGTGTGGGGTTTTTTTGTTTGTTTATTTGTTTTGTGTGTGTGTGTGTGTGTGTGTGTGTATTTTTGAGGAAAAGTAATAGCATCTTTTATGTCATTTGGTTCAAAGATGTACTTCACTTTGCTGCTCCTTTATTCTGCATGAAATACTGTGAATAGTAGTTTTCAAAAATATGATTGAATAGCCAGAGTTAATTTTTATTAATATACCAAAGGCTTTTAATTCTCTCTTTGTTTTCCTTTCCTAAGCTAATTACTGCAGTGGTGATGAAGAATTGGAAAGAGATTGTTGAATCTTGTGACCTTAAAAATTGGAGAGAGGCATTAGCTGCAGTATTGACTTATGCAAAACCAGATGAGTTTTCATCCCTTTGTGGTAAGAAAATGAGCTTTATATTACATCTATGGCATGGTATGTTGTAAATAAAATTAGTGACATATTATTAGAAATATTTATAAACTTACTAATCACAAATAAGAAAAAAGTTCTCATTTGATTGCTTTTCTCAGAATTGTTAACCACATTACTTCACCATGTATAGTCATTGTATTTAATAATACTGTTTAGTGATTTTGGTTTCAGACAGACCAGACTTGGAACCTTGCCTCTGCCACTTACTAGCTATATGACCTAGGAAAACTTACTTTCCAAGCATTGGGCTATTCATATGCAAAATGGCATATAATTAGCTCTCACTTAATAAATTCTGGCTTGATAAAATTAATAGTTATAGATAAAATAACATTTGAGTAGAAATTACCATCAAAGGGTATGACTAAACTGATGGCTTAAGGAATAATAGTCATTATTTGCAAAAAGAAGCTTCAGTCTGCTAAAGTAAGAGTGAGCAACCATTTGCTACCTTTAAAGTATTATTAGAATACAAAAATTGTAAGATACAACTTTATTATCATAAATAATTTATGGTACTAGCTACCATTGATTTTAGTCCAAACATGCCATATTTTAGTCCACTGCTTACAAAAGCACCCAATGTGATGAAATGGAGTTAAATGCTCATCAGGCCTTTTCTGTTCAAATATTGTTCCCATTTTTTATTTTTTCTAATATAGTTAATGGAAATTCATTCTATAGCTAGGTATAGACTCTTGTGAAAGTGTTTATTATGTATAACTTGTCACACACTTCCATTCACTTAACAAATAAATATTTACTGAGCATTTACATGATAAAATGATTTTGTTTCTACCTGCTACCCACTGGTTGTAACGTTTAATCCATACTTCTGAAAATATTACTGAGCTGCTCATGACCTCATATATAGATTGCCCTGAGTACAGTCTTAGTTTGTTTTCTTCTTGATCTATAGATCTTTTGGGAACCAGACTGGAAAGTGAAGGTGATAGCCTCCTGCAGACTCAGGCATGTCTCTGCTATATTTGTGCAGGGAACGTAGAGAAACTAGTTGCATGTTGGACTAAAGCTCAAGATGGAAGCAACCCTTTGTCCCTTCAGGTTAGTATATTTGAATCAAAAGGTGCTTTCTTTTTACTGTTGTCTTACACAGTACTTTTTTTCTAGAAATAGATTTGCTCCAGAAGTTCATTGCTTTCACCCTACTTATTTACATTTTGAAAGTTATTTTGCTGGATAACTGTGTATTTATTGCCATATTTGAAGGGGCAAAGTTTGAGATGATGGGATAGTAAAATGGAGTTACAGTTGTTAGAACAAGATTGTGATTTGGTAGTGTACTGGGGGAAGTAGATGATAAAAGCATGAAAACAGCCTTCAGGTTTACCTCTTTTCCCTCATGTTCCTCTCTTTGCTTACAGTGACCCTGTCTGCCTTGAGCAAAGAAAAATGCAGTGTAGGGTACAGAATGAATGGGAGGATGGCCAGCACCAGTTCATAAACTGGCTGCCCCTACAATTGCATCAGGTCAGCCAGAGGGCGGCCCCACCTATGGCAGCTACAGGTGCAAAGCATAGAGGCTTCTCCCTGCATGCTTGGCCCACTGGCCCTGGCAGTGGACACAGGCACTGCATTTGGGAAGCAGGAAAGACCTTTTTCCTCCTGACAGACACCAGCGCCTCTCCCCTGTAACTCCTGCTGTCACTCCAGGGGCTGAGCAGCTCCAGAGAGTAGAGCTTCTGGGCACAAGAGGATGCCACCTACACATATGAAATGTCAAAGGAACCTGGTTCAAACCAAAATCCCACAAACACCAGAAAGAGGGCCAAGTGAAACTGAATTCATTAATCTTCCTGAAAGAGATTTCAAAATAAAAATCAAAAACATGCTCATGTAGCTACAGAAAAATATTCAAGAACTCAGGGCAAAGTTCAGGAATGAGATACAAATGTTCAAGAATATAGTATATGAAATGAAACATAAAATGGAGGGGTTTAAAGGCAGATTAGATGAAGTAGAGGAGACAGTAAATGAAATAGAAATTAGAAAACAGGAATGCAAGGAAGCTGAGGCACAGAGAGTAAAAAAGATGCCTAGGAAGGAAAGAATATTAAGAGAACTGTGTGACCAATCCAAACAAAATAATATTTGCATTATAGGGGTACCAGAAGAAGAAGAGAGAGAAAAAGGGATAGAAAGCATCTCTGAGGAGGTAATTGCTGAAAACTTCCCCAATGTGGGGAAGGAGATAGACTCTCAGGCCATTGAGGTGCACAGATCTCCCAACATAAGGGACCCAAGGAAAATAACACCAAGACATATAATAATTAAAATGGCAAATCAGGGATAAGGACAGAGTATTAAAAGCAGCCAGAGAGAGAAAAAAGATCCCATGCAAAGGAAAACCCATCAGGCTATCATCAGACTTCTCAACAGAAACCTTACAGGCCAGAAGGGAGTGGCATGATGTATTTAATGCAATGAAGCAGAAGGGCCTCCAACCAAGAATACCCAGCAAGATCATCATTTAAATTTGAAGGAGAGATTAAATAATTTCCAGATAAGCAAAAGCTGAGAGGATTTACCTCCCACAAACCATCTCTGTAGTGTATTTTAGAGGGACTGCTATAGATGGAAGTGTTTCTAAGGGTAGGTAGCTATCACCAGAAGAAATAAAATGATAGTAAAGAAAGTAGACCAATTCATTACTAAGCAGATGCAAAATCAAATTAACCACCCCCAAAGTCAGTCAAGAGATAGACAAAGAATACAGAATATGATACATAACATATAAAGAATAGAGGAAGAAGAAAAAGGAGGGGGAAAAAAAAGAACCTTTAGATTGTGTTTGTAATAATATACTAAGTGAGTTAAACTGTTAGATAGTAAAAGGAAGTTACCCGTGAACCTTTGGTAACCACGAATCAAGCCTGCAATAAGTACATACCTATCAATAATCACCCTAAATGTAAATTGTCTAAATGCATTAATCAAAAGACATAGAGTCACTGAATGGATTAAAAAAACAAGACCCATCTATATGCTGTATACAAGAGACTCACCTCAAACCCAAAGACATACACGGACTAAAAGTGAAGGGATGGGAAAAGATATTTCATGCAACTAATAGGGAGGAATGAATGGGAGGCATTCCCAGTACCAACAGAGAATCTCCATGGTTAAGGGAAAATGAAAGTACCAGGTAAATGGGATCCTGTGTAGCACCAGTATACAGTCAAGAGAGGAAGTAAAAAATGTGGGGACTAGTCTCAGGCACTGAGCAGCTATATTTTTAGACTTTTTCCTAAGCATTTAATCAGCAGAGTCTTGTGATATTTCAATTTCACATCTTTTTTCTCTCTGCAAAGAGATTCTCTCAGCAGGGTAGTAGGGTTGTTGCTTTAAAGATCACTGTATTGAAACTGAAAAATCTGGTAGAAAATCAAGGTTTTCCTTCTATGTGCTTCTGAGAGAAAACACAGTTGTTTCATACTTCTGAATTTGTGTACAGATAGATAGGTAAGGTAATCTTGTGTGTTATACCTGAAACTCCCCATTGTTAAAAGAATTGGTATGAGAAACTCTGGGTTGAAATAGTAATCCTGTTGGAGGTTATGTCAAAGTTGTACTACTTTTACAGCATAGATAATATGATCTTTTCAGTCTTAGTCCCTCTTGGACCTACTGGAACCCAGTTTGTGCCTTCAGACACCCATGTGTCATTTTCACTTGGATACTTGCCTATTTAGCTCACAAGACAACTATCTGGCAGTTTAAGGATGGTTAGGAAAAGGTGGGAACCTGTGCCCTTCCCATGAGTAAGAGACCTTTTTCTCCATACTTTTTCAATTATGTAAGTGTTGGCCAACTGTTCTAGACCTTTCTAAGAGAAAGGAATATAGGTACTGTACTTTTAGGAGGTTTTGAAAATTTCGTGACTCTTGATCTTTTCTTGTTTCCTCTCATACACATCTTGGTATCTTTGTTCTTCCTTCACTCTTCTTTTTCTTATTTAGGATCTGATTGAGAAAGTTGTCATCCTGAGAAAAGCTGTACAACTCACCCAAGCCATGGACGCTAATACCGTGGGAGTTCTTTTGGCTGAGAAGATGAGTCAGTATGCCAATTTGTTGGCAGCCCAGGGCAGTATTGCTGCAGCCTTGGCTTTTCTTCCTGAAAACACCAACCAGGTAACTAGAATTGACCGTTTTTCTTTTAATGTGTGAGTAAGGTGAGTCCAGTAGATAGCACTCTAAATACAAATATACCAGCAAGTGAAATGTTCTGGAGCAGTTAAAGTTCTGTCATCTGACTATAGGTGAATGCTAGTGGTAATTCTTAAAAGATCATTTTAGGCATACCTGGGTTATGTAACAGAGATAGGATGCTCTTGTAGTGTGGTAGATCCCTTTGCACTAAGGGGTATAGTATTTGAGGGGAATGATGGGAAAAGGACCAGTTTTTTGTTTCTTCATCCAAATGCTGATTCTGTATACAGGGTTCTTTGTAGGAATCTTTTATGTTGAAAAGCTATAAACATTAATATTTTATTGAATAAAAGGGATTATAATTTTAAAATTCCCACAAATGCCACCCTGGATACAGATACTAGCAAAGAAGTTCATTCTATGTGCTATTTCAGTCTGATACCATCTGTGGGAGAGTGTATATTTAAAGTAGTGAAGCTAGAGGGAACTGCATTCATTCTTAATTTACTGAAGTGTCCTTATTTGTTGTGTAGTAAAACTCAGGCTTTTTCATTATACTTGTTTCAATGCATTTCAATAAGTGAGTATACAGTGATGAACAAGATTGCCACCAAAGGAGTTTCCAAACTCAGAATGACTGTAGACAAGTAAACATGGGATTCAGTGATAGGAATTGTAGTGCTGTGAGAGCATGGGAGAGGGAAACTTAAACTCTATCATGGAGCATAAGTGCAGTTCAGGGTGGAGTTTGAGGAAAGTTTTCCACAAGTAAGATATTTGTATCTTCTTCATGTGTCTGACAGAACTTGATTTTGAGCCTCACAGACATTTTCTTATTTCTATACTTGGTATTGTAAACTTTGTTGTTTTTGATGGATTTTTTTCTAGGTAATCATTTTCAGTATTTTGTCTGCCATAGGGAATTATCAGTAAATTTACCGAGTAAAGATATTTATACCCAGGACGAAGGGGGTTGTGACTCTCTGATTGGTTTTGTATACACTTACATGTAGGGTCCAGCTCATCTCTTTCTAAATTGTTAATGGGTATTAGGTAGAATAAAAATAGTCATTATCTTTATGATGACTCTGATAATAATTTCATATGACTTTTTATTTAATAAGGTCTCATTATTATTGAAGTATTAGAACCTTTATTTTAAAGCTAACTTCATCTAAGACCTTTAGATCTTCTTAGAATTAAACTTTTTATGTTTAATACCATTCATAACCAACCACATGCATTTTCTATACATTAGTCTTCATCCTTTTCTTTAGACTTTTAAAGAAAATTCCTTGTGCAAAAATCAAAATTTTGATATTACTTTCTCCATATCTCAGTAGACCCTTAGTATTTTCTGGGGAATATGTCCTGAGACTTTGTGATATTATCATAGTATATAATCCACCTCCCTAAAAGGCATCAAGTTTACCTAGAAAAGTTTAAATGATATCTTTAAACCTTTAATGAGTGTATAGAAATGTATAATTTTTAAAGATATTAAAACGAGTTCTTGCTGAAACATTTTACCATTGCTTTTTTTTTGTTGTTTGTTAATACCTGGAACGTGTATATGGTCAGCTTATATTTACTGTAGAACCATATAGTTTTATTAATTTTCATCTCTTTCTTAGATCACCATTTTCTTCCTTCACCATCTTTAGCAGATTATTCTAATTGGGCCCTTTTTTCCACTAGAAAGACATTAAGTTGTATTTTTTTAAACTACTTTTATGATTTGTGAGCATTACTCAACTACTGGAAAACAACAAAAGAGCAGTGATGATAAGTGACAGTGATCTTACATACTACCATGTGGTGGGCATAACTCAAATTCCTGCCTCAGCCAAATTACAAGTTACACTATATGTCATGGGCCTTTGGTGTCTATCTGGAATATTAGAAACCATCACATCAAACCCTAATGTGACAGAGTCTCTTGTAATATATAGCATTTCAATAAAAATCATATGAGTAATCTAACTTACTTAAAAAAATCAACAGCTGTCATACAGTTGGGTGAGCTCTAACAAATTTGCTTTGTTTTCTTCCATTGCTTCTTATAGCCAAATATTGTGCAACTTCGTGACAGACTTTATAGAGCACAAGGAGAGCCTGTACCAGGACAGGAATCACCTAAGATTCCTTACGAGAGGCAGCAGCTGCCCAAGGGCAGGCCTGGACCAATTGCTGGCCACACACAGATGCCACGAGTTCCAACCCAACAATATTATCCCCATGTGAGTAACGTGGTACAGATTAAGTGGGAGCATTTATGTATTTCTATTCAGATTGGTGGTTTTAGTTCCTAGGTGAGAACCTTATCTGCCTTGATAAACTAGACAATTTGTTGTTTTAATAGTTATACTTTTTATATTCTTTAAAGTAGTATTTATGATGTTTTTTTAAACATCACTTTAATCTGATCATATTTTAGATATAAATTAATTTAAGCTCTCTAGGGGAGATTTCTTATTTCCACACTTCTCTTACACGTAAGAGACTGTTCTTGAAACTTCCACAGTTTGATTCATTTGAAAATCTAATTAGTGGGAACAATTTTGTGACTGATTTGGTTAATTTTATAAAAAATATTTTTAGGAAATCGTCTTATTTTTGAGTGTTCTTTTCTGAATTATCAGTATAGGTTTGTCTTCTGTATCAGCACAATAAAGAGTATCCAGAATATAGACTTCTTTTTGGACAACCTGAATATTAGAGAAAAGTGAATGACTCCAGGTTTATGAAGTTGTAGGGCATGGGGAATCTGAAGATGATTAAATAATTTTTATTAATTAATGTGTTTATTTATTAAAGTTGCTGAATCTTTAATGGCATAAAATGTAGCCTCTTACTGTCTTTTACTACTTCATGTAGAAACATATTTCTAGACTAACAGATAACCTTCATGTTCTTAAATGAAAAACATATTTTCATAAGTAATAAATGGTCTTGATTGACAATAAAGTAAACAGGTATTCCACCCATTTTAAAATGGAATCAATTGCTGATAGAATTGACAGGGTCTCTTTTACATTTCTTTGTAGCAAAAGTAAATATAAAATCATGAAAAAAACAATTCATGCTCTTTTGTCTATTGTACTTTTGATTAATACAAGTACTAATTGATTAGTACTTTTAATTAATACAGATTCCACTTTAATATAACTGGAACTATCCAGAGAACTCTCTGTTTTGTTTTGTTTACATTCATTTGACAAATATTTATTGAGGCTACTCTAAGTGCCTGTCTTTATTCTACCTGTTGTGGGCATTTTGAGAAACAAAATAGATTAAATTCCCTACTCATGTGGAGACTGCACTACACTTAAAAAGTCTGTGACATAGGTGGGACAAATCTGGATAGCTGGGAAAACTCAGAGGCGTAGAGGTCAAGCCACCAACCAAAGTTTTAAGATGTAAAGGTTGAATTTTTCAACATTGCATGGCTAGTTAATGAGCAACTTGGTATTAGAACTTCCAAGCACCTTAAGTTGGACCATGCTGTCTCTCAGTGTACTGAAGTAAGGCATCTTTTGCACTGGGAGAAGAGAATATTTACTCTTTGTGTCCCTGGATTTATCTGTCTTTCTGGAGAAATGTAAAAACATTGAAAAACTTTCTATATACTTTGATTTAGCAGTCATACTTTAAGAAAAGAAAAACAAATTCAATAATAAATTAAGCATTGATTTTCTTGATTCAAGCTTATGATATGCTAAGTGAGGACAGTGGCTTGTGTTTTTAAAGGATTGTTTACAGGAAGGACTAAAGGGATGAAAGGGAAGCCAGATTAGTAGGAGTTCCACAGCCACCTCAACCACCACCAAGCTATTAATTGTTTATATGTTGGAGTTTCTACAAAAATTTACTTGACAAAAAAGATTGTGATGGCTTAAAAGAGAAATTTGAAAATCTCTGGACTACAGGATGAGCAACATGATATGGTGGAGCAAACACTGCCCTGGGAATCAGGAGACATGGAATCAGTCCAGCTCTATGACCAACTAGTTGTATGGACCTCAGCAAGCTCCTTTGTTTCTCGGGGCCTTGGTTTTCTCAATGGTAAAGGTTGGGGATTAGACTGGATCATCTTTAATATTCTCTGATTGTATGGTTCTAGGTCTCATATGGGACCAAAATGATATTTTGACTCTAATGAAATCCAGAAAAGGGAGCATATAACAATGTGTTTACAGATCTAGTAGTAGCATGTATATTGTTAATGCTTCAAAATCACTTTTTTACTCAATTATCTTTTTTCTTTTCTTTGGAATGTCCTCCTTCCTTGTCCACTTAGAGAACTTAGCTTTTCTGCCTAATTCTTGACACTTGAATGGCAGTGTTCTCTGTGCTTTGATTAAGGTTTTCATATGATTTTCTACTGCCTTCTTCCTGTTTTGTTGTGAATGTATGCTTGTCTTTTGTAATCCCAGCTAGAAGGCAATTGCCTGACTAATATAAGCTGTCTTGCTGGTCTTTTGTTGCTTTGCATCTGGCTATTAATGCCTTTTGGGGTTTTTTTTCCTTCTTTTAATATTTTCATTTTTTATTTTCTGTGATTGGTATTTCTTTGTTCAATTCAGGTTAGAATTGCCCCTACTGTTACTACCTGGAGTAACAAAACTCCTACCGCCCTTCCCAGTCATCCACCTGCAGCCTCTCCCTCTGACACACAGGTATATCCTTCATTACCTATCTTTGAGCAGAATTCTGCTCATCTTAATATATAGAGCTATTTATTCTCTACCCCCCTTTATCAAGTTCCCCTCCCTGCATCTGTCTGCCTGCTTATAGCATTTTAATGCTTTTTGGATACAAGAAGCAGTTTTTAGCCCAATTAATTTGTTTTCTTATCCCTTTCCTTCTTTTGCTGTTCTGGAGCTAGGAAAACATCAACCAAGGATCTAACAATGGTTTAATCTGATTTTACTGAAGATTTTATCTTTTTTCCTTCCTTTTTTTTGAGCATTGCAGAAATTGAACAGAGGCAAAAGTTCCCTTGTGGCATTTATACTTAGATTTCCAAAGTGTGGAGTAGTGGATGGAATTTGGTAGAGATGGAAAATCCTGGTGCCTTACTATAAATAACATTGACACTATTTTATGAGGCTATCAGCATCTGTTGCCATTTATTGCAATTATTATTTTGGACCTGTCTGATCTTTAAATCGCTCCAAATAATGTTGCTCAGAAAATGTGTTCTGGAGAAAATAGAATGTACAAAATGCAATGTTTCTTGCACAATAAAGTTTAAAAAAATAATTTCATTCCCAGAGATTATGAATCTATCTAGTAAGATTCTCGGTTCCAAATGTAATCCTTGTTTTTACTATATTCTCACTTCCTAGGGAGAAAATCCTCCACCTCCAGGTTTCATAATGCATGGAAATGTTAATCCAAATCCTGCGGCAGCTCAGCTTCCCACATCACAGCTTCCCACCTCTCCAGGTCATATGCACACCCAGGTACCACCTTATCCACAGCCACAGCGTAAGTAATGTGACCCTAAAGTCCTTTCACAGCACTATGTCTCATCTAATGTAGTAACTATATACTTTGAAGCTCCAAAGTCATGATTAAATTAATTATAATATGTAAAGAAAGAACCATTGTGTATAGGACTCAAATCCTTGCTACAGAGAAACATGGTTTCCCTGAATCAACATGATAGGGTACACTTCCTATGTCAGTCCATTCAGAACAGTTGGCTCCTGTTCCTGAGCCTTTACTAAGACCTGGTAAAGAGAGTCAATTATCCCATAATTTTGGTATAAAAAATAGAATTTTAGAAATTATTTGGTATACATTCTTTTCCTTTAGGCAAAATGACCATTTGGAAAAATGGCTCCAAGGGACATTTTTTTGTTGTTTTCCATTTATCTTTTTTTTTTTTAGAAATAAACATTACTGTTAGGGCAGTTTTAGGTTCACAGCACTAAATGTTCAATTGTGTGGAAAGTACAGAAAGCTCCAGTATTTCCCCACACCCACGCACAACCTGTGAATATCTTGTACTGCAGTGGTCCCTTTGTTTCAGTGAGCCTACAGTGACATGTCATTATTACCCAAAGTCCATAATTGACTCTAGGGTTCACTCGTGGTGGTGTACATTCTGTGAATTTTGACAAATGTATAACAATGACATGTATCCACCATTGGCTTTTGTTTCTTTAGAAAAGATTTGTACTTGAAAAGTAAAATATCACCACTATTTTAAAATTTACATGAAGAGCAAAAAAATAAAAACCTCAAAGGGAAAAATTGTATGACTATTAACAACTATTACAAAAAGAAGAGGCCATTACCTTGTAAGAACTAATCTTAATGAGCCTATTCTACGCTAAATAGATGTTTCTTATTTAACATGAATCCCAAATTTGATACAACTTTTCACTCAAGTGCTCAATGAGAAAGTGCTGTTTTCAGAGTAGAGCAAGGTACAGTTCTCTAGATTCACTCTATAGAGGTTCATACCTCTTGAACATGCAGAATCTGATGGTAATCTAGATCTCTAATCTGGGTCCAGGTCTCTGCAGAAAACATTAGCTTTTAGCCTGCTTAGCCTGATAGCTTACTAACCAACTGTGTACAGTATGTATAAGGTTACAAAGTAATTTGTTTTGTCAGGGATCGTGGAGATAACTGTTAATCTGGAACTGTGCTCAAAATCAGAATTTGAGTAGCTGAAGATTGTACGAAATGTTGGAGAAGATACTTGTTTCATAAC
The DNA here is from genome assembly GCF_030020395.1 of Manis pentadactyla. Classification (NCBI taxonomy): domain Eukaryota; kingdom Metazoa; phylum Chordata; class Mammalia; order Pholidota; family Manidae; genus Manis; species Manis pentadactyla. The sequence goes on along the minus strand of NC_080023.1, from coordinate 68,492,898 downwards.
AATAGTGCTCACCCTGCAATTCTCAGAGTGCAAGGAGCTTTTGAGCTTTTGAGCTGCCATCAAACTCCTATAACTTTTCCTGTAAAGGGGGGTCCTTTCCGTGTGTATTTCCTGCATGGTTCCACCTGGTGGCTAGTAGGGGTCACTGCAGCCTTTTCACTGGAACAGGAAATTTCAGAAAAGGGTCAGTAGTTCTTGGGTAATGAATGATTCAAAGATTTTCTGAGCCAGCAGCAAATATTGGATCCAATGAATTGAAGTATATTTAAGGCATCTGAGCTATCAAAAGCATAACATATCATAGTTTTAATGTGTTGTAACTTACTGTTGTAAGAAGAATGATGTAAAGAATTTCCATAGAATAAGATAACTTTGGTTTTCTATTGCTGTCTGAATAAACTTGTAACTAATTAAAATTTCTGTTTCTTCTTGGTGTAGCTTACCAACCAGCCCAGCAGTATTCCTTCGGAACAGGGGGGTCAGCAATGTATCGACCTCAGCAACCTGTCGCTCCTTCTGCTTCAAATGCTTATCCTAACACCCCTTACATATCCTCTGCTTCCTCCTATTCTGGGCAGTCTCAGCTGTACCCAGCACAGCACCAGGCCTCTCCACCTACCTCCAGCTCTGCTGCTGCTTTCCCTCCTCCCCCTTCCTCTGGAGCATCCTTCCAGCATGGCGGACCAGGAGCTCCACCGTCATCTTCAGCTTATGCACTGCCTCCTGGAACAACAGGTACTCTGCCTGCTGCCAGTGAGCTGCCTGCGTCCCAAAGAACAGGTCTGCGCTTGAAAGGGATTTGGTTTGGCTCCCTCCCTTATTTTTTTCATGAACACATGGGTGGATGGAAGGGAATTATTTCTAGCTGTTTGTAAACTGGATAATGCGAGGTGTTGATTGTTTTTGTAACACATTCTAAACTATTTTTGAAAGTGTGATTCTTCCATGATGCGCTTCAGTTGCTAAATGAGGAAAGTTTTAGAGTTTCAAAATATAATCTGCCATTGAATTTAAAATAAATGGTAAGAACTTAATTGGCAAGATAAGTGGTGGTTGGGACCAAATTTAATTGACGCTAATTTCTTTACTGGAACAAAACTGTATTCTGTGTTGTTACTGTGAAGTTTTCAATTCTTCAAATTATTTGTGCCTTAAACTCATTAATAGATTAACAATATAGGGTCTTAATAGGCTGTAAAAATATTATAATTATATGTATTTATAAAGATGAGGGATTTTGATATGATTATCTAAAGGAAAAAAGTGAGAGAGCACAACTGACAGAGAATCTCTCAGACAGCAGAAAGTTGGTATAGTAGTACAGTGAGTCTCTGTTACAGTAATACCACCCTCAAATATTTTGGAAATTTATAGGCATACTTTTTTTTGTCCAATAGTACCTGAAATTTTCTATCTAAAATCATAAATTTAAATTGTTTCTATAATGAAATATACATGTTTAGAATTGAACATTATATTAATTTTTTATGGGGAGGTTATATTATCTGATTTTCATTTTGGAATAGTAAAAAGGGCCTTAAAAGCATGTGTTATATGTTAAAAGATACCAGTGAATCAGGGTTAAGAACCACTAACATAGTAGTTAAGGAATGCAGGCTTTGGAATTAGACTTTCTGGGTTTGTATCCCAGCTTCACTACTTTCTAGTTCTATGACCTTGAGTAAGTTACTTAAACTTCTTTAAGCCTCCATTTCCTCAGAATAATTATAGTACCTGTCATAATCTTATGAAGAGGCCTTAATATATTAAAAGCATTTAGGGACAAGTAGTGCAAAGTTAACTGTGATTTCACAAAACCTCACTCAAAATTAGAGCCCTGTGCATTTTGGTAATTGAAAATGGTTTCCTTTTCAGATTGTAACTGATGGTTTTGAACTAGAAAGGCAAAAAGATGAATGAGTCTCTTGCTTTTCTACTAATACTGAGGTTGCTCCTGGGAAGTCCAGTTTATATTTTTTTCCTTTTACATGTTAAGGAGTAGCTGTCATTGCTGAAAACACTTGTCATAACATAGTATCTATTGAGGAAGTAGTCTTTTCTAATAAAGTCTTATGGATCCAGAAGTACATATATAGCTCTTCCTCTCTGATATGTGTTAAAGTTCAGAGTACTGAAAATCACACACACATGCACAATATGTAGCACTCTTTACTACACATGTAAAATTTCTGTAACTTTGAATACAGATAACTTCAATAGGTTGATATTTTAGAGAGGAGTGCTAATTCAACTGCAGACTTAAAAAAATTACCTTAAAAACCTGGATGACTGAAGACAGTTTGCATTCTGATTAGTTAGGTAATAAGAGTTCTCAAGTGAAAGATGCATTTGAGTAAATCCCCTGCAAAAGGTGGTGCAGGGAAGTAGAGAAATTAATTATCAGTTATTAAACATATATTAGGTATGTCCCAGCACTTGCCACATATTTTCTTATTTAATTTTCACAACCATAAGAAATAAGAATAGTTTTTTTTTTAATCAACATGAGGAAACTTGAGTTTCCTACGAGTTACATAATGTCCTCGTGATTGCACAGTGATAGTCTCCAAGCTGAGATACAAGCCCAGGTCTCTCAAGTCTTCAAAGCCCACATTCATTCTTTGCCAGATAGTCTAGTCCTGGTATAAGTGATAGGAATCGCTGCCAGTGTTAGAATTACAAAAATCATTTAGCAACCTGTTTTAGTCATTTGTTGCTTCATCACCTAAGTAAATATTTGCATGGCTGTTTTTTTCTCCTTAAGCAAAAGTATATTTGGCCATGAGATACAGTCTTTGCTTATATACAGAGTAACAGAATGTTCTAACTTGGCTGAGAAAAACAAAGTGACTAACAGGAATAAGCCAAACAAATATTTTTCAATGTTTAGCACGCACTAATAAGCTAGCTGCTTGTTACCTCTTGCATGTTAGTAGTCCTAGTCCCCTATATTTTAAATAATGTTTCCTTTGTTACCACGTGTTATTTTTTGATTTCCTAAAAGTTTTGTCTAGGTTATACGAATAATTGTGATTGAAGATTTTATCTTTGTTCCTACCTGTCTTAGATTATATCGTGGTTCTCTAGAGGACTTGGAAATCCACTTGTCCAGTGGATAATTCTTGGCAGATACTAGGATTTTCAAGCCCTCTAACTACCACAAGATGATGTGCCCATTGCTCAGAGAAACCAGTGTTGCAATCATCAAAACATTCATTCAGTAAATTTCTAATGTGTACCTGTTCAGTCTATACAGAATTATAACAGGCAAAGGTAGGGAGGCAGAAAAGGACAGTACATTTCTAGTGAACAGCACATGGCTTTTTTATAAATTGGAACATAAAATTTGTATTTGGGTCAAATTTTATAAAGCCTTACATACTAGAGCAAGAGTTTTATGCTTCACACAGTAAGAAGAAAAGGAGTTGGAACTGCTGAGGGGCATGCTCAAAGTGGTACTTGGGGGAGATTAGTCTGGAGGTAGTCTGTAAAATAGCTAATGGGCACTATGGCAGAGTCAGAGGCAAGGAGAACAGATTGTCTCCGAGTTCTAGGTTTAAACTAGTAACAGCCTGAGGTAGGGTAGTGCAACCTTATTTCAGTGGTGGCAGCACAGAGCAGTTTTCCTTATTTTACTGTCTAGGATAATTAGGATACTGCCTCTTCCTTTTTTTTGGTCCCCTGTTTAATGTGTACTTGTTACTAAGGGAGAGCACTTCCAAATATGAAAGCCTTAGAATTTTACTCAAAAAATTTGTTTTCTGATAAAATGATCTTTAAGCTATTATAAAGCTGTCTTTGACTGAACATTACTGGCTTTGTTAAACAATGGAAAATTTAATTTACATAATACAGTTGACCCTGACGTCCCCCATGCAGTTGAAAATCCACGTAGAACTTTTGACTCCCCCAAAACTTAACTAATAAACTGTTGACCAGAAGCCTTACCAATAACATAAATAGCCAATTAATACGTTTTGTATGTTTTATGTATTATGTACCATGTTCTTACAATCACATAAGAAAAAAGAAAATTTTTTTTCAAATTGTAACAGATCTCAGTTTTCCAATATTATTTATTGAAAAAAATCATGTATAAGTGGACCTATGTAGTTCAAACCCATGTTGTTAAGGGTCAACTGTATAGTCCTAGGCTTCTTCACATAGGAGAGTCTTGAAAGTGCATAAAATTGCATATTTTCATGAAACAGTTTATAAATAATTTTTTAATTTTCATAAACATTCCTTACTCAAGTTGTAAGTACCTGGTTTAACACTTTAAATAAAGGAGCATGATAGCCTGCCTTACTTTTCTTTGGATATTCTCTTTTACCTTGTGTCATTGGAAAATGACCTCAAGGACTGATGTCTTTCTAAATTTTAGTTTTTAGTTTTGTGGCTCCCTTTTAATGTGATATGCTAGGCTTATAGGGGAAAGGGTAGGTATATGGTTAACAAGAACGCTCTATTCTTTCTGTCTCAAATTATCTTCCAGCCAAAAGTCTCTATACCATCAGCACTAGTTTTTCAGTAAATTCAATGAAAAAGTATCTTAGCCAGTGCATAGATCCCATCATTTTGCTCCTGCAAGAATGCCTAAGAAGATTCTGAGTGAGAAATGGGATTTGAGTAAGGATGATATGCAACTCCACTCCTATACGTGAGACCAAGCCATTCCCTCTTCCTTCCCCCAAAAACCCTATGGAGGCCTAATCCCTACACTAAGGGTCTCTAGTATCCAGGGACATGCCATTTTCATTTTTTAGATTAATTTCCTTTGGTTTTTATTAATTTTTTACTATAAGATTTTGAAAGACTCCAGTATGAATAAAAACAGAAATTATCTGTAATTCTACCATCCAAATACAACCACTAGTAATTTACATTTATTCCCTTCATGTACCTATAGGCACACATACATATAAGGATATTCACACTGTTTGTTGTACAACCATCACCACTATCTCCAGCACTTTTTTCATCAACCTATACTGAAATAACATAACCACAAAATAATTCCCCATTCCCCCAAATGCCTGGTAACCACTGTTCTTTCTGTCTCTATATATTTGACTAATCTAGGTACTTCATTTAAGTAGAATCATATTTGTCCTTTTATGACTGGTTTATATTTAATTGTCTTCAAGACTCATTCATGTTGTAGCATGTATCAGAATTTCTTTCCTTGTTAAGGTTGAATAATTTTCCACTGTATGCATGTACCACATTTTGTTTAGCTATTCATCTGCACATGTGCATTTTGGCTATTGTGCATAATGCTGCTCTAAACAAGGGTATACAAAAGTCTGTTTGAGTTCCTGCTTTCAGTTCTTTGTGTATATATCCATACAGGGAATTGCTGGATGAAATAGTAATTCAAAGGTTCATTTTTTGAGGAACCATCATACTGTTTTCCCCAGTGGCTGTACAATTTTACATTCCCACCAGCAATTCATAAGAGTTCCGATTTCTGCACGTCCATACCAACATTTGTTTTCTGTTTTTTTAATTCTAGCCATTTTAATGGGTAGGAAGTAATATCTCATTGTGTGCATGCATTTTAAAATAATTGACGTCCTAATACACATACATACATAATAATTTGACCTCTTAACTTTTATTCTTAATATTACACCATGAACCCTTTTTCCATGCCCTTTAAAGTCATGTCATCTTTTTAAAAAGAATAAGAAAGAGATTTATTCCGTCTATAGTTTTTTGTAAGTAAAAGAGATTATCTCCTCTTTATACTTTATGAGAGAATTATATACAAGGTTAAACTATGTTGCTTTATTTTTCTAAATGTTGACCTAGAGAATCATTTTGGACATCTAAAATGAGCTTCCATAATTCCTTTTCCTATAGATATTCAAGTTCCTTATGTTGCTTGCTTTACCTAATGTTGGTATTAAAGTATATTTCTATAACGTTCAGATCAATTTAATTGTGTTTTTAAAAAGTCATATGTAACAGTCAAAGATGTAAAAGCAAAAAGATTAAAAGGGATTAGAATTATAGCTGAGACAGAACTGTTACTAAAGTTGATGAGATTTGAACAAGGATCTGGGCTGAAGTAAAATATATGGCTAAATGTATTGCACAGTTTGAAGTTAGGAGGGTCAGGTAGGCATATATTTGGGGGGAGGGGGGGAGTGGAACTTTCATTATTGTCCAACTGGTACTTTCTGTTCAACAGACATTCCCACCCTCAGGTTATGTGGACCAGCCAACCGGCTATATGTTCCCGTTGAGAAATCTGTTTGATTTGATTGTTTCACTTCTGCCTTTAAATTTGATTTGGTATAATTATAACTTTAGTGTCATTTTACCAAAGCATCATATGAAATTTCTCCATAAACTTTGCTGTGCTGCTAATAATTTGTGAAATCAGGATGCCAGTACCAACAGCTTAAGTCACTGCCATGAGGTCAGAGGAAAACTCTCATCTTCTGTTCTTGCCTCTCATGGGACAGGAAGGAGGGCATGTTGATTCTGCTCCCTGAGAAAAAGGGTTGAGGCCCAGGTGTTTCTAGTGCTTGTAGTTTTATAATTTATCAGCCCTCTCAGCCCAGAAACTGACGTCTGGTGCTAGAGTACATCATCACTGGTTGCAAATCAGGTCAGTCCTCTGTCATAATGCACAGAATGACTCCCAGGGATTTAGTAACTAGAATGCCAGGAGGTCATCTCCTGCATGGGCAATTAAGTTGTAAAGTCATTATTTAAGTCAAAATAAGAAGTTATTTATAGTCAGTTATGTTTGATCGCTCCTTTCATTAGGTAAGCCCTTGAAGAAGTTGGCTTGTGTTTAGGAGCCATATTGTATGAAAAACATCTATCTGTAAACTCCACACAGTGAGATTTCAAGCTGTGGGATTACTTCTCCCACCTCACAGTTTCTCTGGGGCGTGTGCTTCTTGAATAGAGCTCATAATGAATTGAACTCAGTAATTAGTTGCTATATTCTCTTGGTTCCTTTCTCCCCAAGTGAAGATAGTTGAATTTCCCCTGAGTTATATGTGCATATGATGTACCTTCACTGCATTCCTTTGATTTGAGGCTGGTCCTGGCCTGACCCTAAATATCTGACAAATTTGGAATTGCTGTGTTGGTTTTCAGCCTGCTTTCCTCTTGTCCACCACCAGAAACTTCAGTTCTCTTGAGAGAAGTGTAGTGATTTATGAATGACTGGTGCTAAACAGTCTGCATATCCGTATGTTTTACAGAAAAGACCATATAAAATGGTAATCTATTTACTGGGCTTCTTCTCACTTATGCTCATACTCATGGTGGGACTCCAGAAATTACAGTTTCTGGAGAACCCAGACGCTTGGTACCTCCAAAATCCAGCAGTAAAGTGCACCACTTTATCAGTATCATCTGACATGCTCTTCTTTAATAAGTGCATTGCTGAAGTTGGCAGTACAGTGTAGAAATCCTCCCATTTCTCTTTAAATGCCTGCTGCTTCAAAAAGGTTTTGACCTGCAGCATTGACATTACCTGGGAGCTAGCTGGAAAGATAGAATCTCAGGCCCTACCCTATACCTAGTGAATTAGAATCTGCATTTTAAAAAAGATTTTCAGCTGATTTGGATTCACAGCTTTAAATAATACTAAAAATGGATACATTAATTATATGTTAGGAAGTACTCTCCCTCCATTGATAGTACTGAATTTCATTGATCAAATAGTAGAAAAACAATCCATGGGAACAATTAAGGACATACTATTTTAGATAGGAAGGAACAAAATTTTCTTTTAAAAGCACAGGTAAGAGAAAAAAGTGGTATTTGAGAGTTAATTGGATCTGACACAAATTAATTTGCTTTACCCCAAAACTGGTTACTTTCTTAATTAGAAGACATTTATTGTGACTTGATTAAAAAGTAAATTTTATTGCTTTATAAAATTAGTTCTTTCTGGGGATCGATAGTGGGAGAAGAAACAATTGTAAAATTAGAAGTGAAGTTTAGAATGCCTTTGATGCTAATACTGTTTAAGTGACTTTTACATTTTGTCTACAGAAAATCAGTCTATGCAAGACCAGGCACCTATGTTGGAAGGTGAATTGGTTATAAAATATACTTTTGGGAATCTTTGAATCATTAGATGCAGTTAATGAATGTACTTTCCCAATAAATGCATGTGAACTTCAAAGCTGATGATATCCTAAATCTGATCAATGTAAATTTGATGTCTTAAAATCAAATCAACTCTTAATGCTGATTGAATTAACTTGGTGACACAAAAAGCTTTAAATCATAAAGTCATGTGTTTTATATAGACATAAGACAACAACTACCCCAAGATTGTCTTATAAGTAAGATATGAAGGTGATGGGAGAGATTTGAATGATTAATCTATATATGATCAGAACTTTTAAGAATGTGTTAAGCAGATAGATAGTAGCATGTGGTTTAATATTTTGTAATTAGTTCTTGAGATTCATTTGGCATTCTGTCTCCTAATAAACTTGTAGAAAATTAATTCCATTTTAAAATCAAGGCAAATGAGTACATGCTGGTTAGGAGATCTTGTTTCTAAAAATGTTTCCGTGACTTTATGTATGAATCACAGGTTCTCTGTTTTGCTAAGCAATTTTGTTGTAATTTAATATCGTGGCTATCAAAAAAGTGAGAGGTAGAATACTGAAAGAATGTTTAATTTATTGAAAGAGGAGCGATTTTTTGTCTTTACATATACACATACACGAAACTTAATGAAATTTAAAATGATTATATTGTGATGTAGAAATTATCTTGTCATTATTTCTGGCATGTTTCATTCCTTTTTTCTTTAAAGATAAGTTCTGCTACTAATGTCCATTTGTCACTTTAAGATGACAGGTTTTTTGGGTTTTTTTAAGAAGAAATTTACTGAAGTTGACAGTCATTTAGTTTTATATTTGCTGCCAGCATGGAATGTTTGTGTACGTCATTAAAAAATTAAATGTATCACAGGTATTTGAATGCCCTTTTCTACTTGATAAGTAATTCCTAAGGCAAAGATGAAAAAAATTACTGGGTTCTATTTCTTTTTTTAGTTGTTGGGCTCTATTTTTTAACATTGTTTCTACCATACAGATGATTTGCTTGTGTTGAACTGTCCTCTTGGGAAATAAGAAGGTGCTACTTTTATTCTTTTTTGTATGTTGAACATTTAAAGCTCCCCCCCTTTTTTTTAGCTTACTCTGGTGATTTATTTTTTGTTTATTAGGAGAGAAGTAGTAACTGATCTTTGAAGTTTATATACCAATATAGACATAACAACTTCACTATCCTTAAATTTAGCACAGCACTTTCACTTTAAATGAAAATAATGTTAGTGCATCTTGACTACTAAGCCACAGCCTTGCAGTTAATTATGAGAGGCTGTGCTAGGGCTGTATAGTGATCCCCACAGCTCAGCCAGTAAAACTTTTGTGATGGTTCCTTCAAGGTTAAGGTAGAATTTGGTGGTATTATGTGATGGATACGATTTGGTTTTCATGTTTTCAAGATTCTGAAAGAAAATGCCCTCTATTATCTTTTACAGGTCCGCAGAATGGTTGGAATGATCCTCCAGCTTTGAACAGAGTACCCAAGAAGAAGAAGGTACTAGAAAAAGATGTCCATCCAATTGTCTACAGATAGTCTGTTAATCATGTGGGCACCCAGAGCACACCATGCTTCCCTGCTCCTTTGAAAGGCTAGGCTTACTTACTGATACATTTTAAAGTGTATTTCAACTTGCATCTTCTAATCCATGAAGGGAAGGAAAGAAAGTAGAAAACAGTTTAGTGGTATGAATTAAACCCTTTTAGAAGGCAAGATGTAAATTCCTAGTAGGTCTCTTTCAAAGAGTGGGAAACAAAATTTCAGGCTTCTCTGATTTTTGGGGGTTTTTTTTAGGAGTTATTTTGGTCTTTGGGTTCCAATGGCAATTTGGTAATTACATTTTGAACTATTTTTGTCTATTACATATAATGTGAATGAAGAAATAGCCTTTTGTAGCCTTGTAGCTGAGCATTGTTTAGATGTCATTAACTGCTGAGAGCTGTTAGAGTACCAGATAAGGTTTTTCTTGCCTTCTTTCTCCCCAAGCTCTTTTTTTTTAACTCCTTGTGATTTCCTTTCCCCACATAAAGTAATGAGAGGCCATAACATAAAATTGGGAGGCACTAAATGACAAGAAAACTCAAAATTTAGGTTAGTGATAATCAGAAATTTAATGTACTTTTAGTATAATTGAATTGACAGATAATATCTACTTAGTGGTTTAAGAAAGGGTGTTACATCCTCATCACACTACAGACACACATTTGTCATATCTAATTACAGATTTCTAGATATAATTCTCCAGATTTTGACACTCTCTTTCAAAAACACCAGGGTTTTGGCCCCCCTGTATGGGAGTAAGCAAAGGGGAAACAGAGGTCTAAGTTTGCATTTCCTACCCCTCTTAGCCAGATTAGCTCTACTGTTATGTTTTATTGTAGAATTCTGAATAAAATTTCATTTGAAAACAGTATTCTATTACTATTTAAAAAATATTTTTAACAATGGAATAGTTTTACTTTCCCTTATTTAAAGCTGAGGAAATGTTACTATTGTTTTCTTGTACTTGGTATCTTTTATTTCCATCTTTTAAAAGATGCCTGAAAACTTCATGCCACCTGTGCCCATCACATCGCCAATCATGAACCCCTTGGGTGACCCTCAGTCACAGATGCTGCAGCAACAGCCTTCAGCTCCAGTACCACTGTCCGGCCAAGCTTTATTCCCCCAGCCACATCTTCCAGGTGGCCAGACCTTCCACAGCATACAGCAAGTCCTTGGGCAACCAGGCAAGCCACCATCTTTCTCAAAGCCCAATGTCGAAGGTGCCCCAGGGGCTCCTATTGGAAATACCATCCAGGTAATAGTAAATATGTGGAAGTAGAAAGGGGAGATGGCTCTATCGCAGTACATTTTAAAAATATGTTAACTTTTATGGTTACACCTTTATTAATGAACATTAAATTTAGTTTCAATTTAGACAACCTAAGTAAATAGCCATTTTTTAAGATTGATCATTTATGTATATTATTTTTCAATTACACAGGTATATACAAACTTCCTAGAAGAGGTTTATATATTTATTTGCTAGTGTCTGTTTAATTTGGCATTTGCTGTATTTCATTTGAATTATTCAGTAGCCACAATTTAAGATCAGTTGAATCTGTATTTACAGCCAAGGTTGCTAAGCAGAGCTGTTACCAAAGGTTTTTCCCTTTATAAAATAGAATGTAATAAGTTGCATCTTTTCTTGTGTATGTATAAAAGCTAGTAACATATAGCCTTATCTTCAGGTGGAGATACAAATTTGTACCTGCTTTTTACATACAAACGGCTAGTTGGCAGGGTTCTAGACAATCAAAAATCTATCATATTTCCATACAACTGACTTAGACTTACAAAGAAAAGTAAAGACTTTGGGTCACAGTTCAACATAAGAAAATGAAACAAATTTCTGACCAGTTATAGAACTAGTTCTTCTGTTTTTGTCTTCTACTCACTGAAATTAATTTTGTAAATCATGGAATATGCTTTGGTGTTAAAACATCTGCCTAAGGAAGTTCTAACTGTTAAAAGTTGCATTATAAAAACCAGTGTTTTGATGGGAAGACTTGCTTCTTTTCACAAGAATATAAATTATGAAGATGCACTGTTAAATTTTTTGTATGATTTTAAGTCTGTGTAGTTTGGAAAACTACCCAAGCATTCACTTTCATTTAGACCTGGCGCTCATGCTATACTCACTCATCTGCACCAGAAGATAGATGTTTTCAGCCAGGCCATAATACCCAGCTACCTGCCCACTTGGATATCTCTTAAGCACTTCATACTCAGCATGTCCAAAACCTAATTCATAGTCTTCCTCCCAGCTACTCTTCTTTTGGTGTTTCCTGTTTCAGTGAATGGCACCATAATCCTTTCTATTTAATCCAGCCACAAACCTTGGAATCATCCTGATGCTCTTTCACATCTGTCCCAGATCTTGTTGATATTACTTTACAGTCTCTCTCAAATCCCTTTCCAGTCTGGTCCATGCTACCTGCATCTCCAGTCTTAGCAGTGTAGGGACCTCTAATTGGTCTGCCAACATCTACTTTGCTCCGTTTCTGTTCTGGTCTTGTCACTTCCTTGCTTAAAACATTACAGTTTCCCATTGTTCTCAGGATAAAGACCAAAATACTTAACATTGTCTGATAGCCCTCAGCTCATACTCTTTCTTGCTCTCTCCGCTCTAGCCACACAGGCCTCTGTTTAGTCCCCTTATATCATTCATGACCCTTCCTTTCTACATGTTGTTCTATCTGGTATGCTTTTCCTTCCCCATTTAACTGCTTGATTCCTACTTATCTTTCCAATACGAATCCCAGTTGTATTGTATGATGGTTCCACAGGTAAGTTAACTTACCACAGCTACTGGCTTACATACATTTTTTTTTTAATTAAAGCGTCATTGAGATTTCCCTCATTTGTGGAGTATAACAATGAAGCAAAACTGAAGAAACAAAATAGCAGCAGACTCACAGACTCCAAGAAGGGACTAGTGGTTACCAGAGGAGAGGGGTGGGGGAGGGCAGGTGGGGAGGGAGGGAGAAAGGGATTGTGGGGTATCATGATTGGTGCACATGGTGTGTGTGGGGTCATGAGGAAGACAGTGTAGCTCAGAGAAGGCAAATAGGGACTCCGTGACATCTTACTACACTGATGGACAGTGACTGCAATGGGGTATGGGGCAGAGAAACTTGATAATAAGGGTGAGTGTAATAACCAATTATTTTTCTTGTGAAACCTTCATAAGAGTGTATATCAATGATACCTTAATAAAAAAAAGTGTCATTGATATACACTCTTATGTAGGTTTCACATGAAAACCTTTGTGGTTTCAACATTCACCTGTGTTATCAACTCCTCACACCCGCCATTGCAGTCACTGTCAGCGTAGTAAGATGCTGCAGTCATTACTTGTCTTTGTGCTATGCTGCCTTCCCCGTGACCCACCTACATTATGTGCTAATCATAATGCCACTTAATCACCTTCGCCCTCCCTCCCCACCCACCCCCACGCCTTCCCTTTGACAACCCCTAGTTCCTTCTTGGAGTCTGTGAGTCTGCTGCTGTTTTTGTTCCTTCAGTTTTGCTTTGTTGTTATACTCCACAAATGAATGAAGTCATTTGGTACTTGTCTTTCTCCATCTGGCTTACCTCACTGAGCATAATACCCTCTAGCTCCATCCATGTTGTTGCAAATGACAGGATTTGTTTTCTTCTTATGGCTGAATAGTATTCAATTGTGTATATGTACTACATCTCCTTTATCCTTTCATCTACTGTTGGACACTTTAGTGCTGCGATAAACATAGGGGTGCATATATCTTTTTGAAACTGGGAAACTGTATTCTTAGGGTAAATTCCTAGGAGCGGAATTCCTGGGTCAAATGGTATTTCTATTTTTAGTTTTTTGAGGAACTCCATAATGCTTTCCACAATGGTTGAACTAGTTTACATTCCCACCAGCAGTGTAGGAGGGTTCCCCTTTCTCTGCATCCTTGCTAGCATTTGTTGTTCCTGTTCTTTTCTATGTTGGCCATCCTAACTGGCATGAGGTGATACCTCATTGTGGTTTTAATTTGCATTTCCCTGATAATTAGTGAAGGGAAGCATCTTTTCATGAGCCTGTTGGCCATCTGAAATTCTTACTTGGAGAAATGTCTGTTCAGATTCTCTGCCCATTTTTTAATCAGGTTATTTATCTTTTGGATGTTGAGGTGTATGAGTTCTTCATATATTTTGAATGTTAACCCCTGATTGGATAAGTGATTTATGACTATATTCTCCCAAATTGTAGGATGCCCTTTTGTTCTGCTGATGGTGTCCTTTGCTGTACAGAAGCTTTTTAGTTTGATGTAGTCCCATTTGTTCATTTTTGCTCTTGTTTCCCTTGCCTAAGAAGATGTGTTCAAGAAAAAGTTGTTCATGTTTATATTGAAGAGATTTTGCCTGTGTTGTCTTCTAAGAGTTTTATGGTTTCATGACTTAGATTTAGTCTTTGATCCATTTCGAGTTTACTTTTGTGTATGGAGTTAGACAATAATCCAGTTTCATTTTCTCACATGTAGCTGTCCAGTTTTTCCAACACCAGTTGTTGAAGAGGCTGTCATTTCCCAATTGTATACCCATGGCTCCTTTATCATAAATTAATTAGCCATATCTGTGTGGGTTTATATCTGGGCTCTCTCTTCTGTTCCATTGATCTATGGGTCCGTTCTTGTGCCACTACCAAATTGTCTTGATTACTGTAGCTTTGTAGTAGAGCTTGACATTGGGGAGCGTAATCCCCCCCCACCCCAGCTTTATTCTTCTCAGGATTGCTTTGGCTATTTGCAGTCTTTTGTGGTTCCATATGAATTTTGGAACTATTCTAGTTCATTGAAGAATGCTGTTGGTATTTTGATAGGGATTGCATTGAATCTGTAGATTGCTTTAGGCAGGATGGCCATTTTGACAATATTAATTCTTCCTATCAGTGAGCACAGGATGTATTTCCATTTAATGGTATCTTTAATTTTTCTCATAAGTGTCTTGAAGTTTCATGATATAGGTCTTTCACCTCCTTGGTTAGGTTTATTCCTAGGTATTTTATTATTTCTGATGCAATTGTAAATAAAGTTGTTTTCCTGATTTCTCTTTCTGGTAGTTCATCGTTAGTATATAGGAATGCAACAGATTTCTGTGTATTAATTTTGTATCCTGCAACTTTGCTGAATTCAGTTATTCTAGTAATTTTTTGGTGGATTCTTTAGGGTTTTCTATGTATAATATCATTTTGTGTGCAGTGACAGTTTAACTTCTTCCTTACCAACCTGGATGCCTTTTATTTCTTTGTGATTACCATGGTTAGGACCTACAGTACTATGTTGAGTAAAAGTGGAGAGAGTGGGCATCCTTATCTTATTCCCAATCTTAGAGGAAAAGCTTTCACCTTTTCACTGTTAAGTATAATGTTGGTTGTGGGTTTATCATATATGGCCTTTATTATGTTGAGGTACTTGCCCTTTATACCCATTTGGTAGAGAGTTTTTATCATGAATGGATGTTGAATTTTGTCGAATGCTTTTTCAGCATCTATGGAGATGATCATGTGGTTTTTGTCCTTTTTGTTGATGTGGTATATGATGTTGATGGATTTTTGAATGTTGTACCATCCTTGCATCCCTGGAATAAATCCCACTTCATTCCTGATGGATGATCTTTTTGATAGATTTTTTAATTTGGTTTGCTAATATTTTCTTTAGTATTTTTGCATCTATGTTTATCTGGGATATTGGTCTGTAATTTTATTTGTTCATGGTGTCTTTGCCTAGTTTTGGTATTAGAGTGATGCTCGCCTCATAGAATGCGTTTGGAAGTATTCCCTCCTCTTCTATTTTTTGGAAAACTGAAGGAGGATGGGTATTAGATCTTCTTTAAATGTTTGGTTAAATTCAGCGGAAAACTGAAGGAGGATGGGTATTAGATCTTCTTTAAATGTTTGGTTAAATTCTGGGCCAGGAGTTTAGTTCTTAGGTAGTTTTTTGATCACCAATTTAATTTCACTGCTGATAATTGGTCTGTTCAGATTTTCTGTTTCTTCCTCGGTCAGTCTTGAAAGGTTGTATTTTTCTAGAAAGTTGTCCATTTCTTCTAGGTTATCCAATTTGTTGGAATATAATTTTTCATAGTATCCTCTAATTATTCTTTCTATTTCTGTGATGTCTGTAGTGATTTTTCCTTTCTCATTTCTCATTCCATTTATGTATGTAGACTCTTTTTTTCTTTATAAGTCTGGCTAGAGGTTTATCTATTTTGTTTATTTTCTCAAAGAACTAGTTACTGATTTCATTGATTCTTTCTATTTTATTCTTCTCGATTTTATTTATTTCTGCTCTGATCTTTATTATGTCCCTCCTTCCACTGAGTTTGTGTCTCATTGTTCTTTTTATGGTTTCATTAATTGAGTTTAGACTGTTCATTTGGAATTCTTCTTTCTTGAGGTAAGCCTGTATTGCTATATACTTTCCTCTTAGAACTGCCTTCTCGGTATCCCACAGGTTTTGGGCTGTTGAGTTGTTGTTTCAGTTGTCACAGTATAGTGCTTGATCCTGTTTTAATTTGGTCAGAGTTCCATTGATTATTTAGGAGCTTGTTGTTTAGCCTCCATGTGTTTGTGGGCTATTTTGTTTTCTTTGCATAATTTATTTCTAGTTTCATACCTTTGTGTCTGAGAACTTGGTTGGTACAATCTTTTTGAATTGACTGAGGCTTTTTTATGGCCTAGTATGTGATCTATTCTGGAAAATGTTCCTTGTGCAATTAAGAATGTGTATCCTGTTGCTTTTAGGTGGAGTGTTCTGTAAATCTCTGTTAGGTCCATCTGTTCTAATGCATTGTTCATTGCCTCTGTCTCCTTACTTATTTTCTGTCTGGTTGATCTGTCTTTTGGTGTGAGCAGTTTGTTGAAGTCTCCTAAAATGAATGCATTGCTTTCTGTTTCCCCTTTAATTCTGTCAATATTAGTTTCACATATTTAAGTGCTCCTATATTGGCTGCATAGATATTTATAATGGTTCTATCTTTTTGTTGGGCTGACCCCTTTATCATTATGTAATATCCTTTGTTTCTTGTAACTTTCTTTGTTTTGAAGTCTATTTTGTCTGATACAAGTACTGCAACTCCTGCTTTTTTTCCCTATTATTTGCATGAAATATCTTTTTCCATCCCTTCACTTTTAGTCTGTGTATGTCTTTGGTTTTGAAGTGATTCTCTTCTAGGCATCATGTAGATGGGTCTTGCTTTTTATCCATTTTGTAACTCTATGTCTTTTGATTGGTGCATTCAGTCATATTACACATTTAGGGTGATTATCTATAGATATGTAATTATTGCCATTGTAGGCTTTAGATTCATGGTTACCAAAGGTTCAAGGGCAGCTTCCTTACTATCTAACAGTCTTTACTTGCTTATTATGCTATTTCAAACACAATCTGCAGGTTCTTTTTTTTTTCTCCCTTCTAATTCTTCCTCCTCCAGTCTTTATATATTCAGTGTCATATTCTGTACTCTTTGTGTATCCCTTGACTGACTTTGTGAGTAGTTGATCTAATTTTGCATTTGCTTAGTAATTGATTGGTCTACTTCCTGTACTGTGGTTTTATTTTCTCTGGTGACAGCTATTTAGCTTTCTCTATTTACCATCTAGAGCTGTCCTTTAAGATACATTTGCAAAGATGGATTATGGGGGGTAAATTCCCCAAACTTTTGCTTATCTGTAAATTGTTTCATCCCTACCTCAAATTTAAATTATAATCTTGCTGGGTAGAATATTCTTGGTTGGAGGCCTTTCTGTTTCATTACATTAAATATATCATGCCACTCCCTTCTGGCCTGTAAGGTTTCTGTTGAGAAGTCTGATGATAGCATGATGGGGTTTCCTTTATAAATGATCTTTTTTCTCTATCTGGCTGCTTTCAGTACTCTCTCCTTGTCCTTGATCTTCACCTTTTTAATTATTATATGTCTTGGTGTTGTCTTCCTAGGGTTCCGTGTGTTGGGAGGTCTGTGCACTTTCATGGCCTGAGAGACTATTTCCTTCCCCAGACTGGGAAAGTTTTCAGCAATTATTTCCTCAAAGAGACTTTCTATCCCTTTTTATCTCTCTTCTTCTCCTGGTACCCCTATGATGAGAATATTGTTCCATTGGATTGGGTTCATTGCACAGCTCTCTTATTCTTTCATTCCTAGAGACCCTTTTTTCTCTGTGCTTCAGCTTCTTTGTATTCCTCTTCTCTAATTTCTATTTCATTTACCATCTCCTCTACCTCATCTAATCTACTTTTAAATCCCTCCATTGTATGTTTCATTTCAGGTACTATATTTTTCAAAGTTTCTATCTCTTGAACTCCTCCCTGAGATCTTGAATACTTTTCTGTAGCTACATGAGCATGCTTATAACTTTTATTTTAAAAACTTTTATTGGGAAGATTGGTTATTTCAGTTTCACTAAGCCCTCTTTCTTCATTTTTTCTTGAATTTTTGTTTGGACCAAATTTCTGTCTGTTCTTTATTATTATTTTTTTTTAGTGTTTCTTATGGGATAATAGATTTTTGTAGGAGCCACCCGCTAGTGCCCAGAAGCTCTAGTCTCTGGAGCTGCCAAGCACCTGCTGTAATGGTGGGATTTGCTGGCAAGCAGAACTGGCTCCTTCTGGTAGGAAAGAGCTCTTCCCTGCCTTTCTGGCTGTAATGCCTGCCTCCACTGCCAGGTCCAGTCGGCCGAGCACACACGGGTGAGCCTCTGTGCTTGCCCCCATAGCTACCCTAAGCGGGGCCACCCTCCCGCTGGCTTGGTGTGATGGCAGGGGCAGCAGGTGTACTGGACCAGTACCTGTTGGGAAGAAGGAATGGCTGGCTGACTACCACAGTGGGGGGCCTTGGGGCTGCATTGCCAGCCAGGACAGTGGTGCTTCTGAAGCTCCTGAGAGTTACAAACCTGCTGGGCTGAGTGTGCCATGATGATTTTGTCCACCGCCCCTTGCTCTTTGTAATCCTTGCTCCTTTAGCACCCCTCCCACTGCTGGGATGTCTTTCAAACTTCTCACCTTTCTTTTGTCGCAAGGGGGCCATTTGTGTGTACCTGTTCTCCACAAGGGGCTAGAATCTCAGTCTCTGAGTATTCTGCCCATCTTTGCTTTCCAACCCCACTAATCTGCAGAGCACCATGTAATGTGGTTTTGTGCTCTCAGAGCAGATCTTCAGGAGTGGGTGTTCAGCAGTCCTGAGCTTCTACTCCTTCTCCACTCTGTTTCTCTTCCTCTGGCCTGTGGGCTGGGGTGAGGGAAGGACTTGGGTCCTGCTGGATTCCAGCTTTGCTACTTTACCCTTTTCTATGAGGTCTTCTCTTTTCCCCAGATGTAGGCAGTCTTCTCTCCAGTGTTTGGGTCACTCTTTCAGGATTAGTTGTATTTGCTGTATTTTTGTGTTATATGTGGTTTTGGAAGGAGGTTTCTGCCTCACTTTTCACACTATCATCTTTTCTCACTCCTGGTTTACATACATTTTTTTACACTTTGACATTTTCTTTTTTTCCCCTTTAGCTTGTAAATGCCCTGAGGGCTGAGATCATTTCTGTTTTGACTCACCAGTGCATAGTCAGTGCCTGACTTATAATTGCCTAGTATTTTTTGAGTGAATGACCCAATAAATCAAAACATCAAAAACATAAACATTCCTTTTTTTGTCTATACTCTCAATAACATCATGTCTGTTCTCTCCTAACTTTTGGCTTAATATTGGTGTTTGATAATAATCCAAGTTAACAACCTGAATAAGGAATGTTATCTTCACAAGTGAACCAAAGAATAGAATGTGAGGATAAACAAAAATGAGCTCAAAAGCAAAGCAAGCAGACATTCTAACCACCCTGCTTTGTAAAGGCTTTCTTTTATTTCCTACTGTCACTTCTAACCATTAGTTATATACAATACTGATCAACATGTTTTCTATGATTAATCAAATACTCCAATCTTGTTTTTGAACATGAAGTTGAATGAAGCATGCCTGTGCCTTCTACTGAATATCTGATTTTTATTTTTACTTACCCAGATGATTTCACATGTTAATTTTTCATTTGATTTTGAATAGCTTATCTCTAGGGATTTTTTCAACACAGTGTTTTAGGGCTTTGTGTATAGGTAGCTTCTGGTCATTTCTATTAATTTTATGTTACTGTTTCTTGCAGCATGTGCAGTCTTTGCCAACAGAAAAAATTACCAAGAAACCTATACCAGATGAGCACCTCATTCTAAAGACCACATTTGAGGATCTTATTCAGCGCTGCCTCTCTTCAGCCACAGATCCGGTATGTATTTTTTTCTCATATTTTTCTTAATTAAAATAATCCTTTATGACAAACAACAACAAATGTTGGCAAGGTTGTGGAGAAAGGAGAACCCTCTTACACTACTGGTGGGAATGTAAATTAGTTCAACCATTGTGGAAAGCAGTGTGGAGGTTCCTCAAAAAGCTCAAAATAGAAATACCATTTGACACAGGAATTCCACTTCTAGGAATTTACCCTAAGAATGCAGCAGCCCAGTTTGAGAAAGACAGATGCACCCCTATGTTTATCGCAGCACTATTTACAATAGCCAAGAAATGGAAGCAACCTAAGTGTCCATCAGTAGATGAATGGATAAAGAAGATGTGGTACATATACACAATGGAATATTATTCACCTGTGAGAAGAAAACAAATCCTACCATTTGCAACAACATGCATGGAGCTAGAGGGTATTATGCTCAGTGAAATAAGCCAGTTGGAGAAAGACAAGTACCAAATGATTTCACTCATATGTGGAGTATAAGAACAAAGAAAAAACTGAAGGAACAAAATAGCAGCAGACTCACAGAACCCAAGAAAGGACTAACAGTTACCAAAGGGAAAGGGACTGGGGAGGATGGGGGCAGGGGGAAGGAAGGGTGCATTATGATTAGCATGTATAATGTAGGGGGAGGCACGGGGAGGGCTGTGTAACACAGAGAAGACAGGTAGTGATTCCACAGCATCTTACTATGCTGATGGACAGTGACTGTAATGGGTTCTGTTGGGGGTACTTGGTGAAGGGGGGAGCCTAGTAAACATAATGTTCCTCATGTGATTGTAGATTAATGATAACAAAAAAAAAACAAACTTTATGGAGCTCTTCAATAATTATTGCTTGAAGTTCTACAAGATATATATACAGTTACATGAGCAACATTATGGTTAGTAGATACCCCCCATTATGAAGTCCCCACCACATACTCCATTACAGTGACTGTTCATCGGCGTAGTAATGTACTATACAGTCACTACTTGTCTTCTCTGGGTTATACTACCCTCCCCGTACCCCCCCACATGATGTGTGCTAATCGTAATGCCTCTTTCTCCCCTTATCTTTCCCTTCCCACCTACCCTCCCCAGTCCCTTTCCCTTTGGTAACTGTTAGTCCATTCTTGGGTTCTGTGAGTCTGCTGCTGTTTTGTTCCTTCAGTTTTTGCTTTGTTCTTATGCTCCACATATGAGTGAAATCATTTGGTACTTGTCTTTCTCCAACTGGCTTATTTCACTGAGCATAATAACCTGTAGCTCCATCCATGTTGTTGCAAATGGTAGGATTTGTTTTCTTCTCACAGGTGAATAATATTCCATTGTGTATATGTACCACCTCTTCTTTATCCATTCATCTACTGATGGACACTTAGGTTGCTTCCATTTCTTGGCTATTGTAAACAGTGCTGCGATACACATAGGGGTACATATGTCTTTTTGAAAGTGGGCTGCTGCATTCTTAGGGTAAATTCCTAGGAGTGGAATTCCTGAGTCAAATGCTATTTCTATTTTTGGCTTTTTGAGGAACTTCCATATCGCTTTCCACAATGGTTGAACTAGTTTACATTCCCAACCGCAGTGTAGGAGGGTTCCCCTTTCTCTGCATGCTCACCAGCATTTGTTGTTCCTATTCTTTTCTATGTTGACCATCCTAACTGGTGGGAGGTGATAATACCTCATTGTGGTTTTAATTTTCATTTCCCTGATAATTAGCGATGTGGAGCATCTTTTCATGTACCTGTTGGCCATCTGAATTCTTCTTTGGAGAAGTGTCTGTTCATATCCTCTGCCCATTTTTTAATAGGGTTGTTTGTTTTTTGGGTCTTGAGGCGTGTGAATTCTTTATATATTTTGGATGTTAATGCCTTGTCAGATATGTCATTTACAAATATATTTTCCCATACTGTAGGATACCTTTATGTTCTGCTGATGGTGTCATTTGCTGTACAGAAGCTTTTTAGCATGATGCAGTTCCATTTGTTCTTTTTTTATTTTGTTTCCCTTGCCCAAGGAGATCCGCTCAGGAAAAAGTTGCTCATGTTTATATTCAAGAGATTTTTGCCTATGTTGTCTTGTAAGAGTTTTATGGTTTCATAACTTACATTCATGTCTTTGATCCATTTTGAGTTTACTTTTGTCTATGGGGTTAAACAGTAATCCAGTTTCATTCTCTTGCATGTAGCTGTCCAGTTTGCCAACACCAACTGTTGAAGAGGCGGTCATTTACCCATTGTTTATCTGTGGCTCCTTTATCATATATTAATTGATCATATATGCTTGGGTTTATATCTGTGCTCTCTAGTCTGTTCTATTGGTCTTTGGGTCTGTTCTTAGAACAGTACCAAATTGTCTTGATTACTGTGGCTTTGTAATAGAGCTTGAAGTTAGGGAGTAATCCCCCTAGCTTTATTCTTCCTTCTCAGGATTGCTTTGGCTATTCAGAGTCTTTTGTGGTTCCATATGAATTTTAGAACTATTTGCTCCAGTTTGTTGAAGAATGCTATTGGTATTTTGGTAGGGATTGCATTATGTCTGTAGATTGCTTTAGGCAGCATGGCCATTTTGACAATATTAATTCTTCCAATCTATGAGCTTGGATGTGTTTCCAGTTATTGGTATCTTCTTTAATTTCCCTCGAGTGTCTTGTAGTTTTCAGAGTATAGGTCTTTCACTTCCTTGGTTAGGTTTATTCCTAGGTATTTTATTCTTTTTGATGGAATTGTTTTCCTGATTTCTCTTTCTGCTAGTTCATTAGAGTATAGGAATGCCACAGATTTCTGTGTATTAATTTTGTATCCCACAACTTTGCTGAATTCAGATATTAGATTTAATAGTTTTGGAGTGGATTCTTTAGGGTATTTTATGTACAATATCATGTCATCTGCAAACAGGGACAGTTTAACTTTTCCCTTGCCAATCTGGATGCCTTTTATTTCTTTGTGTTGTCTGATTGCCATGGCTAGGACCTCCAGAACTATGTTGAATAAAAGTGGGGAGAGTGGGCATCCTTGGCTTGTTCCTGATCTTGGAAGAAAAGCTTTCAGCTTCTTGCTGTTAAGTATGATGTTGGCTGTGGGTTTGTCATATATGGCCCTTATTTTTTGAGGTACTTGTCCTCTATACCCATTTTGTTGACAGTTTTTTTTTTTTTTTAAATAATTATTTTTTATTGAAGGGTAGTTGACGCACAGTATTACATTACATTAGTTTCAAGTGTACAACACAGTGGTAGAACATTTATATACATAATTCTAGGTTCCAGCTATCACCCTACCAAGCTGTTACAATATCTTGACTATATTCCTTATGCTATACATTACATCCTGGTTACTTATTTATTTTACCATTGGAAGTCTGTCCTTTTTTTTTTTTTTTCTTGTGAGGGCATCTCTCATATTTATTGATCAAATGGTTGTTAACGACAATAAAATTCTGTATAGGGGAGTCAATGCTCAATGCACAATCATTAATCCACCCCAAGCCTAATTTTCGTCAGTCTCCAATCTTCTGAGGCATAACAAACAAGTTCTTACATGTAGAACAAATTCTTACATAATGAATAAGTTACATAGTGAACAATACAAGGGCAGTCATCACAGAAACTTTTGGTTTTGCTCATGCATTATGAACTCTAAACAGTCAGTTCAAATATGAATACTCATTTGGTTTTTATACTTGATTTATATGTGGATACCACATTTCTCTCTTTATTATTATTATTTTTAATAAAATGCTGAAGTGGTAGGTAGATACAAGCATAAAGGTAGAAAACATAGTTTAGTGTTGTAAGAGAGCAAATGTAGATGATCAGGTGTGTGCCTGTAGACGATGTGTTAATCCAAGCTAGACCAGGGCAATAAAACATCCACGTATGCAGAAGATTTCTCTCAGAACAGGGGGGGTGAGGTTCTAAGCCTCACCTCTGTTGATCCCCAATTTCTCACCTGATGGCCCCCCTGCGACTGTGCCTGTCTTAGGTTGTTCCTCCCTTGAGGAATCTTACCCGTCTCTGGCTAACCAGTCATCTTCCGGGGCCATACAGGGAAATGTGAAGTTGGTAAGTGAGAGGGAAGCCTTATTGTTTGAAAAGGTTAGCTTTTTACTTCTTTGCATATTTATGCCCTGTGGCTTCTATGCCCAGCATTTGTCTTGAGGTATCTTTACCACTTGGAGGAGTTATGATACTCGGTAAATTTGATATGAGGCACGAATTCAATTTAAGGATTGTAATTAGGAAGGAAGAAGAAAAGCTATAGAAGTAGCAGACGGAAGAAAACATGGGAAGATTGATTATTTCTTTGACATATCTTCTTGTAGAGTTACTTCAGCATGGATAGGTTTTAAACTACTAATTAAATTGTGCACACACATTAACATAATAGGAGTATAGTTACATAACCAAAGCATATCTGTAATTACCAGCCATCTCCAGTGAAACCAAGAAAACCATTAAGGCACCTTAGGCATTTGTGAAAACTTATCTATGATATGGTGGATATTGTCCAACTGAACTTGAACAGTCTGAGAGAAATCAGACAAATTAAAACAACCCATTCCTGGGGACTGTTCACATGCCATATGTTCTTTTAACAGTAAATAGTCTGTAGTTGTAAGATTTTGGAGTGCTACAATTTGCACTTCTCCAAATTCTTGGTTGAGTTCCAACAGTATAGATCCAGTCAAATTTGTTGTTTTACTGTATGCACAGGCCAGCTTAGATATCTCCTTCCTCATTCCCATGGCAAGTCCAGGAACTGGTGGGATGAGTGCATCTACAGCTGTAGCAGTGCGTGGATCTTTGTTGGGGTATTTTGATGATCATCTTCTGGCATGAGTCTTCCAGAGAGTGCAGATGTTGGAAGTTCTTTTTCATATCGTATCTTAGTTCATTTTCGGGGTAGCCCAATTAGGCTTTGATCCTCTGTATAAACACAAACAGCCCCTTTGCCTACACTTTTATATGCCCTTTATACCCTTGTGTAGAACTCGTTGGAGGTTACCACACAGGAACTGCCCTTTTGTTTTGTTTTGTTTTGTTTTGTTTTTGGTATCACTAATCTACACTTACATGACGAATATTATGTTTACTAGGCTCTCCCCTATACCAGGTCTCCCCTATAAACCCCTTTACAGTCACTGTCCATCAGCATAGCAAAATGTTGTAGAATCACTACTTGCCTTCTCTGTGTTGTACAGCCCTCCCTTTTCTCCTACCCCCCCATGCATGCTAATCTTAATACCCCCCTACTTCTCCCCCCACCTTATCCCTCCCTACCCACCCATCCTCCCCAGTCCCTTTCCCTTTGGTACCTGTTAGTCCATTCTTGAGTTCTGTGATTCTGCTGCTGTTTTGTTCCTTCAGTTTTTCCTTTGTTCTTATATTCCACAGATAAGTGAAATCATTTGGTATTTCTCTTTCTCCGCTTGGCTTGTTTCACTGAGCATAATACCCTCCAGCTCCATCCATGTTGCTGCAAATGATTGGATTTGCCCTTTTCTTATGGCTGAGTAGTATTCCATTGTGTATATGTACCACATCTTCTTTATCCATTCATCTATTGATGGACATTTAGGTTGCTTCCAATTCTTGGCTATTGTAAATAGTGCTGCAATAAACATAGGGGTGCATCTGTCTTTCTCAAACTTGATTGCTGCGTTCTTAGGGTAAATTCCTAGGAGTGGAATTCCTGGGTCAAATGGTAAGTCTGTTTTGAGCATTTTGATGTACCTCCATACTGCTTTCCACAATGGTTGAACTAACTTACATTCCCACCAGCAGTGTAGGAGGGTTCCCCTTTCTCCACAGCCTCACCAACATTTGTTGTTGTTTGTCTTTTGGATGGCAGCCATCCTTACTGGTGTGAGGTGATACCTCATTGTAGTTTTAATTTGCATTTCTCTGATAATTAGCGATGTGGAGCATCTTTACATGTGTCTGTTGGCCATCTGTATTTCTTTTTTGGAGAACTGTCTGTTCAGTTCCTCTGCCCATTTTTTAATTGGGTTATTTGTTTTTTGTTTGTTGAGGCGTGTGAGCTCCTTATATATTCTGGACGTCAAGCCTTTATCGGATGTGTCATTTTCAAATATATTCTCCCATACTGTAGGGATCCTTCTTGTTCTATTGATGGTGTCTTTTGCTGTACAGAAGCTTTTCAGCTTAATATAGTCCCACTTACTCATTTTTGCTGTTGTTTTCCTTGCCCGGGGAGATATGTTCAAGAAGAGGTCACTCATGTTTATGTCTAAGAGGTTTTCGCCTATGTTTTCTTCCAAGAGTTTAATGGTTTCATGGCTTACATTCAGGTCTTTGATCCATTTTGAGTTTACTGTTGTGTATGGGGTTAGACAATGGTCCAGTTTCATTCTCCTACATGTAGCTGTCCAGTTTTGCCAGCACCACCTGTTGAAGAGACTGTCATTTCGCCATTGTATGTCCATGGCTCCTTTATCAAATATTAATTGACCATATATGTCTGGGTTAATGTCTGGATTCTCTAGTCTGTTCCATTGGTCTGTGGCTCTGCTCTTGTGCCAGTACCAAATTGTCTTGATTACTATGGCTTTATAGTAGAGCTTGAAGTTGGGGAGTGAGATCCCACCTACTTTATTCTTCTTTCTCAGGATTGCTTTGGCTATTCGGGGTCTTTGGTGTTTCCATATGAATTTTTGAATTATTTGTTCCAGTTCATTGAAGAATGTTGCTGGTAGTTTCATAGGGATTGCATCAAATCTGTATATAGCTTTGGGCAGGATGGCCATTTTGACGATATTAATTCTTCCTAGCCACGAGCATGGGATGAGTTTCCATCTGTTAGTGTCCCCTTTAATTTCTCTTAAGAGTGACTTGTAGTTTTCAGAGTATAAGTCTTTCACTTCTTTGGTTAGGTTTATTCCTAGGTATTTTATTTTTTTTGATGCAATTGTGAATGGAGTTGTTTTCCTGATTTCTCTTTCTGTTGGTTCATTGTTAGTATATAGGAAAGCCACAGATTTCTGTGTGTTGATTTTGTATCCTGCAACTTTGCTGTATTCCGATATCAGTTCTAGTAGTTTTGGGGTGGAGTCTTTAGGGTTTTTTATGTACAGTATCATGTCATCTGCAAATAGTGACAGTTTAACTTCTTCTTTACCAATCTGGATTCCTTGTATTTCTTTGTTTTGTCTGATTGCCGTGGCTAGGACCTCCAGTACTATGTTAAATAACAGTGGAGAGAGTGGGCATCCCTGTCTAGTTCCCGATCTCAGAGGAAATGCTTTCAGCTTCTCGCTGTTCAATATAATGTTGGCTGTGGGTTTATCATAGATGGCCTTTATTATGTTGAGGTACTTGCCCTCTATTCCCATTTTGCTGAGAGTTTTTAACATGAATGGATGTGGAACTTTGTCAAATGCTTTTTCAGCATCTATGGAGATGATCATGTGGTTTTTGTCTTTCTTTTTGTTGATGTGGTGGATGATGTTGATGGACTTTCAAATGTTGTACCATCCTTGCATCCCTGGGATGAATCCCACTTGGTCATGGTGTATGATCCTTTTGATGTATTTTTGAATTCAGTTTGCTAATATTTTGTTGAGTATTTTTGCATCTACGTTCATCAGGGATATTGGTCTGTAGTTTTCTTTTTTGGTGGGGTCTTTGCCTGGTTTTGGTATTAGGGTGATGTTAGCTTCATAGAATGAGTTTGGGAGCATCCCCTCCTCCTCTATTTTTTGGAAAACTTTAAGGAGAATGGGTATTATGTCTTCCCTGTATGTCTGATAAAATTCCGAGGTAAATCCATCTGGCCCGGGGGTTTTGTTCTTTGGTAGTTTTTTGATTACCGCTTCAATTTCATTGCTGGTAATTGGTCTGTTTAGATTTTCTGTTTCTTCCTGGGTCAATCTTGGAAGGTTATATTTTTCTAGGAAGTTGTCCATTTCTCCTAGGTTTCCCAGCTTGTTAGCATATAGGTTTTCATAGTATTCTCCAATAATTCTTTGCATTTCCGTGGGGTCCGTCGTGATTTTTCCTTTCTCGTTTCTGATACTGTTGATTTGTGTTGACTCTCTTTTCTTCTTAATAAGTCTGGCTAGAGGCTTATCTATTTTGTTTATTTTCTCGAAGAACCAGCTCTTGGTTTCATTGATTTTTGCTATTGTTTTATTCTTCTCAATTTTATTTATTTCTTCTCTGATCTTTATTATGTCCCTCCTTCTGCTGACCTTAGGCCTCATCTGTTCTTCTTTTTCCAATTTCGATAATTGTGACATTAGACCATTCATTTGGGATTGCTCTTCCTTTTTTAAATATGCTTGGATTGCTATATACTTTCCTCTTAAGACTGCTTTTGCTGTGTCCCACAGAAGTTGGGGCTTAGTGTTGTTGTTGTCATTTGTTTCCATATATTGCTGGATCTCCATTTTGATTTGGTCATTGATCCATTGATTATTTAGGAGCGTGTTGTTAAGCCTCCATGTGTTCGTGAGCCTCTTTGCTTTCTTTGTACAGTTTATTTCTAGTTTTATGCCTTTGTGGTCTGAAAAGTTGGTTGGTAGGATTTCAATCTTTTGGAATTTTCTGAGGCTCTTTTTGTGGCCTAGTATGTGGTCTATTCTGGAGAATGTTCCATGTGCACTTGAGAAGAATGTATATCCGCTGCTTTTGGATGTAGAGTTCTATAGATGTCTATTAGGTCCATCTGCTCTACTGTGTTGTTCAGTGCTTCCATGTCCTTACTTATTTTCTGCTCAGTGGATCTATCCTTTGGGGTGAGTGGTGTGTTGAAGTCTCCTAGAATGAATGCATTGCCGTCTATATCCCCCTTTAGTTCTGTTAGTATTTGTTTCACATGTGCTGGTGCTCCTGTGTTGGGTGCATATATATTTAGAATGGTTATATCCTCTTGTTTGACTGAGCCCTTTATCATTATGTAGTGTCCTTCTTTATCTCTTGTTACTTTCTTTGTTTTGAAGTCTATTTTGTCTGATATTAGTACTGCAACCCCTGCTTTCTTCTCACTGTTGTTTGCTTGAAATATGTTTTTCCATCCCTTGACTTTTAGTCTTTACATGTCTTTGGGTTTGAGGTGAGTTTCTTGTAAGCAGCATATAGATGGGTCTTGCTTTTTTATCCATTATGTTACTCTGTGTCTTTTGATTGGTACATTCAACCCATTAACATTTAGGGTGACTATTGAAAGATATGTACTTATTGCCATTGCAGGCTTTAAATTCGTGGTTACCAAAGGTTCAAGGTTAGCCTCTTTAGTATCTTACTGCCTAACTTATCTCGCTTATTGAGCTGTTATATACACTGTCCGGAGATTCTTTTCTCCTCTCCCTTCTTGTTCCTCCTCCTCGATTCTTCATATGTTGGGTGTTTTGTGCTGTGCTCTTTCTAGGAGTGCTCCCATCTAGAGCAGTCCCTGTAAGATGTTCTGTAGAGGTGGTTTGTGCAAAGCAAATTCCCTCAGCTTTTGTTTGGGAATTGTTTAATCCCACCGTCATATTTGAATGATAGTCGTGCTGGATACAGTATCCTTGGTTCAAGGCCCTTCTGTTTCATTGTATTAAATATATCATGCCATTCTCTTCTGGCCTGTAGGGTTTCTGTTGAGAAATCTGATGTTAGCCTGATGGGTTTCCCTTTATAGGTGACCTTTTTCTCTCTAGCTGCCTTTAACACTCTTTCCTTGTCCTTGATCTTTGCCATTTTAATTATTATGTGTCTTGGTGTTGCCCTTCTTGGATCCTTTCTGTTGGGGGTTCTGTGTATTTCCGTGGTCTGTTCGATTACTTCCTTCCCCAGTGTGGGGAAGTTTTCAGCAATTATTTCTTCTAAGATACTTTCCATCTCTTTTCCTCTCTCTTCTTCTTCTGGGACCCCTATAATACGGATATTGTTCCTTTTGGATTGGTCACACAGTTCTCTTAATATTGTTTCATTCCTGGAGATCCTTTTGTCTCTCTCTATGTCAGCTTCTATGCGTTTCTGTTCTCTGATTTCAATTCCATCAATGGCCTCTTGCATTCTATCCATTCTGCTTATAAACCCTTCCAGAGTTTGTTTCATTTCTGCGATCTCCTTTCTGGCATCTGTGATCTCCTTCCGGACTTCATCCCATTTCTCTTGCGTATTTCTCTGCATCTCTGTCAGCATGTTTATGATTCTTATTTTGAATTCTTTTTCAGGGAGACTGGTTAGGTCTGTCTCCTTCTCTGGTGTTGTCTCTGTGATCTTTGTCTGCCTGTAGCTTTGCCTTTTCATGGTGATAGGAATAGTCTGCAGAACTGGGACGAGTGACGGCTGGAAGGACTTCCTTTCTTGTTGGTTTGTGGCCCTCCTCTCCTGGGAGAACAGCGGCCTCTAGTGGCTTGTGCTGCGCAGCTACGCGCAGACAGGGTTTCTGCTTCCTGCCCGGCTGCTATGGAGTTAATCTCCGCTGTTGCTGTGGGCGTGGCCTGGCTCGGGCAGCTACTCCAAAATGGTGGAGTCGCGTTGGAGCAGGAGCGGCTGGGAGGCTATTTATCTCCGTAAGGGGCCTCCCTGCTCCCTGCAGCCCAGGGGTTAGGGTGCCCAGAGATCCCGGATTCCCTACCTCTGGATTAAGTGACCCGCCCTGCCCCTTTAAGACTTCCAAAAAGCACCCGCCAAAACAAAACTACGCCCACCAAAAAAAAAAGAAAAAAAAATTTTTTTAATTAAAAAAAAAAAAGGTGGTCGTTCGTTTTTCTTTATTCTGCTGTGCCAGCCTCAGGCCTCTGCTCACCGGTCTTTCTGCCCTGTTTCCCTAGTACTGGGGTCCCTATCCCTTTAAGACTTCCAAAAAGCGCTCACCAAAACAAAACAGCAAAAAAGCAAAAAAAAAATGGTCGCACGCTTTTCTTATGCCCTCTGTCGCCCAGCCTCCAGTGCCTGCTCACTGTTCTTGCTGCCCTGTTTTCCTAGTATCGAGGGCCCTGCACTCTGGCCCGGATGGCTGGGGCTGGGTGTTCGGCAGCCCTGGGCTCCGTCTCCCTCCCGCTCTGCCTGCTCTTCTCCCGACGGGAGCTGGGGGGAGGGGCGCTCGGCTCCCGCGGGGCCGGGGCTTGTATCTTACCCCCTTCGCGAGGCGCTGGGTTCTCTCAGGTGCGGATGTGGTCTGGATATTGTCCTGTGTCCTCTGGTCTTTATTCTAGGAAGGGTTGTCTTTGTTATATTTTCATAGATATATGTGGTTTTGGGAGGAGATTTCCGCTGCTCTACTCACGCCGCCATCTTCTGCCCCTCTCCTTGTTGACAGTTTTTATCATGAATGGATGTTGAATTTTGTCAAATGCTTTTTCAGCATCTATGGAGATGATCATGTGGTTTTTGTCCTTCTTTTTGTTGATATGGTGGATGATGTTGGTGGATTTTCAAATATTGTACCATCCTTGCATCCGTGGAATAAATCCTACTTGATCATGATGGATGGTCTTTTTGATGTATTTTTTAATCTGCTTTGCTAATATTTTGTTGAGTATTTTTGCATTTATGGTCATCAGGGATATTGGTTTGTAATTTTCTTTTTTTGTGGTGTCTTTGCCTGGTTTTGGTGTTAGAGTGATGCTGTCCTTATAGAATGAATTTGGGAGTTTTCCCTCTTCCTCTACTTCTTTGAAAACTTTGAGGAAGATGGGTATTAGGTCTTCTCTAAATGTTTGAGAAATTTCAGCAGTGAAACTATCTGGTACAGGGGTTTTTTTCTTAGGTAGTTTTTTTATTACCAATTCGATTTCCTTGCTGTTAATTGGTCTATTCAGATTTTCTGTTTCTTCCTGGGTCAGCCTTGGAAGGTTGTATTTTTCTACAATGTTGTCCATTTCTTCTAGGTTATTCGGTTTGTTAACATATCATTTTTCATAGTATTCCCTCATAATTCTTTTTATTTCTGTGGTGTCCGTAGTGATTTTTCCTTTCTTATTTCTGATTCTGTATATGTGTGTAGACTGTTTTGTTTTGTTTTTTTTTGGTAAGTCTGGCTAGGGGCTTATCTATTTTATTTTCTTGAAGAACCAGCTCCTGCTTTCATTGATTCTATTGTTTTATTCTTCTCGATTTTATTTATTTCTGCTCGAATCTTTATTATGTCCCTCCTTCTACTGACTTTGGGCCTCATTTGTTCTTCTTTTTCTAGTTTCGTTAATTGTGAGTTTAGACTGTTCATTTGGGATTGTTCTTCTTTCCTGAGGTAGACCTGTATTGCAATATACTTCCCTCTTAGCACAGCCTTTGCTGTGTCCCACAGATTTTGCAGTGTTGAATAATTCTTGTCATTTGTCTCCATATATTGCTTGATCTCTGTTTTTATTTGATCTTTGATCCATTGATTATTTAGGAGAAGTTATTAAATCTCCTTGTGTTGGTTGGCTTTTTTGTTTTCTTTGTGTAATTTATTTCTAGTTTCATACCTTTGTGATCTGAGGAGCTGGTTGGTAAAATTTCAATCTTTTTTAATTTACTGAGGCTCTTTTTGCACTTCCATGTGCACTTGAGAAGAACGTGTATCCTGTTGCTTTTGGATGGAGTGTTCTGTAGATGTCCATTAGGTCCATCTGTTCTAATACATTGTTCAGTGCCTCTGTCTCCTTACTTATTTTCTGTCTGGTTGATCTGTCCTTTGCAGTGAGTGGTGTGTTCAAGTCTCCTAAAATGAATGCACTGCATTCCATTTCCCCTTTTAATTCTGTTAGTATTTGTTTCACATATGTAGGTGCTCCTGTGTTGGGTGCATAGATATTTATAATAGTTGTATCTTCTTGTTGGACTGACCCCTTTATCATTATATCATGTCCTTCTTTGTCTCTTTTTACTTTCTTTGTTTTGAAGTCTACAGCATATATTTTTCAAGTCTGTACAAAAGTAATAAAGCTAGCATTTATAGTTTGCTTTACATATAAAAACACTTTATTGCTTTTTATGTATAAATTTATTTAATCCTCACAATAACCCGTAGTGGGTAGATTTGTCTTCTTTATTTTACATATGAGAAAACTGAGGAAAAATCAGGTAACATCCCAGATCAGAGTCAGCATTCAAACTCAGTCTGGCTGTAGAACTGATGCTCTCAACCACTATGCTGCACTGCCTTTCATCAGCACACCTCGTGTATGGCAAAATAAAGAGAACATGATAGTGTTAGGCAAGAAATTTTCTTTTGGGGCTTCTTTCAGAGCTTACTTCAGAACTTTTAGAGGTAGTAGATCAATCATCTTACCTGTGACTTTGCAAAGATCTTAAAAATCATTAAATATTTTAGATATTAGAGTTGTATGTGTACTTAAAGCAACTGATTTTCCTTAGTTTGCTTTGAGGATGCCTATGTACTGGCAATAACAAAAATTACACAAAGCTGGTCTTGTTTTTAGATGACATTTCAGTTTTGGCCAACAAACATTGACTATATTTATTTAACCACTGTCAACTTGTGTGCTTATAAAATAGCTTCTGGAATTTGTTATTTCATCAAACATTGAATATTAACATGTATAGTCTTCTGCTGGTGTTTTAAAGCAATTCGTTATAAGAAACGCATCCGGAAAGCAGAGGCAGTGAAAGGTTACCATAAACCTTAATACTGGGAGTGATGGGTAGACGAAGCTAGGAACAAAGAGCAATTGAAGCTGAAAGCTAAGTATTCACTGTTTCCTGTGCACATCTCTAAATATGCCGCAGTCATTCAAATTAGAGAAGTCCTCATAAAAATGTGGGAAGACTCCAGTCCTCCTTCAGACGTGAGTCAGTGCAAAGAGGTTAGGAAGTAACATAGGTCAACAAATTTTTGTTGAGTTTAATGTCGTCTAGGTTATCATACCGTCTTCTTTCTGCACCCACATGAGCCCTGGACAGAAGAGAACCACTAAAGGAAACCTTTTCCTGTAATTTCTGTAACTAATTGAGGGAGAAGTTCTAATATCCTATCCTGGTCAGCTGCCCCTACCCCCTGGGGTAGGGAACCTGTAGGTAGCTAGGTGAGATTAGCTTTGAACAGGGACTATTAGGGTTCCCCTCCACACAAGCCCATTTTAGTCAGTAGTTGGAATCATTTTTATAGTATGACTTTCTTCCTGTTTTCACTTTAGTTAACATCCAAGTGACACAAAGTAATTTTGCAACACAACTTAGTTTGTAATGTTATCTTGAATGGCTTCATCTCTTCCTCTGTCTTCTGACACACTGACATTCCTTCTTCACACATACCAAGAACACATCAGCATCAGAGACTCTGTACTTGCTGCTGCTCTGTGCCTGGAACTCTTCCCCTCAGTTTGCATTGCTCACTCCTCACTTCTTCCAGGCCTCTGCTCAGATGTCCCATTAGCCATCAGGCCTTTCTTTACCACCTTCTATTGCCCACACTTCTAACCTCCTTACCCTGTTAGCTTTTCTTCATGGCACTCATCACCATCTGACATACAGCATATTGTTTATTTAGTATCCTTCTCCCACCCGGTAGAATGAGTCCTGAGACAGAAGACTGTGTCCCCAGCATGGCACACAGCAGGCATTCAATAAATATTGAAAAAGTGTCACTTCTAAGGCTCTTGCATAATCTATATCACTAAGTCAATCACATTATAATTTGAAACCTTTACTTTTAGAATAGTTTTCTGTTACTATACTCCCAAGTAGTAGGACTAGGGGATTTGGGGGGACTCCTTAATTTGGGAGCTCATTTTACTCCTTTCCTCTTAGTAATTTTAAGTCACTGGAAGATGCTTTCCCTTTTTTCTTGGTGTTTTAAAGGCAGAAAGAGACAGGATGAAACATACCAAATGTGGCTTTAAGTATATAAGTAATATTTTTGAACATTTAAAACAAGATTCCATCTTACCTGTATATTTGCATTTACAATAACTGTACTTAGACCTTCCTTTCTGAGTACACTGACCCTTTGCTGCCTCCAGACGGCCCTCCTTCTTGCATGTGGCTTTAGTGCAGTTGTACACACACACCCCCCTTGTATAATGAGTTTGCAATCCCTGTGAAGTTCAACCAGTACTCCAGTTTGCACACCAGAAGGAAGGGTTTCATCCTCTCACCCTCCCCTGTTAATAGATTACTCATCATCTCTGTCCTAATAATCTTCAAGTTTCTGGGCCATAGTTGCCTGCATATCTTTATAAAATGAATCCATTCAGTAACATTACTATAAGGTTTAATGGTACAAGATAGGGCAAGTTCTGTGGATAATGTGCAAATATAACATACCTGTTTTTTCTCCCTTGCAGCAAACCAAGAGGAAACTAGACGATGCCAGCAAACGCTTGGAGTTTCTGTATGATAAACTTAGGGAACAGACAGTAAGTTTGTGGGAAAAAGAAAGATTTCTGATAATCACTTATTCCTAGTTGCTAGTAAAATAGGTATCTCCTCAGCACTCAACATGTGCTCTGCTTGGGAGCTAAATTGTGACCGTTAAGAATGGGCTTTGCTCTAACTGAATCTTAAATTTTATTCATTGGGAATGAGGGATTAGGGTAGAGTACGTGTGTGTGTGTGTGTGTGTGTGTGTGTGTGTGTAAGAGAGAGAGAGAGAGAGATTTTAACCCTTAAGTAGAAATACCAACTGGCTTATATTGGCCCTAAGGTAACTGGCCTTCTGTTTGTTTTATATGTCCCTTGAATTAAGAGATCAGAAAGTGGGTAGATACTGTTTTCCAGAAACCAAATCTATAATCTTTCTCATAGTCTAAGACTCCCAATCCTTTTCTGTCTAGAACAGCTAGTACACAAAGGTAAGGCCACATATAGCCACAGATGAGCAGATTAATGTGCTGTAACTGGAAGTTTGCCAGCAGTAAGGAGTAAATGCTGTGTCTTCTGTTCCCTTGTCCCCACCTCTCCATTCCTTTCTAGAATGGTTTTGTTTTATTGATGAAAGCTCTAATGTAGGAGAGGGAAAAAAGAAATGGAACTTTTCAAGTATTTTTGCATTTTGGCATTCTTCTTTCCCATCCCCCATCAGTCCCATCAGAGAAAGATAACCATTTATCTCATGAGAACCAAACCAAAGGAAGTCAATAGCAGTGGATGTAGTGTGGTCCAAGGCCTGATCCAGAGTAAAATCTTCCCTCAGAAGTGTGGACATGTAAGCCAATTAATGGCATTGTAAGAAATTCTAAGTTTGATGGTTTTAAGAAATGATAGGATTATAAAAAGCGGTTAAGAATTGAGTACATGATGAGAGCTGTTACCCTACCAATGAAAGTAGGTAAAGAGTTCAGCATCTATATTACAGGCAGATTACTTTCAGATATCATGATTAAGAACGTTTAAAGTCCTTCATGTGCATAGGAAAAATTTTTAAAGGGGTTGGACTATAACAATTGAAAAATTAAAGCTCTTAAATGTGGAAATGTTAGCATTTCAGCTTGGGGGAGGAAATCTGGCTTCTTTACTATAAGAATACACACCTGACTTATCATACATGTTTAAATCATAAATAATTCCCTTACACAAATCATTTTGTCCTGCTTCTGTTTGTAACTTAAGTGTTGCTTGGTCCAAGGAACTATTTTCAAGAAATGCTAAATGGTTTATACATTTTTTATTATGTCTTTTTCAAACTTCTTCCAAATCTCCAGATTTAATGTTTGTAGAGGGTCTCATGGGAAATTCTTCCTTAATTTAATTATTTCTCTTGGTTCCACCTTTATTTCAGCTTTCACCCACAATCATCAATGGTTTGCACAACATTGCAAGGAGCATTGAAACTCGAAACTACTCAGAAGGATTGACCATCCATACGCACATAGTCAGCACCAGCAACTTCAGTGAGACCTCTGCTTTCATGCCAGTTCTCAAAGTTGTTCTCACCCAGGCCAATAAGCTAGGTGTCTAAAAGGACAGCTTCACTCCCAGCCAATATTGCCGTTTTCCCAAAGAAACATGTTTTAAAAAATGATAAGATATGGACCAATCTTCATTAGCATGTTTCCATAGCAGCCAGGCCAGAGCACTTACACTATTTCTGCAGATATACTCACCTCACAACTGCTCAAACCCTGGTGCTTTCTTTTGTTTTACTCTTTTATTGCCCATGATGATTTGCCTTTTCTGCGAATAGTGTATTTCCTGAATTATGCATAGTATGTTTTCCTGAGGTCTTCTTATAAAATGTGGCTTTGAAAACCTCAGTATACTTTTTGGAAAAGGAGCATCTGGTTATGCATAAATAAAGCAGAGCTAAAACTGAATTTCATGTCCTCCCTACTTCCTCCATGTCAATCAGATTAAAGTCTGTAATCCTATTTTATGTGTATGTAGTCTTTTTTAAAAACAGCTGCTCACTGGTTTAATCCCTGTTTTTTGTGTGCTTGGCTTTACTCTGTCCTACACAAATAAAATCTAAAGGTTGTTACATAGATTTTAGCAGATATTAATAAAAATTGGGATCACTAGCTTGAAGTATTTAAAGGAAAAGACTGGGCATTTTCATTCTGTAGAATGCATTGAACTTTTTTCTATTAATAAATGTTTTCAATATTCTGTTTGAGTTTTAAGATTGAATTGTCTCCATTTTATATTTAAAAATTTATTCAACCATTTTTAAAAAATTGCCTATAGCAGTTTAACTTCAGAAAGAAAACTTAATTTCTGTCAGCCTCCTGAATTAAAACCAGACTTTTCTTGGCCAGTTTTTCTGTCAAGTAATTTTATTATGATCTGTCTTAAGACCAGTGTGGTAAGCAAAAGATAAAGGTCCCCTGGAATCTTGAGGAAAATTATATACTAGTAATTTTTTTTGTTGTCTGTGGGTTGGCAAACAAGAAAATAAACACTATGACTACTGTGGAGATAGAGGTGCTGTTTCAGGGAGTATAGTTCATCAGGCCTGTTGCACCCTCAGTGAAAGAGTTTGCAAGAAACTCTTAATTTCTTTTGCTGAGATTACCTATCTACCAAATAAAACCCCTCTTTTAAAAAGTAACTAACTCAATTCTTAGCTCAAAATAGTTCTATAAGTAAAAAAAGGAGGAGCTTAATAGCATGTCTGAGCATTGGAGCATCAAAAATGGGGTGATATATCAGCACACTGGGAGTTTAGGAGTCTGGGTCAGTTCTGTCACTTACTGAAGTAGCAACTTGGTCTACTGGACCTGACCCCACTGCGGTATACAATTTAGGATTGTATAAAGTTAGGATTTATATTATATTTATATTAATGGAGTTAGGATTTATGTTATGGCTGCATGTGGACCCTGACATGACAATGGCATAATTGGCAGCATTTTCCAAAAAACACGAATTCCCAGAAGATGAGAAACAAGAGTAGACAGCAGTAGCTCTAGCCAATCCCAAAGATTTTGTGAGTAGGAGTGTAAAAAATGATTTGCTCAACACCCAAAAATCAAATAACCTGATTAAAAAATGGGTGGAGGATATGAACAGACACTTCTTCAAAGAAGAAATTCAGATGGCCACAGGCACATGAAAAGATGCTCCACATCACTAATTATCAGGGAAATGCAAATTCAAACCACAATGAGATACCACCCCATACCACTTAGGATGGCAAATATCCAAAAGACAAGGAACAAGTGCTGGCAAGGATGCTGAGAAAGGGGAACCGTCCTACACTGTTGGTGTGAATGTAAATTAGTTCAACCTTTGTGGAAAGCAATATGGAGGTTCCTCAAAAAACTAAACAGAAATGCCATTTGACCCAGGAATTCCACTCCTACCCCCAAAAAAAGATCCCAGATTCAAAAAGACATAATGCACCCATATGTTTATCGCAGCACTATTTACACTAGCCAAGACATGGAAGCAACCTAAGTGTCCATCAGTAGACGAATGGATAAAGAAGAGGTAATACATATACACAATGGAATATTATTTGGTCTTAAGAAAAATCCTACCATTTGCAACAAACAAATGGAGCTAGAGGGTATTATGCTCAGTGAAATATGCCAGGTGGAGAAAGACAAGTACCAAATGATTTCAGTCATATGTGGAGTATAACAAAGCAAAACTGAAGGAACAAAACAGCAGCAGACTCATTGACTACAAGAAGGGACTAGCGGTTACCAAAGGGAAAGGGTTGGGGAGGGTGGATCAGGAGGCAGGGAGAAGAGGATTAAGGGGCATTATGATTAGCACACAATGTAGGTAGGTCATGGGGAAGGCAGTACAGCACAGAGAAGACAAGTAGTGACTCTAGAGCATCTTACTATGCTGATGGACAGTACAATGGGGGGGTGGGGGGACTTGATAATGGGTGAATGTGATCACCCATTGATGGGGATGGCCTTTGTCTTCTCACATGTCTGAATGCAGAATGGGAAAGCACCTTCCCCCACGTCTGAATGCAGCATGAGGAAGCACCAGCTTGAGAACTGGTGCAGTCCTTGGACATTATCTGCCCACCAAAGCATATCTTGTCCTCAAAAATGAGCCAGGACGCCTCACGCTGAAAACAGGGAGACCTTGAGGACGTGTGAAAACACTGCCCCTGCTTACTGGGCAGATTCTAAGAAAATCAACAAGGTGCTCTGGCCTGTCCCCCCAGAGAAGGGAAAGATGAGTATAGCACTTGGCTGAGGTCTGAGAAAGGCAGTATAAAAATAAAGGTGCTGCACCACATCGGGGCTGCAGCCATTGTCTGTCTGTGCTCTCTGTTTTTTGTTCACTCTCATTTCACCCGAGTGAGCGGCACACAACATCTGGCGCCCAACGCTTGGACGACCCCACCATGGGGAAGGACCCCACAACCCTGAAGAAATTGGAGAGAGGATGCCAGGGGTGTCTTGGGACCCAGAAGTGGGGCCAACTTCGGGTAAGCCGACACCGCGATAGTTGAACTTCTGGAAGAAACAAGGAGTACTAATGGGGAACTCTCCCTCCCCTTGAGAGGGAGTATCAACAGCTCATACAGGGACTTCTGCATTCCTCTTGGTGTAACTGCCAAAGATAAGCTGTTGAAAGATTTATTTGCCAGGGTCCAGAAACATTGCTTTTGGTTTCGCTTTCAGTCAGAGGTGCAACTAAATAAAGAAGCCTGGCGTAAGGTTGTTAAAACTTCACCAGGCTCATCAGCAGGGGGACACGATGCCTGCTACTTTGTGGTCCCTTTGTCGCTCTATTTCTCAAGCTTTGCAGCTGTTAGAAACGGACTCTGAGAGAGATGCTCGCTCTGCTGTCTCTGATAGGCGTAGTCCTCTATATGAAGATGTCCCGGAGGTTTTGAGTTTGCCACCTCCCCTGACAAAGGTGGGGGTGAGTCTGATCAAGAAGACCATCGTTCTAGTGTGTCTTCTGCCTCTCATTCTGATATTCAGAAGCTCACTTGTATATTGATGGAGTTTATAGAGAAACTGACAGTAGCTGCCACTCCCCCCAAGCTTTCACCCTCTGCTCCACCGCTTGCTGCCTTTCCCACTTTTCTCCCGCCTCCGCCGCCGCTGCCAGCAGCTGG
This sequence comes from Manis pentadactyla, assembly GCF_030020395.1. Classification (NCBI taxonomy): domain Eukaryota; kingdom Metazoa; phylum Chordata; class Mammalia; order Pholidota; family Manidae; genus Manis; species Manis pentadactyla. The sequence goes on along the minus strand of NC_080023.1, from coordinate 68,452,537 downwards.
ACGCTCCTTTACCATTCCCAAGGGACCTGATCCTGGTGCTTGTGATGAAGATCTCCCACCACCTCCTGGTTTTGTCTCTCCTTCCGCCTCTCATCATACACCCACTAGCTTTTCTGTCTTCCCAATCACTAGACGAGCGATCCTTCCTAACGCCCAATTGCCTCAAGGAAGACTTGAGGTAAATTATCTCCCAGTAACATATAAGATCCTGAAAGAGTTAAAACAAGCTGTCCAAAATTATGGCCCCCAATCTCCTTTTGTATTAGGCCTACTTAACACTGTTTCTGCAGAAAATTTTCTACCCTTGGATTGGGAAAATACCTGTAAAACTGTTTTGGAAGGGTCACAGTGGTTACAGTTTAAAAGTTGGTGGTATGAGGAAGCTACCTCGCAAGCTAGGAGGAATGCCACTCGGCAACCTCCCGGTCCGGTGGAGTCTGAACTCACTGGGACGGGGCCTCATGCCTCCTTGGAAGCTCAAGTTAGACTCAGTGATTTGGCCTTAACCCAGTTGAAGTCCATAGTGTTAAAATCATGGATGAAAATTCAAATCTCAGGAAAGATAGCCCCTTCATTCACAAAAACCACCCAAGGTCCTTTAGAACCATATACTGATTTTTTATCTCATTTAAAGGATGCTGTTTTCTGCAGCTTACGAGATAGTCCTGCAGCTAACAGCTTCTTCAAATGTTGGCGTTTGAAAATGCAAACCCGGAGTGTCAGAAAGCGCTTCACCTGTTAGAAGCTAGCGGCGCTCCTGTTCATGAATTTTTAAGAGCCTGTGCTGGCATAGGTGGAGTTGCTTATCAAGCTGAAATTCTTGCTACTGCAATTCAGAAAGGTACTCCTAAACTAACTTGTTTTAATTGTGGGAAACCTGGACATATAAAAAGAGACTGCAAGAGTAAAAAATATAATTCCTTACAAAAAGCGTCTAAGGTGCCTTTAGGGTTCTGTAGATGCTGTGGGAGAGGGAGGCATTGGATTCAGACATGTAGATCCCGCACTGATAGGATGGCAACCCTCGCCCCCCACCAGGAAATGATGGGGAGGGGCCTCGGTCCTGGGCCCCACAGAACAACAATACAGGATCTCCTCCCTTCCCTGTCAGCAGTGGGGTGGCACACCAAATGAGCAATCTTCCAAATTAACAGTGTCCGATCTTCAGGCAGCCACCCTCGGCAGTGCTGCTGCTGATCTTAGTTCTGCTCAAAATTATACTTTATCCCCCGGTGGAGGAGTGTACAAATTATCAACAGGTGTCTTTGGTCCCATCCCTCCAAAGACTGGAACTGATTATCGGCTGTAGCAGTTCTACCATGAAGGGATTATTTGTACATGTAGGAGTGATAGATGAAGATTACAATGGAGAAATTAAAATTATGGCAAGTGTTTCCCAAACACTACATGTTCTCCCTGGAGAGCGTGTAGCCCAATTGTTGCTTCTCCCTTATGTAACCTTCCCAAAAATAGAACAGTCCCGAAGTGGTGGTTTCAGTAGTACAGAGAAGAAAATTTGGGGGGAAGCATTAATTAATAATCAGAGACCCACTCTGATCTTAAAAATACAAGATATAGAATTTTTAAGACTAATTGACACTGAGGCTGATGTCTCCATTATTTCTTTAAGTGCATGGCCTACATCTTGGGATAAACAAAAAGTACAAATTACCTTATCTAGGTTGGGAAGTACCCAAGATGTCTTTCAAAGCTCTCGCCCCTGACGGGTCAGGCCAAAGGGACAAACGGCTGATGTCTCTTTTTATATAGTGGATATCTCCATCAATCTATGGGGCCAAGATATACTTAAACAATTTGGAGCTTTTCTTAATATTCCATCTTTGTCCCCACAAGCCAAGAATATCTTGATGAATATGGGATTTGATCCTTTCACCCATGCTGATCCACCACAAATAAATCTCACACAAAAACCTTTAAACTAAAGGCCACTGCCCACCTGTTTCCTCGAGCGTTACAGCTAGAATGGGTCCAACATGAACCTGTCTGGGTGGAGCAGTGGCCGCTTCCAAAAGATAAACTCGAGGCTCTAAAATCTTTAGTTCAGGAAGAGTTGGAACTTCAACATATTGAACCGTCTGTCTGCTCTTGGAATTCACCAGTATTTGTTATAAAAAAGGCTAGTGGCAAATGGAGGCTTTTGACAGATTTAAGAGAGGTTAATAAATGCATTAAGCCTATGGGTCCTCTACAATTAGGAGTGCCCTGCCCCTTTATGGTCCCCAAAGATTGGCCCTTAAAAGTGATTGATTTGAAAGATTTTTTTGCCATCCTTCTACAAGATTCAGATAAAAATTCACTTTTACTGTTCTTAAATATAACCATGATAGGCCCACAGCCAGATATCAGTGGTGTATCCTGCCTCAAGATATGCTCAGTAGCCCAACCTTATGCCAAGAATTTGTAGACAGAGCCCTCTTGCCAGTTAGACAACAATATCCTCAAATTCTCTTATATCATTATATGGATGATATTCTTTCAGCCGCACGTACTGTATCTATGCAACAAGAAGCTTATCAACATCTATCTCAATTGTCCTTATATAATTTATGTGTAGCTCCTGAAAAAGTACAGCAAAGCCTTCGTATACATTATCTTGGATACATTCTAAGGGATACACAAATCAAACCTCAAAGGACTTCGATTAGACGTGACAACTTAAAGACCTTGAATGATTTCCAGAAACTTTTAGGTGACATTAATTGGTTATGTCCCTCCTTAGGCATTCCTACCTATGCCTTGCAGCATCTATTTCACACTCTAGAGGGCGCCCCACAGTTGGATAGCCCTCGTTCCTTATCCCCTTAGGCTGAATAAGAACTCCAATTTGTTGAACAACGTATTTCAGAAGCCTTTCTTTCACGCCTAGACCCTTCATATCCTCTCTCATCGTACATTTTCCATACTCCTACCTCTCCTTCTGCTGCGCTAGGCCAACCTCACAGTCTTTTAGGGTGGATTTTTTTTACCTAACAAAACAAACGGCTGGTGACATGTCTTGATAAAATTGCTTGCTTAATTCTTAAAGGTCGTCATCGGTGTTGTTAACTTCAAGGTGTTGATCCTTCCCAAATTATTTCTAATTTATCCTCCTAGAAATTTCTCAGTGTCTTGAGTTCCACCTCAATTGGCAGATCGCCTGTGCTGATTTTCAAGGTACATTTGATAATCATTATCCTCCTAACAAACTATTTTCCTTTTTAATGATTCACCTAATGGTGTCTCTCACCATCATCATTTCAATCCCAGTAACAGGCCCTACGCTTTTCACTGATGCCTCCAGTTCTGGAAAAGCTGGATATTGGTTAGAGAATAAACAGAAAATTGTTCTCTCTCCATATGCCTCCGTACAACAGAGCGAATTGTTTGCTATTTTCTTAGCTCTTCAAGATTTTCCCTGCCCTTTTAATATTGTCAGTGACTCTCAATATGCTGTGTATACTGTATCCCTGTTGCCTTTTACACACTTGCCCTCATTTTCTTCACAACCTACTTCCCTCCGGTCACTCTTCTGCGCTGTCAAGTCGTTTATTCTCCATCGCCTTTCACTTTTTCCATCACTCATGTTCATTCACATTCTTCTCTTCTAGGTCCCCTTAGTTACGGAAATACTAAAATTGATTCTCTCCTAATAGGTACTATCCAAGCAACAACAGAAGAACATGCCCTGCATACTAATGCCCGTGGTCTACGTTCTCAGTTCCATATCACACGCCAGCAGGCCTGTGATATCCTCTGCTCTTGTTCTATTTGTCACTCTCTTACCACCCCTTCTCTCCCACCAGGATGTAATTCCCGTGGTCTTTACAAGAACCATATCTGGCAAATAGATGTTTTTCAATTCCCTCCCTTTGGGAAGCTGCGCTGCATTCACCACACCATTGACATTTTTTCTCATTTTCTGTGGGCAACCCCTTCACCTTCTGAAAAAGCCAATACCGTCATTCAGCATCTGTTATCCTGCTTTGCTGTTATGGGTCTCCCCCAAACTTTGAAGACTGATAATGCCCCTGCATACACCTCTAAAAAGTTATCCACTTTCCTACAACATTATCATATTCAACACATTACTGGCATCCCTTTTAATAGTCAAGGTCAAGCCATTATCGAACGTGCCAATAGAACATTTAAAGATTATTTACATAAACACAAGGGGGGAGATACAGGAGATTTCCTTATTACCATGACCCCACTGATGCTTATATACAAAGTTTTATTTACTCTCAATTTTTTGAATCACTGGGATGAGCTCCCTAAAGGTTTGGCAGCAGAAACACATTTTACTCCCTCAACTACTCATTCTTCTGTTTACCAACCCATCTTTTACAGGACTCTGGAAGGACAATGGCTCCCTGGACATGTTTTACATGGGGAACGTGGTTATGCTTATGTTTCCACAGGAAACCAGTGTGAGTGGCTACCTAGCAAATGGCTGAAACTGCGCCATGACCAAACGTAGTAGGGATGAAAATTTTCTATGAAAATTCCAAGACCTCAATGTCAGGGCTCAGATCCATACTAGGGGAACTAGACAGGCTTCGGTCCCCACCTGGGGACAGTTAAAGAAACTCACCCAAGAAGGCAAATGCATTGTTTGACAAGCAGGCCAAACGTTGACACCTTCCTCCCTCTTTTTGGTGATGATGGCCATTGTCACATGTCAGGTAGGTGCAGATCATGTGTATTCGGCCTATATCCCCAACCCCCCTCTTTTCCAGGCTGTCTCATGGGGAGACCCTGAGGTTTTGGTGTATATGAATGTAACACAATGGATGCCAGGACCTTTGACCCTCTTCTGCCTGCACATCCCAATGAAGAAGGGAAACCCGCTGGAGGAAATAACAATTCTTATTCTTTCTCCTTAGGGGCAGAGGGTATCTCCCTCTGCATTGGAAAGGAATCTCATTGTCTTCAAACGTCACATGAAGCCTGGGGTCTCAGATATAATCATTCTCATCTCACCACGAGCACCTTTTTGTTATCTGTAAAAAGCTTTAAAGGAAATAGTACCACAGAGAGACACCCCCCTATGCTTTTCTCTTTGTGCCTGATTCCTGAAGTAAATACTGAAATTTCTCATTTTACATGGACCCGATGTAGAGGGCATAACCCAAAAATATTAATATCCAGTACAGAAGCAAATAATCAGTCTTTCTCCATTATTGATTGGAGTCCTCATGGTGATTTTAGAACAAAATTTTCCCAAATACCTCTCAAGTGGCATAAAGAAAACCACGGCTTCTCTGCCCAAGCTAATGAAACTATTATTTGGCATGAGGCAGGGCTGACTCCCCCTCTGCCTCATTTGAATGGATCGGTAATGGTTCAGGGACATATTTGGAAACTGCTTGCAGCCCTTGAAGCTATTAAGATGTGGAGAGGAATCATGTCGTATGAGAATAACCCCATTAAAATACATTTACATACTAACATCACTAAAAATATTCAAGCATGCGTACAATTGCCTTTTCTCCTTCTAAAGGGCTCCGTGATCTGGCACCCGGAGAATGGATCTTTAAATTGCACCTCGGAGTGTCAGTTCTTCACTTGCATCAATGCCTCTCTAACTTTAAATTCTAGTTTCAGAGCCTTTATTTGCTTTGTGCACGGACAGAACTCTGGCTCCCAGTGAATCTCACCCGCGCTTAGAGCGAGTCTGCTGGAATAACACAATTATACCAATTAGTCACCGACTTCACTCGCAGAACAAAGCGCTTTGTAGGAACAGTTATAACTGTAGTTTTAGGACTTATAGCTATCACTTCTACAGCAGCAGTAGCAGGAGTAGCTCTACAAGAAAGTCTCCAAACAGCAGATTTTGTGCAAAATTGGCATTACAATTCCCACTTATTATGGCAGCAACAACATGATATTGATATTCAATTTGGAAACAGATATTCAAAATCTTAAACAGTCCCCTGGCTTGAAGACCAGATTCGTGTACTTACTACGCAGTCCTCACTGAGATGTGATTGGAATACCACTCAGTTCTGTGTAATCCCAATCCCATATAATACGTCATCAGAATGGGCTAAGATAAAAGATCTTCTTTGGGGGCACAAAAACACATCTGCGAGAATATGAGAACTTGAAACCCAAATAACCAATACCTTTACCCAGAACTTCCCAATTTAAGTGGAGAAGATATTTTTAAAGGAATAGCTCAAGGGCTCTCTGACCTTAACCCTGAATCACAGATTAAAGGTGCTTTTGCTTCCTCTATGCTTAGCTCAGGAACTTTGTTCTTACTAATCTGTTTCTGTCTCCTAGTCTACTGCTGGTGGAAACGAAGAAAACAGACCATGAAGCAAAATACTCAAGTTATGTCTGTCTTTCGACATGTTCAATCTCAGCAATGTAATATTTAAGGAAAGGAGGAGATGATGGGGATGGCCTTTGTCTTCTCACATGTCTGAAGGCAGAACGGGAAAGCACCTTCCCCCACGTCTGAATGCAGCATGAGGAAGCACCGGCTTGAGAACAACTGGTGCCGTCCTTGGACATTATCTGCCCACCAAAGCATATCTTGTCCTAAAAAATGAGCCAGGACGCCTCACGCTGAAAACAGGGAGACCTTGAGGACGTGTGAACACCACCCCTGCTTACTGGGCAGATTCTAAGAAAATCAACAAGGTGCTCTGGCCTGTCCCCCCAGAGAAGGGAAAGATGAGTATAGCACTTGGCTGAGGTCTGAGAAAGGCAGTATAAAAATAAAGGTGCTGCACCACATCGGGACTGCAGCCATTGTCTATCTGTGTTGTCTGTGTTTTTTGTTCACTCTCATTTCACCCAAGCGAGCGGCACACAACACCCATAATGTGAATGCTGAAACCACAATACTGCTTGTGTGAAACCTTCATAAGATTGTATATCAATGATATCTTGACAAAAAATAAAAAAACGATTTGCCATTGACATCTGAGCAACTTTTCTCTCCTCTTTCAATACAGCATTGTGATGTTTTTTTTTCCACTGTGGAGACATTTCTTCATGTGGCTTATAACCTTGGAGAAGTTTCATATAAATGGACAGAGGTAAGAAGAGCTGAATGCAAAATATTGTTTTGTCTCTGAAGTATAAAGATCATAGGAGATTATGGAAAGAAAGTAGTTTGTTTTCCTGAAGAAAAGCGAAACCACTTTCAAAATGTTTTCTTACTTCAAAAGTAGAGAAAAATTTCAACTTCATTTTGTAAATGAATCTGTCTTCAATGTTTTCAACTCCAAAGACATTACTGTGTATACCTGTGCAATTCAGGCATCTCTGAATAAGGCTATTCTTATGTAAAGATCTGGTGGATGATAACAACTGATTGTTGTTTAGTTGGGGAAAGTTGTAGCTGAACCCTTGCCATTACTTCACGTATACTGAGTGACCAGTTACTCTTTCTTGAGTCCCAAGATTGTTGAGTTTTGCTTATGCTTTGTGCTTTTAGTTTTTTTAAACCTACTTAATTAAAACAAGGAAAGGGATGTGAGGGAAATTGGTACAGGGGGCTGGGTGTTGGCCACGAGGTGTATCAACTCTGGTGGTGGTGGTGCTGTTTTCTATTGTACCTGTTCCTCTCCTCCATTCCTAATATGACCCTTTGGGCTGGGTGGGATGAGTGCACCCTTCAGCACCATTTGGGAATCTTTATGTGTAATGGAATACATAGTTGATGGAGGTGGTGGTCATTTGAGCACACGTTGTGGCAGCAGCAGATAGTTGGGAACAACAGCCCCACACCCAACTGGTGAGAGTCAATGAGCCTATATGTTCCTTTAGATTCAGAAAGTTCCCATGTGTTCTGGAGGACAGAATGCAGTGGGATTCCTGGCAGATGGGCTCTGATTAACACCTGCCTGAAAGGTAAAAAGGAGGGATGGTGTCTGGTTAACACTTCTGGTGACCACTTGTCTCTTGACCCAGACTTCTGTTCACCTAAGAGTGACTGCAGGACCAACTCTTAGCTCCTCTGCCATGCTGGAGGCTTCATTTGGACTGTCATGAAGATTCAGTGTCCAGGGAGGTTAGGGGTCTGAGTCAGTTCTGTAACTCACTGCAGTGACAATTTGACCTTGTGGACCTGCCCCTCAACTGTGGTGGCAGCCCAAGGCCCCATCTGAACAGCAGGCTGAGCTTCAGTAACAAACAGTGTATGCACGCTATGTATGCACGCACACTGCCCTCTGTTCCACTGCCCGGGGCATTCCCAAACAACCCCTGGCCATCCTACAGGAATATGCATCGAATGCTGAGGGTGTTACAGGTAACATCTCAGATTATTCAGTGTCTAGGCTCAGAAAATCTTAACTACTTACGGATAAATGCCCCAACTCTTTCAACCAAACCAGATTACAAAGAAAAAGAACAAAGCCATCAAATGAGCTGTATGTTTCCACTTTTTCTTCTACACTGTTGTGTCTACATTTCTGTAGTATCTGTGCTGCTCAGGGCCTTGGTAGCCACACCCATCACTTAGGCTCAGGTTGCATAGTGCACAGAAGTTGACAGTCAAGCTGTACATTCTTTAGTTTCCAGCTGTTTGCCTTTTCCCTCACCCCTCCACTGGGAGGTACAGAATGTGTGGGTTTTAAGATGGTCAAGTAGATCTTGAAAAAGCTAATGGCAAAAGGAAATAGACTTTCATGTGTGTTTTTTGCACTCTGAATTCAGGCTTCCAGTGACCTGCTAAAGTACTTGTTTAGCAAACAATGTTAATGTTCTGTCTAAACCATTAGAATGACTCTACAAACATAATTAGTTAGTAATGTGTGAGGTCTTTATTTTAATGGAGCTGCACTCCCTGTTGAATTTGAATTCAGTTTTTGGCTGACATGTCACAGACTTAGAAACCTACTGGTCATCATTCTTGCTGCTGGTGCCTTATAAATTCCCAGTCTGTGACCCTTCTAAAAGCACTTTCTGTGGATCAGTGGGCTAAAGTGGGGTGGGGAGAGTGGGTGCCTAAGAAGCCTTGTGAAATAGAGGAAACCTTCTTATTTAAAAAAGATACAAGAGCTTGCATATTTTTAGTTCTTATATGTGAAGTTAAACCTAAGGAAACTTGTGTCTCAAACATATCTACCATTATCTTTTATACCTTTAAAGGCTCTTGTATTTCCCAGCTCTAGAGAGTAGCATTTTAGCACTGTTATTAACTTGATTTCTTTACTACAGTATGTATTTATAAAGTGCTTTCTGCAGTTGAGTAGGGACTTCATACCCAAATGTGTTTCCAGGTAGGAGTGTAAACTCAATCAGTAGGGAGCCTATCACAGGAACAGAACGAATTCACATTTGATTAGAAGAGGAAAGTTCTGGACCTTCTTTCCTGAATAGTAAAAGGATAGTGAGTGTAAGATATAATTTAAGGGAACTATTAAGGGTGACCAGTAAGTATGGTTTGGTTCATGATGAAAAATCATTTCATCTTGTACTTTGTCCAATAGAGGAACTACCCAATCTAAGAGTACTAGAGTGAAGGAACTGAGTATGAACAGATTTTAGTAGTAAAGAGGGAAAGTGACCTTCTCCTAAAAGTGACCTACAGTAATTTCCTTTCCCTCTGGAGATACTTCCAAATAACAGATGGCCTTCTCTGACTACTTTGTTTGCCTTAAGGAGTCTTTGCAAGAGAACAAAGCAGTTTTAACAGTGAAGTCAAGTCCACAAAGAATTCTCTCCTGGGCAGTACCACCTGGACACACTGAAGAGATCTAAGATCTAACCTGTACTTGAGCTAGGCACTTAGCTCTCTCTCACTCAGGCCTCACATTGGCCCAGAAAGCAAAGCTATTAACTCCAACTGCTTGGCACAACTGTAAGCAGTAGGATCTGGGTCTTAGCCTAGTTTCACATTTTTTTTTCACAAAACCATAATTTTTCCCAAAGTAAGGATTACTACTCCTACAACAAAAACCTGCATTTTGCTTCCTGATTTTGCCTTTCCACCCTCCTGTTAGGCTGAAGAGACCTGGCACTTCCCACAAAAGATGAATGTGATTATTATATATGGGTCAATTTATTGACATTGTATGTTGGCTTCTTTTCAGGTAGATTCTCTTTACATGGTGGGAAAGATAGCTGCTGGCAGCCCAAGCCTACATCTCCACTGCTTGTGATATACAAAGGGAAGAGAAAACTTCACAGTGTCTGAATACTGCCACAAAGACAGCTCCAGTTGCCTAGGTTTGGCTCTATGCCTACTACCTGATCAATTGCTGTGAGCAGAGAGGTACGATACCAGAATTGGCTGGCCAGGTAGTGTGCCCACCTAGTATGAGCCCAGTGATTTTAAGCCCCTTCAGAACCACACAGAATTGTTTCCTAAAGTAAAGAGTTCTCTTCAGAGAAGCAGGGAGAAAAGAATAGGCCAAAACAACCCAATACCTCCTGTAGATCACAAAAGAGAAGTTAGCAGTGCCAGGGTTCTAGATTGGAGGAAAGCCCTGGGTGGTCACAGTAAAAAGCTGCTAGGGAGTCCACTTTGTCCCAATTACTATAAATTGTGTCTTCATGAGTGACACCTTCCCAAGCATCAAGGAACTGGGTTTTAGTGTCTTCTCTGCCACTTACTACTGTTAAATCATGTCACCTTCTTCTGCTTCCAAGTCTCCATTTACAAAATAAGGGGATAGGAGTAATTCCACTCCTAGGAATTTACCCAAAGGATACAAGATCACTGATTTGAAAAGACATATGCACCCCTACGTTTATCGCAGCACTATTTACAATAGCCACAATATGGAAGCAACCTAAGTGTCCATCAGTAGATGAATGGATAAAGAAGATGTAGTACATATACACAGTGGAATATTATTCAGCCATAAAAAGAAAACAAATCCCACCATTTGCAACAACATGGGTAGATCTAGAGGGTATTATGTTCAGTGAAATAAGACAGGCAGAGAAAGGCAAATACCAAATGATTTCACTCATTTGTGGAGTATAAAAACAAAGCAAAACTGATGGAACAAAATGGCAGCGGACTCACAGACACCCAAGAAGGGACTAGTGGTTACCAAAGGGGAGGGGTAGAGGAGGGTGGGTGGGGAGGGAGAAGAGATTAAGGGGCACTATAATTAGCAATCACAATATAGGTAGGTCACGGGGAAGGCAATACAGCATGGAGAAGACAAGTAATGACTCTATAACATCTTACTACATTGATAGCCAGTGACTGCAATAGAGGGGATGAGGACTTGATAATATGGGTAAATGTTGAAACACCTGTGTTGTCTTTGTGAAACCATCATAAGACTGTATATCAATGATACTTTAATAAGATAATTAATTAAAATAAGGGTGTAGGATTACATGGTCTCTTAATTTCACTGCCAGCTCTGAAAGTCTGTGATCCATCTACCTTTCCCATAGCATTTTTATTTAACTACAAGTCTTCAGAAGGAATAAAAAACAAATTGGGTAAGCACCAAACCTTTGAAGCAAATGGCATAAACAATGCAGGCCTACTTATATTTGAATACCTTTTTCCTCTTATAGAGTTCATTTCACTTCTAATCTGTAGAAAAATCAGTGCAGCATTTTCCTTGGTTGAGAGTAAGTTAGGCAGGCATTGAAAAAGTGATTTGTAATGTGAAGGTTTGGGAGAAATATATTTTGCTTGGTCTTGAGGTCCTTAAGTAGTGAGTCCCCCCCAGTAATGATAGATGTTTCCATGAAATTAACCTTTCTACACACCTGTTTCTCACACCAAGAATGGGCTACATTCGCTCACATAGGATACAACGAACTAGTTTGCCTCTGGTGCTGCAAATCTGGGTCACCCATTTGACATTCCTGACCTCTGTTTACCAATGCCCCCTCCCTGCTAGAGAACAACAGGGCCTTTGCCTTTTACAAGCTCCCTGTGGTGATTGACACAGCAGGAAGAGAGAGAGGTCACTGAGGCCACTGAAACAGAAACAGTAACAGCAGCTAATACTAAGAGATAAGTAAGAGCTGCTCTCATCTGCCACTGGAAACCAAAACAACTACCCTAAAAGAAATGGGATGGGTGTTTGTGGGGGGAGGGGAGCTGGAAGAGATGTGGGTGAAAACCTTGTCAATACTCTCTTTCTTCTGTCACAATAATAGGGATTGTTCATTTATTTCCAAGAGCTGGGATTTGGGAGCCAGGAGAGAGACAGAGGAGGAAGGAGTTTGGTTTGGTTTGTGGATCTTGTTTCTAGCCAGATATTGGTCAAAGGGGGATGTAGTGTAGGGATTCACAAATGTTAATGTGCCATGGCTAGGTCTTAAAAAGGATGATTAGTGATTTCTGCATAGCATTTGTTAGAGTTCGTGGTATACACTTCTTGTAATAATTATTTGATTACTCTCTGCCTTCCCTTCTGGACCATGAGTTCCATGAGCACAGCCATATACTCCACCATCCATGGAGCTGAGCTCATGCTTGGCTTCCAGAGGAGGCTCAATAAATAGATATTGAATGAAAGAGTGTTAATTGATTCAAACTGAAGATAACTGGAAAGAGGCAAAGGGCAGCATATTACTGACAGAAGAGACAGGTTTGAGTTGGTTTCAGTGCCTCAGTGGGTTTTCATTAAGTAGACTCTCTTACAAAGAATTGGGGAGGAGCTTCAAACCTGGCCATCTCCCCTGCCCAGTTTCCTGCAGCCAAATTGCAGGACTTTATTAAAGAGATAGGAAATGTGGGAAGGGCCTTCGGCAATAAGGCTTAAGTTTTTATTAAAACCCCTCACTCTCTCCACATTCAAAACAATGCAAGTATTCATTTCAGAGGAACAGATACCTCCTCATCCACTGCCAAAATCGCAATGGGAAAATTTTCCAATACATTTAGTACCAAAAAGGGGAAGCCAACCCTTCATGTGATTGGATGAAGCTGAGAAGACTGATTTTCTACTAAGCCATGGTGTTCCTGTATCTTAAAACCAAACTTCCTATTATCTAGGAGGCTAACTTTCCAACTTTATGCCCTGTTGAAATCATCCTAATCTAAAGCCTGGGAGTGGTTTTCTCACCCTGGAAGCATGAAGACTGCACTTGAAATTGGCATCCATGCACCTCATCTAAGAGGCAACCTCCCCTCCCTCTCCCTTTAAATGCACAAGACCTGCAGAGTGCATCCCTTCCTTGTGCCAAAGGAGTTGCCTTAAAAGATTACCTCTGATTACACAGAACAGGTGATTTTATTTCACAGTTTCCTGATGCTGCTAGAATTCTTTCTTTGAAGGTCTGAATCCTTGCAGCCCACCCAATTATGCTTCTTTTTCCAACCTGGGACTCCCAGATGCACCCTGGCTTCCTGGCCAGGCAGGTTTCATAACTGCATCAAGTCCATCTCTCTAGGATGATTAAAAAACAATAAAATATCCAGAGTCTCATAACTGTTCATTGACACTTGAGAGCTATTACTTGTCTTTGTTTAAGAATCTTCCCCCAAACCCTTGGGCTCCTGGCTCACAATCATCTCCTGCTAAATCTGGCCATCACCCAGTGTGATTTCAAATTCCTGAGGAGGCCCTGTCCAGAGCACCCCGGCCTCCTCAGCTCCAGCTGCAACTGCCTCGCCTGTAACTCTGTGGCCTCACCTTGGAGTTTATCACTGGAAACTTCCTACCACTATTACAAGTCTTAAGTCCCAAATCCCACTCTTGGAGCACAATGGCTATTACTGCCTTGATTCTCATTCCCTAACAAACAGAAATCCACTCTTCAACTTCTTTCAAAACCTTGGTACCTTCGATTCCTCCACTATCAGTGAGTTCTTAGCTTCCTTCTGGCCACATTTCCTTCCCCCTGCCCCAGCCTGGACTCCACATAAACCTCTCTCTCTCCTGCTCCTCAGTTACCTGGCCCCCCTGTCCTCCCATCAAACCCCCATCCCTCCTTCAGTCTGGATATTCTGCTGTGTGAGGCTGTGTAACCCTAACTGTGCAGACTGACCCCTATACAAGCTTGTGAAATCCATTCTTAGTTGGGCCCTTAATTTGGCTCAACAATCTTCTGAGGGTCCTTGGTCAGCTTCCTCTCTCATTCTGCTCGGCAGCTCTTGGCAGGCTTCCTCAGTGTTCTCCAGCTCTCTGCCAAGTCCCCACTCTGCTTCCCCAGCAGCCGATCCGACCTTCCCTTCGGGGCAAACAGGCCACATGGCGCCTTCCTTCACTCTACCGACTCACTATATAAGCTGGGTTTGCCCCCATCACCCTCATTTCCTGCCAACTCTCCAAGGAAAACTGTCCCTCTGTTCAGAGTTTAAACAACCATGTGATCACCTGATCCCATCATGTCTAACCCTCCCTCAGCCCTAGGACACTAACTCCATGAAGCATCTCCTTTCTCATGTTTTTGACCTTTGGCCTTTCATTATCATTCCACTAGTCAATAAATATGTTTAAATTCCTCCCATCTAAACACTGAGACACACACTTACCTCTGCCTCTACCCCTTTCCCCTTTATTACCAAGCATCTTGAAAATTAATCGATATAGGTTATGCTGTGCTTGAATCCTTCTTATTCTTAAACTCACCTCTGTGTCAGGTCTGTTCCCATTACTCACTGAAAAGGCCTAAGCAAAGGTGAGCAATGACCTTTGTGTGCAGTGGGCTTTTCATCCTTCCTCCCACCTAGCCTTTCTGTAACATTATGAATCCTGCTCTCCTACACTCAGCTGATTGTCCTAACTGTCATCTTTCTTTCTCAGTCTATACCACTGGCTTCTCTTTCTTTGCCACTCTCATAAATAGTAGTTCACCAGAACTCTATTCTGAGTCCTTTTCTTAACTTCCCTGGGCAACTGCTTCCACTGCCATGGATGTTACCATACTGAACTATGACTAAATTGGTATCTCCACCCTCGACCTTTGCTGGGCTCTAGGCCTATATAGTCAACAACCTACCCATCACTTTCACTTGGATGTCTAAAACAGGACTTCTTTTTCTTCTTTAACTTGCTCCTATTTCTTCAGTCCCAATCTCAGAAGTAATAACTATGATGATGCTGATGGTGATGCTGATGGTTAATATTTATGGGTTATCTACTACATGCTAGACTCTGTTCTAAACTTTAGTTGTCTCAAGAATATAGTAAGGTAGGTATTTTAATCCCCATTTTACAAAAACAGTAATACTTTGGTATTTCATTATGTGACATTGTCTTTCACCTGAAAACCCAATCCAGAGATCCAATCAAGCATCAAATCCTATTGGCTCCTCCTTTTGAGCTTCTCTGTCTGTATCCCCTCCTCTCTATTACTTCTTCTCCAGAACCTATGCCTCTTCAGACCCTCATTATCACTTGACCAGGTTCTTACATAGTTCCCTACTGGTCTCCGGGCCTTCAGTCTTAACTCTCTCTACTTCTAATTCAGTCATTCTCCACACCTCTTCTAGAGTGGTCCTTCTGAAATGTGAATTTGATCATATGCTACATAAAGCCTCTCAGTGGTCCCTCACCTACCATATAGCTCCTTCCACATGGCACTCAATACACCCACCTGCTCTCACTGGCTGCCCACTGCATGCCATTCCAGCTTCACCTCCCACTGTTTCTTCACTTTCACTTCAGATACCTCCCTAAATGCCAAATGTAAAAGCATTTGCTCACACTGTTTTCTATGCCTGAAATGCTTTCTGCCACTTCTTTATCTAAGAGCCTCATTTCTAGCTAGGAGCCACATGTGGCTGTTGGGCACTTGATATATAGCCAGGCTCAATTAAGATGTGTTGTGTTATAAGTATAAATGCTGGATTTCAAAGGCATAGTGTGAAAAAAGTGTAAAAGTTTTAATACTTTTATATTGATTACACATTGAAAATATACTCTCTTGGATATATTGAGTTAAATAAAATATGTTACTAAAATGTATTGTTTCTACTTTTTAAATGTGGCTACTAGAAAATTTAAGCTTAAACATAATAAATATAATGCTTGAATTTGTGTCATGCATTATATTTCTATTAGATAGCACTCCTTGAAAATCCTTACTGGTAAACTTAACTAAGGGGACAGAAGACTTTGGACACTGGAAACCTCAAAATGTTACTGAGAGAAATTAAAGAAGACACAAATAAATGGAAAGACACCCCATGTTCATGTATTAGAGACTTTAGATTGTTACAATGGCATTACTAACTAAAGTGATGTCCACGTTTAATGCAATCCCTATCAAAATCCAAGCATCACTTTTTGCAGAAATAGGAAAATCCATCCTAATACTCATACAGAATCTTAATGAATCCTGAATGGCCAAAACGTTCTTGAAAAAAAACAAAGTTGGAGGTCTCATGATTCTTGATTTCAAAATATATTACAAAGCCACATTAATCAAAACAATATGTACTGTTATAAAGACATACATAGGTCAATGGAACAGAAGAGAGTACAGAAATAAACCCTCAGGTACTGGTCAAATGCTCTTCAACAAGGGTACCAAGAACATCTGATGGGCAAAGGAGAGTGAGTTATTTATTTATTTATTTATTTATTATTTATATTAAGGTATGATTGATATACACTCTTATGAGGGTTTCACATGAAAAAACAATGTGGCTACTACATTTACCCATATTATCAAGTTCCCACCAATACCCCAAAGCAGTCACTGTCCATCAGTGTAGTAAGATGCCACAGATTCACTATGTCCCTTCTCTGTGCTACACTGTTCTCCCCGTGACCCCTCACACCATGTGTACTAAACATAATACCCCTCAAACCCTTCTCCCTCCCTCCCCACCTACCCTCCCACACCCCTCCCCTTTGGTAACCACTAGTTCATTCTTGGAGTCTCCGAGTTGGCTGCTATTTTGTTCCTTCAGTTTTGCTTCATTGTTATACTCCACAAATGGGGGAAGTCATTTGGCATTTGTCTTTCTTCACCTGGCTTATTTCACTGAGCATAATGTCCTCCAGCTCCATCCATGTTGTTGCAAATGGTAGAATTTGTTTCTTATGGCTGAATAGTATTCCATTGTGTATATATACCACATCTTCTTTATCCATTCATCTAGTGATGGACACTTAGGTTGCTTCCATGTCTTGGCTATTGTAAAAAGTGCTGTGATAATAGCATGTGTAGGGGTGCATATATCTTTTTGAACCTGAGAAGTTGTATTCTTGGGGTAAATTCCAAGGAGTGGGATTACCGGGTCAAATAGTATTTCTATTTTTAGTTTGTTGAGGAACCTCCATACTGCTTTCCACAATGGTTGAACTGGCTCACATTCCCACCAGCGGTGTAGGAGGGTCCCCCTTTCTCCGCATCCTCACCAGCATTTGTTGTTCTTAGTCTTTTCGATGCTGGCCATCCTTACTGGTGTGAGGTGATATCTCACTGTGGTTTTAATTTGCTTTTCCCTGATGATTAGTGATGATGAACATCTTTTCATGTGTCTGTTCCATCTGAATTTCTTCTTTGGAGAACTGTCTCTTCATATACTCTGCCCATTTTTTAATTGGGTTATTTGTTTTTTGGGTGCTGAGGTATGTAAGTTCTTTATATATTTTGGATGTTAACCCCAAAGGAGAGTCTTTTCAACAACAAATTTTTTTAACTTAAGGTATCATTGATATACACTCTTATGAAGGTTTCACATGAAAAACATTGTGGTTACTACATTCACCCATACTATCAATTCCCCCCCATATGCCACTGAAGTCACTGCCCTTCAGTGTAGTAAGATGCCACAGAGTCACTACTTGTCTTCTCTGTGCTACACTGTCTTCCCCATGACCCCCCCCACACCCTGTGTACAAATCGTGAAACCCCTCAACCCCCTTCTCCCACCTGCTGCACCCACCCACCCCCAACCATTACCTTTGCTAAAAGCTAGTCCCTTGGAGTCTGTGAGTTTGCTGCTATTTTGTTCCTTCAGTTTTCCTTCATTGCTATACTTCACAAATGAGGGAAATCATTTGTTATTTATCTTTCTCCACCTGGCTTATTTCACTGAGCATAATACCCTCTAGCTCCATCCATGTTGTTGCAAATGGTAAGAGTTGTTTTCTTCTCATGTCTGAATAATATTTCATCATGTATATATACCACCTCTTCTTTATCCATTTGTCTACTGATGGAAACTTGGGTTGCTTCCATATCATGGCTATTGTAAATAGTGCTGCCATGAACATAGGGGTGCATATGTCTTTTGAATCTGAGAACTAGCTTTCTTTGAGTAAATTCCTAGGAGTGGAATTCCCGAGTCAACTGGTATTTCTATTTTTGGTTTTTTGAGGAACTTCCATATTGCTTTACACAATGGCTGAACTAATTTACATTCCCACCAGCAGTGTAGGAGATTTCCCCTTTCTCCGAATCCTTGCCAGCATTTGTTGTTCCTAGTCTTTTCAATGTTGGCCATCCTAACTGGTAGGAGGTGATACCTCATTGTGGTTTTAATTTACATTTCCCTGATAATTAGAGATGTGGAGCATCTTTTCATGTGCCTTTTGGCTATCTGAATTTCTTCTTTGGATAAGAGTCTGTTCATATCCTCCACCCATTTTTGAATAGTGTTATTTGCTTTCTTGGTGTTAGGCATGTGAGTTCTTTATATATTTTGGATATTAACACCTTGTCGGATATGTCATTTACAAATATATTCTCCCATACTGTAGGATGCCTTTTTGTTCTACTGATGGTGTCCTTTGCTGTATAGAAGAGTTTAGTTTGTTGTAGTCCTGTTTGTTCACTTTGCTTTTGTTTCCCTTGCCTGAGGAGATGCATTCAGGAAAAAGTTGCTCATGTTTATATTCAAGAGAATTTTGCCTATTTTTTCTTCTAAGAGTTTTATGGTTTCATAACTTACATTCAGGTCTTTGATCCATTTCGAGTTTACTTTTGTATATGGAGTTAGACAACAATCCAATTTCATTCTCTTGCATGTAGCTGTCCAGTTTTGCCAACACCAGTGGTTGAAGTGGCTGTTATTTCCCCATTGTATATCATGGCTCCTTTATCATAAATTAATTGACCATATATACTTGGGTTTATATCTGGGCTCTCTATTGTGTTCCATTGATCTATCAGTCTGTTCTTGTGCCAGTATCAAATAATCTTGATTACAGTAGCTTTGTAGTAGAGCTTGAAGTCAGGGAGTGTAATCCCCCCAGCTTTATTCTTCCTTCTCAGGATTGCTTTGGCTATTTGGGGTCTTTTCTGGTTCTACATGAATTTTAGAACTGTTTGTTCTAGTTGGTTGAACAATGCTGCTGGTATTATAACAGGGATTGCATTGAATCTGTAGATTGCTTTCCACAGGATGGCCATTTTGAAAATATTAATTCTTCCTATCCATGAGCACTGAATGTGTTTCCATTTATTGGTGTCTTCTTTAATTTCTCACAATGAATGTCTTGTAGTTTTCACGGTATAGATCTTTCACCTCCTTAGTTAGGTTTATTCTTAGGTATTTTATTCTTTTTGATGCAATTGTGAATGGAATTGTTTTCCTGATTTCTCTTTCTGCTAGCTCGTCGTTAGTATACAGGAATGCAACAGATTTCTGTGTATTGATTCTGTGTCCTGCACCTTTGCTGAATTCAGTTATTAGTTCTAGTAGTTTTGGGATGGATTCTTTAGGACTTTTTATGTACAATATCATGTCATCTGCAGTGACAGTTTAACTTCTTCTTTACCAATCTGGATGCCTTTTCTTTCTTTGTGTTGTATGATTGTTGTGGCAAGGACCTCCAGAACTATGTTGAATAAAAGTGGAGAGAGTGGGCATTCTTGTCTTGTTCCCAATCTTAAAGGAAAAGCTTTCACCTTTCACTATTAAGTATGATGTTGGCTGTGGGTTTGTCATATATGGCCTTTATTATGTTGAGGTACTTGCCCTCTATACCCAGTTTGTTGACAATTTTTATCATGGATGGATATTGAATTTTGTTGAATGCTTTTTCAGCATCTATGGAGATGATCATGTGGTTTTTGTCCTTCTTTTTGTTGATATGATGGATGATGTTGATGGATTTTCAAATATTGTACCATCCTTGCATCCCTGGAATAAATCCTACTTGATCCTGATGGATGATCTTTTTGATGTATTTTTTAATTCAGTTTGCTAATATTTTATTGAGTATTTTTGCATCTATTTTCATTAGGGAAACTGGTCTGTAATTTTCTTTTTTTGTGGTGTCTTTGTCTGGTTTTGGTATTAGAGTGATACTGGCTTCATTGAATGAATTTGGAAATATTCCCTCTTCCTCTAGTTCTTGGAAAACTTTAAGGAGGGTGGGTATTATGTCTTCACTAAATGTTTCTTAAAATTCAGCAGTGAAGCCATCTGGTCCAGGAATTTTGTTCTTAGGTAGGTTTTTTATTACCAATTCAATATCACTGCTGGTAATAGGTCTGTTCAGATTTTCTGTTTCATCCTGGGTCAGCTTTGAAAGGTTGCATTTTTCTAGAAAGTTGTGCATTTCTTCTAGGTTATCCAGTCTGTTAACATTATTTTTCATAGCATTCTCTAATAATTCTTTATATTTCTGTGGTGTCTGTAGGGATTTTTCCTTCCTCTTTTCTGATTCTGTTTATGTGTGTAGATTCTCCTTTTTTCTTGATAAGTCTGGCTAGGGGCTTATCTATTTTCTTTATTTTCTTGAAGAATCAGCTCCAGCTTTCATTGATTCTTTCTATTGTTTTATTCTTCTTGATATTATTTATTTATGCTCTGATCTTTATTATTCCCTCCTTCTACTGACTTTGGGCCTCATTTGTTCTTCTTTTCCTAGTTTCATTAATTGTGATTTTAGACTGTTCATATGGGCTTGTTCTTCTTTCCTGAGATAAGCCTATATTGCAGTATACTTCCCTCATAGCACAGCCTTCACTTCATCCCATATATTTTGCAATGTTGAGTTATTGTTGTCATTTGTCTCCATATATTGCTTGATCTCTGTTTTTATTTGGTCATGGATCCATTGGTTAGTTAGGAGCATGTTGTTAAGCCTCCATGTGTTTGTGGGATTTTTCATTTTCTTTGTCTAATTTATTTCTAGCTTCATACCTTTGTGGTCTGAGAAGCTGGCTGGTACAATTTCAAACTTTTTGAATTACAGAGTTTCTTTTTCTGGCCTAGTATACAATCTGTTCTTGAAAATGTTCCATGTGCACTTGAGAAGAATATGTACCCTGTTACTTTTGAGTGGAGTGTTCTGTAGATGTCCATTACACCCACCTGTTCTAATGTGTTGTTCAGTTCCTCTGTCTCCTTACTTACTCTCTCTCTGGCTGATCTGTCTTGTGGATCTATCCTTTAGAGTTAGTGGTGTGTTGAAGTCTTGTAAAATGAATGCATTGCATTCTTTTTCCCCCTTTCATTCTGTTAGTATTTGTTTCACATATGTAAGTACTCCTATGTAGGGTGCATAGATATTTATAATGGTTATATCTTCTTGTTGGACTGAGCCCTTTATCATTATGTAATGTCCTTCTTTGTCTCTTCTTACTTTCTTTGTTTTGAAGTCTATTTTGTCTGATACAAGTACTACAACTTGTGCTTTTTTCTTTCTATTTGTTATATGAAATATCTTTTTCCATTTCTTCACTTTTTGTCTGTGTATGTCTTTGGGTTTGAAGTGAGTCTCTTGTAGGCAACATATAGATGGGTCTTGGTTTTTTTTGGTTTTTGTTTTCATTATCATTAATCTACAATTATATGCAGAACATTATGTTTACTAGGCTCCCCCCTTCACCAAGTCCCCCCCACAAACCTCATTACAGTCACTGTCCATCAGCGTAGTAAGATGCTGTGGAATCACTACTTGTCTTCTCTGTGTTACACAGCCCTCCCCGTGCCTCTCCCCACATTATACATGCTAATTGTAGTGCCCCCTTTTTACCCCCCCTTATCCCTCCCTTCCCACCCATCCTCTCCAGTCCCTTTCCCTTTGGTAACTGTTAGTGCATTCTTGGGTTCTGTGATTCTGCTGCTGTTTTGTTCCCTCAGTTTTTCCTTTGTTCTTATACTCCACATATGGGTGAAATAATTTGGTACTTGTCTCTCTTCGTCTGGCTTATTTCACTGAGCATAATACCCTCTAGCTCTATCCATGTTGTTGCAAATGGTAGGATTTGTTTTCTTCTTATGGCTGAATAATATTCCATTGTGTACATGTACCACTTCTTCTTTATCCATTCATCTACTGATGGACACTTGGGTTGCTTCCATTTCTTGGCTATTGTAAATAGTGTTGCGATAAGCATAGGGGTGCATCTGTCTTTTTCAAATTGGGCTGCTGCATTCTTAGGATAAATTCCTAAAGTGGGATTCCTGGGTTAAATGGTATTTCTATTTTGAGCTTTTTGAGGAACCTCCATTCTGCTTTCCACAATGGTTGAACTAGTTTACATTCCCACCAGCAGTGTAGGAGGGTTCCCCTTTCTCCACAACCGCATCAACATTTGTTGTTGTTTGTCTTTTGGATAGTAGCCATCCTTACTGGTGTGAGATGATATCTCATTGTGGTTTTAATTTGCATTTCTCTGATGACAAGCGATGTGGAACATCTTTTCCTGTGTCTGTTGGCCATCTGAATTTCTTCTTTAGAGAACTGCCTATTCAGCTCCTTTTTTTAATTGGATTATTTGCCTTTTGTTTGTTGAGGTGTGTGAGCTCTTTATATATTTTGGATGTCAACCCTTTATCAGATCTATCATTTATGAATGTATTCTCCCATACTGTAGGATACCTTTTAGTTCTATTGATGGTGTCCTTTGCTGTACAGAAGCTTTTCAGCTTGATATAGACCCACTTGTTCATTTTTGCTGTTGTTCCCCTTGCCCAGGGAGATATGTTCAAGAATAGGTCACTCATGTTTATGTCTAAGAGATTTTTGCCTATGTTTTTTTTCTAAGAGTTTTATGGTTTTATGACTTACGTTCAAGTCTTTGATCCATTGTGAATTTACTTTTGTGTATGGGGTTAGACAATGATCCAGTTTCATTCTCTTACATGTAGCTGTCCAGTTTTGCCAACACCAGCTGTTGAAGAGACAGTCATTTCTCCATTGTATGTCCATGGCTCCTTTATCGTATATTAATTGACTATATATGTTTGGGTTAATGTCCAGAGTCTCTATTCTGTTCCACTGGTTTGTGGTTCTGTTCTTGTACCAGTACCAAATTGTCTTGATTACTGTGGCTTTGTAGTAGAGTTTGAAGTTGGGGAGTGAGATCCCTCCCACTTTATTCTTCCTTCTCAGGTTTGCTTTGGCTATTCAGGGTCTTTGGTGGTTCCATATGAATTTTAGAACTATTTGTTCCAGTTCATTGAAGAATGCTGTTGGTAATTTGATGGGGATTGCATTGAATCTGCAGATTGCTTTGGGCAGGATGGCCATTTTGACAATAGTAATTCTTCCTAGCCAGGAGCATGGGATGAGTTTCCATTTGTTAGTGTCCTGTTTAATTTCTCTTAAGTATGTCTTGTAGTTTTCAAGGTATAGGTCTTTCACTTCCTTGGTTAGGTTTATTCCTAGGTATTTTATTCTTTTTGAAGCTATTGTGAATGGAATTGTTTTCCTGGTTTCTCTTTCTATTAGTTCATTGTTAGTGTATAGGAAAGCCTCAGATTTCTGTGTATTAATTTTGTATCCTGCAAATTTGCTGTATTCCAATAACAGTTCTAGTAGTTTTGGAGTGGAGTCTTTAGGGTTTTTTATGTACAACATCATGTCATCTGCAAATAGCGACAGTTTGACTTCTTCTTTACCGATCTGGATTCCTTGTATTTCTTTGTTTTGTCTAATTGCCATGGCTAGGACCGCCAGTACTATGTTGCATAACAGTGGGGAGAGTGGGCATCCCTGTCTTATTTCCGATCTTAGAGGAAATACTTACAGCTTTTTGCTGTTCAGTATGATGTTGGCTGTGGTTTTTCATGTATTGCCTTTATTATATTGAGGTACTTGCCCTCTATACCCATTTTGCTGAGAATTTTTATCATGAATGCATGTTGAATTTTGTTGCATGGTTTTTCAGCATCTATGGAGATGATCATGTGATTTTTGTCCTTCTTTTTGTTTCTGTGGTGGATGATGTTGATGGATTTTCAAATATTGTACCATCCATGCATCCCTGAGATGCATCCCACTTGGTCATGGTGTGTGATCCTCTTGATGTATTTTTTAATTTGGTTTGCTATTATTTTGTTGAGTATTTTTGCATCTATGTTCATCAGGGGTGTTGGTCTGTAATTCTCTTTTTCGAGGGTGTCTTTGACTGGTTTTGGTATTAGGGTGATGCTGGCTTCATAGAATGAATCTGAAAGTATTCCTTCCTCTTCTATTTTTTGGAAAACTTTATGGAGAATGGGTATTATGTCTTCTCTGTATGTCTGATAAAACTCTGCAGTAAATCCATCTGGCCCGGGAGTTTTGCTCTTAGGGAGTTTTTTGATTACTGCTTCAATTTTGTTGCTGATAATTGGTCTGTTCAGATTTTCTGTTTCTTGCTTGGTCAGTCTTGGAAGGTTGTATTTTTCTAGGAATTTCTCCATTTCTTCTAGGTTTTCCAGCTTGTTAGCATATAGATTTTTGTAGTATTCCCTAATAATTCTTTGTATTTCTGTGATATCCGTCGTGACTTTTCCATTCTCATTTCTGATTCTGTTGATGTGTGTAAATTCTCTTTTTCTTTTTATAAGTCTGGCTAGAGGCTTATCTATTTTGTTTATTTTCTCAAAGAACCAGCTGTTGGTTTCACTGATTTTTTTCTATTGCTTTATTCTTCTCAATTTTATTTATTTCTTCTCTGATCTTTATTATGTCCCTTCTTCTGCTGACTTTAGGCCTCATTTGTTCTTCTTTTTCCAATTTCGATAATTGTGTCTTTAGACTATTCATTTGGGATTGTTCTTCCTTCTTTAAATATGCCTGGATTGCTATATACTTTCCTCTTAGAATTGCTTTCGCTGCGTCCCACATAAATTGGGGCTTTGTGTTATTGTTGTCATTTGTTTGTATATATTGGTTGATCTTTGTTTTGATTTGGTCATTGATCCATTTAGGGACATGTTGTTAAGCCTCCATGTGTTTGTGAGCCTTTTTTGCTTTCTTTGTACAATTTATTTCTTGTTTTATACCTTTGTGGTCTGAGAAGTTGGTTGGTAGAATTTCAATCTTTTTGAATTTACTGAGGCTCTTTTTGTGGCCTAGTATGTGGTCTATTCTAGAGTGTTCCATGTGCACTTGAGAAGAATGTGTATCCTGTTGCTTTTGGGTGTAGAGTTCTATAGATGTCTATTAGGTCCATCTGTTCTAGTGTGTTGTTCAGTGCCTCTGTGTCCTTACTTATTTTCTGTCTGGTGGATCTGTCTTTTGGAGTGAATGGTGTGTTGAAGTGTCCTAAAATAAATGCATTGCATTCTATTTCCTCCTTTAATTCTGTTAGTATTTGTTTCACATATGTTTGTGCTCCTGTATTGGATGCATATACATTTACAATGATTATATCCTCTTTTTGGATTGACCCCTTTATCATTATGTAATGTCCTTCTTTATCTCTTGTGACTTTCTCTTTGTTTTGAAGTCTATTTTGTCTGATACTAGTACTGCAACACCTACTTTTTTCTCCTTGTTGTTTGCATGAAATATCTTTTTCCATCCCTTGACTTTTAGTCTGTGCATGTCTTTGGGTTTGAGGTGAGTCTCTTGTAAGCAGCATATAGATGGGTCTTGCTTTTTTATCCATTCTATTACTCTGTGTCTTTTGATAGGTGCATTCAGTCCATTTACACTTAGGGTGATTATTGAAAGATATGTACTTATTGCCATTGCAGGGTTTAGATTCATGGTTACCAAATGTTCAAGGTTAGCTTCTTTACTATCTTCCTGTCTAACTTAGCTCGCTTATTGAGCTATTATAGTCAAAGTCTGATGATTCTTTATTTCTCTCCCTTCTTATTCCTCCTCCTCCATTCTTTGTATGTTAGGTGTTGTATTTTATGCTCTTTTGTGTTTCCTTTGACTGCTTTTGTGGGTAGTTGATTTTATTTTTTGCCTTTAGTTAGTATTCGATTGTTCTGCTTTCTTTGCTGTGATTTTATTTTCTCTGGTGACATCTGTTTAGCCTTAGGAGTGCTTCCATCTAGAGCAGTCCCTCTAAAATACCCTGTAGAGATGGTTTGTGTGAGACAAATTCCCTCAACTTTTGCTTGTCTGGGAATTGCTTAATCCTGCCTCATATTTAAATTATAATCATGCTGGATACGGTATCCTTGGTTCAAGGCCCTTCTGTTTCATTGCATTAAATATATTATGCCATTCTCTTCTGGCCTGGCCTGTAAGGTTTCTGTTGAGAAGTCTGATGATAGCCTGATGGGTTTTCCTTTGTAGGTGACCTTTTTTCTCTCTCTGGCTGCCTTTAATACTTTGTCCTTGTCTTTGATCTTTGCCATTTTAATTATTATGTGTCTTGGTGTTGTCCTCCTTGGGTCCCTTGTGTTGGGAGTTCTGTGTGCTTCCATGGTCTGAGCGACTATTTCCTTCCCCAGTTTGGGGAAGTTTTCAGCAATTATTTCTTCAAATACACTTTCTATCCCTTTTTATCGCTCTTTTTCTTCTGCTACTCCTATAATGTGGATACTGTTCCATTTTGATTGGTCACACAGTTCTCTTAATATTGTTTCATTCTTGGAGATCCTTTTATCTCTCTCTGCATCAGCTTATCTGCATTCTTGTTCTCTTATTTCTATTCCATTAATTGCCTCTTACATCTCATCCATTCTGCATTTAAGTCATTCCAGAGATTGTTTTATTTCTCTATTCTCTCTCCTTAGCTCTTACATATTTCTCTGCAAGTCCATCAGCATGGTTATAACCTTTATTTTGAATTATTTTGCATGGAGATTGGTTAAATCTATCTCCCTAGTTTCCCTCTCAGGGAGGATGTGTGGGTTATTCTGGTCTGGATCAAATTCTTCTGCCTTTTTATGGCAATAGAGGTAGTCTTGGGCTGTTGGTGCATGTGTCAGTTGGGAGAATCAAGTCCCTTTCCCCTTGCTACTGGCCATCCTTTCCTGGGAGAACTGTGACCCCTTGCGGCTTGTGCTGGGCAGCTGCACGCAGATGATATCTCTGATTCTTGCCTGGGCCACTGTGGAGTAAGCTCTGCATGGTTGCTGTGGGCGTGGCCACTTTCAGGCTGCTGCTCTGCTATGGCAGGGCACGCCAGAGGGGGAACCGGTGGGAGGCTGTTTATTGCTGTGAGGGGCCTCAGAGCTGCCCTGCTGCCCAGTGGGTTAGGGTGCCCAGAGTTTCCTGGGATTCCCAGCTGCTGGGCTGAGTGTGCCAGGACACTTCCGTCCAGCTATGAGACTCCTGTCTCTTTAAGACTTTCAAAAAGCACTCGCTTTTCTTTTGTCCCAGGCGAGCTGGCTGTGAGGACCCCCTCACAGGTTTTACTGTTCTGTTTCCCTAGTATCCAGCACTCCATGCACCGTATGTCTGCGCTCCCAGTGCGGATGACTAGGGCTGGGTATTTAGCAGTCCTGGGCTCCCACTCCCTCCCTGCTCTGACTCCTTTCCTCCTGTCGGGGAGCTGGGGTAGGGGTGTCACTCAGGTCCCACCGGGCTGCAGCTTGTATCTTACCCCCTTCGTGATGCGCAGGGTTCTTGCAGGTGTAGATGTAGTCTGGCTATTGTCCTGTATCTTCTGGTCTCTCTTTTCAGAATAGTTGTATTTGTTGTATTTTCAAAAATATATATGTTTTTGGGAGGAGACTTCCACTGCGCTACTCATGCCACCATCTTGGCTCCTCCCCCAGGTCTTGTTTTTTTATCCATTCAGTGACTGTATGTGTTTTGATTGGTGCATTCAGACCATTTATAATTATGATAGATATGTGCTTATTGTCATTGCAGGCTTTAGATTCATGGTTACCAATGGATGAATGTTTGCTTCCTTACTATCTGAGAGTTATGCTATCACAATAAAAAGATTCTTTTTTTTCTCCTTTTTCTTCTCCATTCCTTATATATTAGGTATCATATTCTGTACTCTTTGTGTACCCCTTGACTGACTTTGAGCATTGATTGATTTGATTTGCATTTGCTTAGTGATTAATTGGCCTACTTTCTTTACTGTGGTTTTATTTCCTCTGGTGATAGCTATTTAGCCTTAGGAACACTTCCATCTAGAGCAGTCCCTCCAAAATGCACTATAGAGATGGTTTGTGGGTGGTAAATTCTCTCAGCTTTTGCTTATCTGGAAATTGTTTAATCCCTCCTTCAAATTTAAATGGTAATCTTGCTGGGTAGAGTATTCTTGGTTCGAGGTCCTTCTGCTTCATTGCATTAAATATATCATGACACTCCCTTCTGGTCTGTAAGGTTTCTGTTGAGAAGTCTGATGATAGCCTGATGAGTTTTCCTTTGTAAGTGATTTTTTCTCTCTCTCTGGCTGCTTTTAATACTCTGTCCTTGTCTTTTATCTTTGCATTTTAATTATTATATGTCTTGCTGTTGTCTTCCTTGGGTCCCTTGTGTTGTGAGGTCTGTGCACTTCCATGGCCTGGGAGACTATTTCCTTCCCCACATTGGGGAAGTTCTCAGCAATTATGTCCTCAAAGACACTTCATATCCCTTTTTCTCTCTTCTTCTTCTGGTACCTCTATAATCTGAATATTGTTCTATTTGGATTGGTCACACAGTTCTCTTAATATTCTTTTATTCCTAGAGATCCTTTTTTTCTCTTTATGACTCAGCTTCTTTGTATTCCTGTTCTGTTAATTTCTATTTCTTTACTGTCTCCTCTACCTCATCTAATCTTTAAAATCTGTCCATTGTATGTTTCATTTCAGATATTCTATTTTTCAAAGTTTCTATCGTTTTCTTGAATCCCTCCCTGAGGTCTTGAATATTTTTCTGTAGCTCCATGAGCATGCTTATGATTTTTATTTTTTAATCTTTTTCAGGAAGATTGGTAAGTTCAGTTTCACTTGGCCCTCATTCTGGTGCTTTTGGAATTTGGGTTTGTACCAGGTTCTTTAGATGTTTCATATTTGGAATAACTTGGTGTAGGTGGCACCCTCTAGTGCCCAGAAGCTCTACTCTCTGGAGCTGCTCAGCCCCTGGAGCTATGGTGGGGTTCCCAGGCAAGTGGTGCTGGTGTCTGTTTGGAGGGAAGAGCTCTTTCCTGCTTCCCAGTTGCAGTGCCTGCCTCCACTGCCAGAGCCAGTGGGCCATGCACACAGCGAGGAGTCTCTATGCTATGTCCTTGTAGCTGCCAAAGGTGGGGCTGCCCTCTGGCTAGACTGGTGCAATGGCATGGCATCTGGTTTGCAAGCTGGTTCTGGCCAGGAGGAAGGCCCAAAAGGCTGCATATCATGGTGGTGAACCTTGAAGCTATATAGCCTGCCAGGGGAATGGAGGGCCTGAAGCTCATGAAAGTTCCTAACCTACTGGGGCTGAGTGGTTTGGGACAATTTTGTTCACCTGTCCTTTCTCCTGAGCAGCAAGCTCTGTGCAATCCTTTCCCCTTTAGCAACCCTCTCACTGTTTGGTGGTCTCTCAGAGTGCCTGCCTTTCTTTTGTCCCAGAGAAGCCAGTCGTGGATACCTGTTCTCCACAAGCAGCTGACTCTCAGTATTTCCAAGTATTCAGCCTGCGTTAGTTTTCCAACCCCACTAATTTTCTGAGCACCATGTAATGTAGGTTCGTGCTCCCAGAGCTTATCTCCACAGCTGGGTGTTCAGCAGTCCTAGGTCTCCACTCCCTCACTGCTCCATTTCTCTTCCTCCCACTGGTGATCTGGGGTGGAGGAAGGGCTTGGTTCCCACCAGATCAGGGTTTGGTACTTTACTCTTTTCCATGAGGTATGCTCTTTTCCCCAGATGTAGGCAGTCTGTCATAGGCTTTTTCCCTGTTACTCTTTCAGGATTAGTTGTATTTGCTGATTTTCATATTGTATGTGGTTTTTGGTGGAGGTTGTTTCTGTCTCACCTCTCATACCGCCATCTTTTCTTTTTCCTTCCCAACAAATGTTTTTTTGAAAATTGCCATGTGCAAAAGAATGAAGCTGGACCTTCACCATACACCATGTACAAAAATTAACTCAAAATGGACAAAAGACCTAAACCTAAGAGCTAAAATTATAGAACTCTTAGAAGAAAATATAGGGGAACAGCTTCCTGACATTGGATTTGGCAACGATTTCTTGGATATGACACCAAATGTATAGGTAACAAATGTAAAACTAGAAAATGGACATCAATATAAAAAACTTTTATGCATCATATGACACCAGCAACAATGAAAGGGTAATCTATGGAATGAGAGAAAATATTTGCAAGACATTTATCTAATAAGGGGCTAATATCCAAAGTATACAAAGAACTCCTGTAACTCAACAAGAAAAAAACAAACAACCCACTAAAAATACAAATATACATACAAATGGCCAACAGACAAAGGACTAGAATAGACATTTTTTCCACAATGACATACAAATGGCCCATAAGCACATGAAAAGATGCTCTACATCACTAATCACTAGGGAATGTAAATCAAAACCACAGTGAGATATTACCTCATGTCTTCTCAAAAAGACAGGAAGTAACAAGTGTTGGCAAGGACATCGAGGAAAGGGAACCCTTTTACACTGTTGGAAATATAAATACAGCAGCTGCTATGGAAAACAGTATGGAAGTTCCACAAAAAATTGAAGGTAGAATTACCATAGAATCCAGCAATGCCACTTCTGTATATATATATATACCAAAGAATTGAAAGCATGGTCTCAAAGAGATAGTTGTACACCTATGTTCATAGCAGCATTATTCACAATAGTTAAAAGGTGTAAGCAACTCAAATAGCTACATCAGATAAACGCATATGCAAAATGTGATATAAGCATACAATGGAATATTATCTGGCCTTGAAAAGGAAAGAAATTGACATGCTACAACATGGATGAAACTTGAAGGTATTGTGCAAAGAGAAATAAGCTAGTCACACAAAAAGACAAACATTGTATATTGCTTATATGAGGTACCTAATATAATCAAACTTATAGAAATAAAGTACAATGATGGCTTCTAACGGGTAGGGAGAGTGAGAAGTGGGGGATTGTTTTTTAATGTTTTGGTTGTTTTTAATAGAGTTTTGGTTTTGCAAGATGAAAAGTTCTCGAGTCTGGTTGCACAAAAATGTGAATATATTGCTTTAAAATGTTCAAAATGTTAAGATGTTAATTACATTTTTGGTAACTGTTTGACAGGATAAGAGTTACTGACACATTTGCCTCCATCAGCAGGTGAGATGAACACTCATGGGGTCTTGACCAGAAGCTAAGAAAACAAAGACCTTAGATGAGAAAAGGGATGGTAGCCCTGATGGCATAATATGCTACTGGGGATAGTCATTATTAGCAAGAGTATATCTGTATCTGTAGAGGTTTCACTCTGAGGCTAGGTCTGGAAAGGCCACTTCCCTTCAGTCATCCTTTTGTAGGCAGCATTTAAAAGACCTAAAGAGCACTTCCCCAAACCCCCACCCTCAACACATATAAACATCCCCTCCTCCATCGTGAGTCCAACTGTCTGAAATGACTGAGCAAACCCAGTCTGACCCATTGGAGGGAAAGAGGAAAATGTTCATTCAAGATAGATTCAAGACAGAGTGGCTTATTTAATAGATAACACACTCAGAGACCAAGTAAAGAACTATTCTGCTGCCTCCCCTGGACTCTTTGTTTGTACACTTGATGTCTAATAAGAATTTTTTTTTCCTGATAATGGACTGGACCTTCCTGCCCTTCCAAGGTAATAGGCACGATGTTACATTTGTTTGATTTGTCTTCCCTCCTAGGTGGGGTGCTCTTAGGACAGGCACCATACCTTATTCATCCTTGTATCCCCAGGTCCACTAGTCCTGGCACATAGCAGGTGCCCAATAAATGTCAAATGACTGAATGATTAGAGTGAGGGAGGGTGAGTCATTTCAGTAATGCAGAGAGTGGCTTTTGGCCACACAACTAGTCCATTCCAGAGAGAAAGGACAGTCTGAACTAGAGAGCCACAGAGAGTATGTGGTCTGGTGGAACAGGGAGCAGAGGGAGCATGAGAAGAAAAGTGGTTCACGATAAAGCCCAGGTTGAACAGGCTGAGGAAATTTATACCTCCCAGTTTCATCTTCTGTGGTCTCACTAGTCATAAACAGTACTCCCATCTCCAGGCAAATAGCCTCTCATTCTCTAATTTCAGCTCCATCTGAAGCACCAACATAATACTGGCTCAGTGGTCCTGATTCTTCAGCCACAAACCTTCACTTTTAAATTAGACATTATTTTATCTGTCTAATTGGACCAATTCAGGTCTGCTAACAAGAAGACGCCTCTGTATGGCCCTTTCATGAAGTCAGTTCTTTGTAATTTTCTCCCCTCTCCTAGAATCCTGGGAAGGATTCCTAACAATGGGTAATACCAAACCCAGCTTTTCTGTCAACATAACAGAGCCCCTTCAAACTCATATTCATAGAATTGGCAAGCTGTAAGGCAAAGTGTAGTTCTGTTTCCCTGCTAAGGAAATTTGTGCCTAGAGCATGAAGTTGAGTCACAGCAAGTTAGAATTTGAACTCAGAGCCTCTGGCTTTCAGTCTTGAGCCCTTTTCTTCTGCTATCCGCCGGCAGATGCAGCCACACTTGTTTGGGAGGCGTCCAACTAATCCCTCCCAGCAGCTGAGTGCAATTAGGTCTCCCTCCGGACAGGTTTAAATTATCTGCGTTAGGAAGATAGGAATGAACAAAATTTTCACAGGTTAATTTTCCTTCGAGCATTCTGGGTGATTTTTTTTTCTAAAGTGCCATTTGCAATGGTGCTGGCATTAAGGTATTGTTCCATCAACTGAGGACTGAGGGGGCAGTCCAGAAGCACGCTAATTAGCCGAAAATTTGCCATAAACGGAGCCGCGCGACAGATGGGCGACGCAGTGGCAAGGCACTGTTGTCTATTAACCAGCCCCCAAATCATTTCTGTATCATCTAATAGGCACTAATTGAGCACCTACTGTGTGTCTTGCTGCAGCTGCCTAATTAAGCGTTGAGCAGCTGCCTCTATGCCTCCAAAGGAGCCATACGAACAGGCACAGGGACTTCATTCTCATCTGGAATCTGTCCTTAACCCGTGTTGTGACTCCAAGCAAGTATTTTAAATACTCCAACACTGGTGGCTTGTGGCTTCAAAAAAAAAAAAAAAAGTATTTTCGAATGGGAAAAGTATTTTTCTTTTTTTTTGGAGCTGGAGACACACAACGACATCAACAACAGAAAGGCTGTGAGCCGCTCGGCAGGCTCCCTGTCCCGGGAGCCACATCCTACCGAGCCCCAGGCGGAGGCTGCCCACCGCCCGCCCACGGAGGCCAAGAGGGCGCCTTTCCCTTTAAGAGCCCCACGGGCGATGCTGATTGGCTGTAGCTATGCAGGTCTCTCAGCCCCTCGGAGGCTGCCTCCCCCGCCGCTTCCCGGCCCTCCTCCCACACCCTCACCCCGGCTCCGCGCACCTCCCGCCTCCCGCGCTCGCCTCCTCTTCCTCGCCCGCGACAGCCCCGGCAGCGGCATGGGCGATACGCCAGCAACAGATGCCGGGCGCCAAGATTTGCATCCTTAGGCCACGCCGAACGCCTGAAGACGAGAGCAGGACCCCGAGAAGGGCTAGGAAGGAGGGGACGGGAGGTGCGGCCGTCCCTCCTAAAAGGCAGCAGCCTCCGCCCCCACGCGAGGGCTCCGCGCCGACCGAGCGCCTGCCCGCTGCCGTTGCCGCCGCCGCCGGCGGGCCCCTCTCCCCAACCATGCCTGGCCCGGCCACCGGCGGGGGAAAGGTCCCCTTCCGCAACGCCAAGGAGGAAATCCGTGCGGGGGTCGAAGGCCCGGAGGGCGGCGGCGCCCAGGAGAGGCCGGGAGCGCGCGGCCAGCAGCAGAACATTGTCTGGAGGAACGTCGTCCTGATGAGTCTGCTCCACTTGGGGGCCGTGTACTCCCTGGTGCTCATCCCCAAAGCCAAGCCGCTCACTCTGCTCTGGGGTAAGTCGGCTGGTGCCCCTGCGCCGCGGACACTGGCGCGTGGGGTCGCCGGTCGCCCCTCGGCCACCGGCGGTACTGAACCCCTCCGTGGACCCCTGGCCTGCGATCGTCCCCCTTTGGGACGGGCAGGTATTCCCGCCCAGGTATTGGCAACTTCTGCCTCCCCCGGGGTAGCCCCGAGTAGGCGCCTTTGCCGGCTCGGGATGCCCAGCGGGAGGGGCCCGGAGTCCTGCGGCGCCACCTCTGGGCGCAGAGGCGCGTGAAAGGAACACGCAGGGCTCCGGCCGAACCGGGTTTCCAGGGACGGAGGAGTAGCAGGGTGATTGTGTCGCCCGTGCGGGGCCGAGGGGCACTCCCATCTGCCACTTTAAAGCTTAGGTCTCCTCCGCGGGCCATGGACGTTGGGGCCGAGTTCAGGACAAGAAAGGGAGTGGAGAGACCCGCACAGGTAGTCTTGATTACTGCGCACGAGATGGGAGAAACTAGTTCCCTTCATGTCCCTGCAAGGCCCCTATCCCTGCCCCCTCTTTGATCTTCTATGCTCACTTGCACTTCTGTGGCCCCAGGAGTTTCTTGGCGAGCAAACAGACGCCTCGGCTAGAGGGCTCTGCCCCCAGGACAAAGCTCTGACTGTAGCCGTGCATAGCCCCCTCCAGGCCCAGCCCCCTCGGGCCAGTGCAGGTCTGTCCCTGCACCTGTGGCTCTCCCCGAACCCTCCTTTCTAGCACTCGCACCTCTGTCGGCAGGGCAGCGAGCCCAGAAGTCTACCAGCCCTCCCAATCTCTTCCTTTCCCCCTGACCCTAGGGGCTCGGTGCCTGCGCTGTATGATTCCAGTCACCCACCTGGGAACCACCTCGCAGGCCGCCTGATCCAGTAACTTTGGGCCTCAGTCACCATAGCGGCAGTAGCCAAGGCAAAAGTCATAGGCATTGATGTCCTGGGCAGAGAATCTGAAGAGGTAATTCAAGAAGCCCCTTCAGCTCTAGTTTCCAAGATCTCCAGGGAATGAGGGGCAGGCGAAACACAACCTACTTTTATTTCCAAAGGAGAAGAGGAAGGAAGAAAGTAAGTCCTCTTTCTGCAAAGCTGCTTATTTGGCACAGTACCAACTTCAAATGCGTAGGCTGATGTTGGGACCACTTGGGTTCAAAGCCTTCCCTTGGAAGCCTGCGGCCCCTGCTCTTGGAAGCAAAGCTATCCAGAACGTGGGTATCTCTTAGCGATGTGTGGCTGAGAGAGGGACTGGGAAATTAAAGGACAGCGAGAGGGGCAGGGATCTTTGGGAATCTGACAAGCCTTTGAAGTCCCCTAAAAGCTCTTGGTAACCCCCTGCTCAGCCTCCCCCACTCAGTGTACTGCCTAAGTTCTGGGTCCTTTTGGCCATTTATCTTTGTTATATGTTGGTTTAATTCTCTATCTCCCTTCTTCCCTTATCCCCACATGACTAGATTGTAAGATGTTAGCCAGCGCTTCACGGACACACCACCACTCTGCCAGCCAAATCCCTTGTTGCCTCCATGGAGCTCTTCCCTCCCCATCCAGGGGTGGGAATGTGCCACTGGACTTCAGAGCCCGCCTGCCTCCAGGGAACTGGTGCTCAGCCTTAATAGAGACCTCAGGGAGAAGAGAGCACTTAGACATATTGTTTTACATGCCTAGAGCGTCACAGGCCCTATGGGCTCTACTCCTTACAGCCATCCACCCCAGGTGGACCTAGCATCCCGCCAGGAGCCCCAAGGACAAGGCCTCTTCTGCCTGCCTGCCGCGTCACTTCTGCCCTTCCCAGCTGTATTCTGTGGTGGAGACAGAATCTTTGTTCTCCAAGACCTTGGCCAGAGGCTATCTCTCAGTCCCATATTCCTCTAGCTTTTCTGGAGAAGTCAAAACACGGCAGTGATGCCGGGCTTCATGTTTGTGGAGTTGAAGAATGAACTTTCCAAACACTCAAGGTAGGGAGAACCAGGGAGAAGCTTTCATTTTTAGAGATAAAGTGAGAGTGATGCCAGGGTTCTTGTTCATGGAGTCAAAGAATGAATTTCTTGAACAGACAAGGCAGGAGATTTACAGAGAGTTTTTATTCAGATATATAGAGAGAGCTTTATTCAAGATAAGAGAAACTATGGAACTCCCCACAGGAGCAGGGAGGGGCACCGTTGCCATTTGGGGGCTCGGTGTCTAGGGTTTTATGCTTACTGCAGCGGGAGTTTTCTATAGATTCAGCCAGAATGCTAGTTATATTTTAACCTATGTCTGTGAAGGTTTTCCCAACACCCTATTGTAAGCTAATGGACCTAAGCACGCAATAAGCTGTTATATACCACTGGGTCCCTATGGGGAATAAGTTGTTACATTGTTTCAATCTCAAGCACCCTGTTTTGTAAGATTTTGTCCTTTTCCAGGGCCCACACTTTACTCTTAATTGAGCAGGAGTTATGTCCTGCTGCGTCCCTGTCTCAAGAGGACAGAGCTCCTGGCTCACACCAGGAGGGGACAAGAAAGTCCATAGTTGTTCATTGTCTAGGGAATTTATGGGGCTAGGAGGATGTTTGGGAACATGATAAAGGGCTAGGAGTGTGGACTTGTTAAGTGGTCTTAGAATGTTTATCCTCGATGAGACATTCAGTCTCTTTTCTCATCAGTCCTCCACGTAATTCTGCAAAATTAACATAAATTTACTGCAGATTCTTTCACAGAATAGCAGCTTTTTGGTCTGGGAGCATATCAATCAAGACTGCCTGCCCAATAACTCAAGGTGGGCTGAGTTATTGTCTGCTTGCTAAAGAATTTAAGAACTGTACTTAACTTCCTGGGTTTTAAAAGGCAATCTTATCTTTAAGATGGAATCTTTCTTGCTTTTACTATGTTGTTCATGGCTGGGCTTGCTTGCCATATTAGTGACCAGGTTTCAGATTACTTGATGAGGTGTAAAGGAGGAAAACAGCATATAGGTCTGGGCCTTAGCATGCTAAAGTGAATCTCACAAAGGCATGATTAACACAATAAAAAACCTGGGCTATGCTGAGATACTTTCCTTTATCTGGGGAATATTCAGACATTCCAAGCCAAGTTACTTCTGGCTTTTTGAGCTTTAACTGATAATTAATATGACCCTGACTTTTCTTAATGTTTAACATGGAGTTTTGGTAGGGGTTTCTTCACATATTGTTACATTGCTCTGACTATAATTAATCTTGCTTGTTTCCCCCCCCCTCCCACCGAGCCTCTTGCCCTCCTCTGTCTAAGCCCGTGGCCCCTGCCTCAGCAGGAATGTGGTTGTGTCCTGGTGGGCAATGTTTCCAGATGCCATCCTTTTACTCCCTGCATAGCCTTCTGCCTTAGCTGCTTTTCATCAGCTCTGTTCTATGAATCTTGATTCCCTCCCTAAGTGTGCTTCATTGCCTTCTCCCTGCAAAAAAGAGAAAAGAAGAAAAGAAACAGGGCAGACAGCAGTGGATGTCGTAGTTTCAAGGTCTAAAATTGCAGCTTAGAAATGTTCCAGACAAATGAATGTCATCTGATGGACACCTTGTGAGAGTGGTTTAGGGGCAGGGACCAGCTCAGAGCAGTTGTGCTGATGGCTACGGTATATAGGGCAACTGGAAATCTAGGGGAACCAGTGGCTCAGGGTTAGTTTCAGTTAAAGCCCTAGTGCCTTGACCCGCAGATTTCCTCCAGTGGATGCCCTTTTTCACCACTTCTGCACTGGCTCTGACTAGCTTTGGGGTTGAATTCATGCACGCATGAGCTGCTCATCTACGTCTGGGCCCTGAGTTGTCAGGGAAATAGGTTTTGCCCACCCATTGCTTGCCACTCTCTCCCAGATGAGGCTGCCTGGAAGCAGGAGGTGCTGATGCAGCACAGCCAGCGGCATGCAGAGAGTAATTGGTGGGGGCTAAAAAGGTGGCTGTGAGAGGTCTATCAAGTAGTGCAGTCCAGCATCATCCACTGGCTAACCCCCTACCACTTCAGGACTGTCCTGGGGACCAGAGCAAGTTGTTTCCCCTCTTACTCTTGCAGTTTTCTGAGTGGGCAGGCTCAGAATGGAATGCCCATGGGTCTTGAGGGATGACTTTATGAGTTTTGAGGACAGAATGCTCACTCTTACTGGAGGAACAATCCTCACCTGAAGGTTTGAGCTCACTTTGAGGGTTTTTTTGCCAAAGGGGTATTCATGGTGTCAGGATGGAAGTCCTAGGGCTCGGTGCGAGTGAGCTTTGCCCTGCCTGTTTCCAGGCATTCTAGCCACTAGTTTCCAGAAATGTCATGGACTTTTCTGGTTTCTCTCTAAATGTCATCTGAGTCCCCTAAATGTGTCCCATGATGACATCATGGGTTTTATTCCTCTCAGAACAATTTCAGTGAAAAACACCAGGCTTGCAAAGCAGTAATTTGCCCTGCTCCCTCCCTCCCTCCTGCCCCAGGGCAAACGTGACCCTTACAGCAACACAGGATTCTTTGGTGCTATGTGGTTGCTGGAGTATCTGGACCACCCCAAGGGGCCCATCTTTGGCTGGAAAGCTGAGAGGCAGCACAATTCATCAGGCAGCCTGGGGGGAGGGAGCATCAGGAGAGGCTGGAGTTAGGAAGTGTTGGTCCATCAGTTCAAATTCTGTCCAAATCGAAGAGTGACCTAAAGACGAGCTGTCTTCTGTCAGGCATCAGATAACCTGAATTCACGACTTGGGGTGGTCCTGATGTCTTGGGCTTCTTTTTCCATCAAGTCCTAAAGTTGTGGAGGACGAGCCCCAAGAATGTGTGGCCGTGGGCTTCTGTCTTCTCCCCAAGTTTTCCAGGGTGAGCACAGCCCAGGAGACATACTGGAATGTAAATGCCTGCTCTCCTACTTCCTTACCAACTCAGTGGCATGGCCATAGACAGATTAGCATCTGGAATCCTTGGATTTCTCACCTGTAAAATGGGTATATTAATACCTCTTGCTCATGAAATTGTGAGAATTAAATTTGATAATATGTGTAAGTCACAGCACAGTGCCTGGCTCTTGGCTGGTGTTCAGTAATTGTTAACTGCCATTGTTGTCATGCTCCTCATCCAGGCTCTTTTTCTTCAGTAGAAGGTTAAAGGCCCTCTTGCAGCACAATAAATTCTACCAAGCTGACACAGAACTTGGCTTCGGTGCCTCTCTTGCATGGAAAAGACTGCTTTGGCTTTGGAAACAAGGGTTCTTTCTCAGAGTCCTCAAAGAGAAATGAACACAGATCCCTCCTGTCCTCTCTTCTCCCCCATTCCCTTTGCTTTCATTCTGTCTTCTTCCTGTTTCTCTCCAAAAAACCACTATTTTGTAGATGAAGAATCTTTTTGTTCAGCTGACAACTCACCTGGTCTATAGAGTTTTCTTTGGGTTTTCTGAGCACAGACAGTTACAATTACTGTAGAAACACGGCCCAGTAATTCCTCTAAATCTCTTAGGGCCTCAATTTTGGCTTGTCTTTTTCCCCATTTCCATCTCCCTGAGTCATCTTTAAAAAAAAAAAAACCTTAAATGCTCAATTAAACTACTAAAAAACTAAAAAACATAAATGACTCTTCTTTTTAAATCCTGTAATTCCCAGCCTATTGTTGCAACTCTTGCATTTTTTAATAAGTGGGCAAGCACTAAGAGCCTTACCCAAGGCGGAGTGCAGCGAAACTGGAGGGAATAGCGTGTGCTTCTGCGGACTTTAATAGTCCCAGCAAGTATAAGTTAAGGTTAACGTGATTAACTCAGTTTTCTGTAAAACTGGTCAAGGTCACTGCAGAGTGCACTCTAATCATGACATGAGGTAGTGCTGCAGAGCAGAAACCAGGGCTGGAACCCCCGCATGGCCACTTAGTTCAACTTCCAACGTGGCCCTTTCCAGTTTGTGAGCCTCAGTTTCCTTGTCTGTGAAATGGGGACAGTAATACTGAGGTGAAAGCCTGGAGAATGGGGCACACATGAAAGTGCCTGGTGGAGAGTCTTCACTGGCTGCAGTCTGTTACCGCCTCCCACGATGGGGGCCACGTCCGGAAACCCGCGCTGGCTTTGACATCTGTCCGGGACTGGGAGCACTTGTGGTTCGGATACAATGCACAGCCTTTAAACCCAAGTGTTTGATCTTGGCTTTGCTGTAACACTTTAGTTCTTGCCTTGTCTAGTTCCGTGTATGGTATAAAATTATAATAACTGCCTGAAAAAGCCATGGATAGATGTATGAAATGGTGACCTGGCCACCATGGTGGTTTCTGTAAGGATTGACGGGAACATCATCTTGAGGGGGGGTGTTCTCATTGAGCATTTATTTTGATGGTCCATGGTTCTCCAGTGTGCAGTCTGCCTTTCCCTCTACTGTGTCATGTTCCTATGGAAGTGCCACACCCTGGGGTGAAGAGTTTGGGCTTTGGAGTCAGAGGGTCTGGGTTGCAGACCTCGCCCCGCCAATTCAGCCTTGGGCAGAACACTCCCCTCTCTCACCTCAGCGTCCCCAGCTGTGCCATCAGGGTAAGGGCACAACATCAGGTTGCAGCTGGAGTGAAATGAAACAATAGGGTAAAGAACATGGCCTGGGAGCTGGCACAGAGCAAATGTCAGCCTTTGTGCCTCAGCCGCATGCTCCCTTCATGCTTCCTTCCTCTCCCGCCCTCTGTTCAGTGCATCCTTTGGAGGCTGAGCCTTGTTCGGCCCAGCCCACGCCCTGGTTGTCAGAAAGCCCTCATCCTGGCTTCAAGGCAGTTTGTCTCCAGTCGTACCTCCCTGGCAATGGGTTGATGTCCACAGCAACGGGCCCTAATTGTCCTCCCTCACGAACACCGCCCTTTGTTCACTGTGTGCGTGAGTGGCCAGGAGAGGGATCCTCTGTGTACCTGTAGTCACATTCATTCATCCACTCATTCATTTTTCCCGTTCTAATAATTGTCAAGACTGGCTGCGTATCAGAATGCTTGGGAATCTTTCAAAATTTTCAGAAGCCTGGGCCCCTGCGACTCAGACTGGCCGAATTGGAAGCTCTCGGAATGTTGCTGTGGCTCTTTCTTTTAAAGTCATTCAGGTGCTTCTGATGCACAGCTGGGCTGAGAGTCATTATTTAATTCCCTTATTCAATAATATTTATTACTCACCTGCTATGTACCAGGCTCTGGCAAACCAGTCAGAGAGACAGGTGCACACATGGTGACAGCCGAGGCAGCATGAGTTACAGAGCACCAGCCTGGGGGAGTTGGGGAGGCTCCCCAGAGGAGGAGGGAGCCGGACTGAGCGTAGCAGGAGTCCTGAGGCTGGTTGCCCACAGGTTTGGGTAAGACGGCATTGCAGCCACAGGTAACAGTGTGAGCAGAGCTCCCGAGGCAGGGACAGTGCTCGAGCCTGCAGATAGATGTTGAGGGGCCAGATCCAGGTGAAGAAGACTTATCAGGACCAGCAGGGCTGGGAGGAGATGGGGCTGTGGAGAGGCTGCCCTTCAGTCTCCACCTGACTCTCACCTCCTCCTCTCAACCCGTCACACTGATCACCTATTTCTGCTTTGATGGAATGGTCTGAAGCGCAACTTCTAGACCTTGCGGTCGGATGAGTGAATCCCGAAGTATTTCAGGGGCAAGGTCATCAGCACAGGTATGCAGTGGGGCCAGCGCCTCCCTCCGGCTGGCCAGAGCCCTGGGGGTACGGGGTGCGGGGGGGTAATGTCTCAGTTGGGCATTTGACTTCATAGACTCAGAGGTACTGTCCAGGCACTAAATTCCTGAAACACCCCGAGGGTGTAACAGTACAGGCCTGCCAGACCCAGAGCGTGGTCCTGCCCTCATTCTTCCTTCCTCCATTCTCTACTGTTCCCTGTGTTTCTGAAAGGTACATGTGTGTAGGGAGGTTGTGCTCACCTCACTTCCTCCCTTGAACCTGAGTTTAAAAAGCTGGTGTTTTAACTAGCCCTCATTTCCTCTTGCCTATGTCCCACTCCCCATTTCAGCAGCTTCCTGGGAAAGGTTGAGAGCTCTGTGGGGCCCAGCAGGCCGCGGCTCATGGATGAGCAGCAGCAGCAGCATTCTGGGGCTCGTCTCAACACCATCCCTGTGGAGTCAGGACCTTCATTTTAACAAGGTCCCCAGGCGCTTCATCTGCACGTTGAAGTCAGAAGCGCCCCTTTGAGTGCCGCCGCAGGCTGACAGGAGCCGACCCCACGCCGCTGGACCGGCGTGGGGTCGGCTCCTCTTCCTTTTCCCTTTAATGGCCTCCTCGCCTTTGCCTCCCCTCCTACCCTTCTGCCTCCTCATAGCTTATTTTAGAACATGTCAGGATCCTGCTTCTCTTGCCAACAAAAGGCTGTTGCTAAAATCTTTTCAGCCAGCAGCAGCAATGTTTAATTCATGGGCTAGAAAATTAATTTTGTTTTCATGAATAGAGCTGGGGGAAAATAGGAAGGCTCTGTGCATGGCCCTTGGGAATTCAGCTTGTCTATTTAACCGATGAACTGGTACAGGTGAGGAGACTTCATGAAAGGGCTGCCTTCCACGAAATGGTGAAGCACATTGTATCAGGGTCCTTTGGCCACACGTAGCACAAAACCCAACTTTAATTGGCTATTGATAAGGAAAATTTCTAACTTCACTGGTAAAAAATCCTGGAGTAGGGTACTTCTGGCATGGCCTAATGTCATCAGAGAACAGGATTCCTCATCATATCAAGTTTTCTTCATGGTTACGAGATGGCTGCCAGAGTTCCAGGCAGCACATGCAGTCACAAAAAAATCCTAGAGATGGAGAAAGAGGCTTCCCCTTCCTCAGGTCTCATCTCAGAGAAAAATTTTCCTGGTCATCTTATAGCTGATGTCCCCTCATGTCTCATTTCCCAAGTCCCAAGTCCCTCATTAAGCAAATCACTGGCAAGGGATTCAGCCTAATTAGGGTTGGCCAGTGGGCCACATGGGGCGGGGTAGGGGAGTGGGAAAGATGAGTAGCTTAGATGGAAAATGAGTGGCTTAGAAGTTTTCTGATGTGACACACTTTCCCCAGACTGATAAACAGTTTTCTTTGTTGGTCATTTTCTTCATCTTGCAGGTGACCCCTCAGTAAAGTCATGGCCAGATTTCTGTTCTCCTTGCTTCAGACGTAAAAGGTCATTTAAAAGTCTACTTAACCTCACCTAGCAGGTACTTTTTTTTTTTTTCTTTTGCACAGACAGCATAGGAAGAAGCATCTTACTGAGGAGCAGGTTGCTAACTACGTGATCAAGGAAACCAATAGCTTGTGGGTAGAGATTTTGGAAAATCTACTTTAACGTGCAGACATGGGGCAAATGTATAGAGCAGGATTGTGGTGCAGCCATTTTGTAAAAGCTTCAAGTCAAACACTGCACGTAAAGTGCCGACTTGAGTGCTTAATTGGTGTCACCAGGGTGGTTTTTGGGTGGCTAGTATTAAGAGCTGGTCATCACTCTGCATGCCTGTAGGTGACATTGCTGTGGTAATCAAGGTCTACAGTCAGGGCTTTAGACATTGCCTGAGATTGCCCTTGACATTGGGGAAAATGGCAAATACCAACAGACTTGGAAAGGAAATGAGACAGAATGGGGTTTAGAGCTCAGGTTTAAATTAATTTTCTTCCTGCCATCCATACAGTGGCAATTTGGCTGTGTCATTTTTAGACTGGTTCCCTGAAAGACAAGGCTTGTAAATGCAACTTGTGAGCCAAATGGGCAGGGCCATCTCCTGTAGCATCCTTCACCTCATCATCGAAAAGCACTTACCAAGCAAGCAATGAATTACTTCTGGTCTTGAGCCAGGCACTCTGTAGAAAACAAAGACGCAGTCTCTACTTTCCTATCTTTTAAAACTCAAACAGCTGTGATTTCCCCCCAGTGCTGGAACCCACTTAATCTCCTTGTGACAGGGGTAGCTAATGGAAAATACTCCTCTTTAAAAGTTCCACGTGTGCAATT
Organism: Manis pentadactyla; assembly: GCF_030020395.1. Lineage (NCBI taxonomy): Eukaryota > Metazoa > Chordata > Mammalia > Pholidota > Manidae > Manis > Manis pentadactyla. The sequence continues at coordinate 68,408,624 of NC_080023.1, read as the reverse complement.
AGAGATGAATTTCTGAATTTTAACAGTCTTGTGGAGTAAATTGTCAATCCACTCCTCTAATAAGTATGTTCATAAGGAGCTTTGCAGGTGGTTACAATGAGGCTCAACTCTATTCTCCGCCTGTGACTCACTTGAGTGTCCCGGAAAGCATTTATTTTGCCCTGGAGTCTGTATAAGCCAAAGGAGATATTTATTAGCAAGTGTGAATAATGCCGACCTCTCTCCCTACTTCCATCTCTTGACCCCAAATACATTGTGTTTGAATCAGTAGCTTTTGAAAAGTGGGTGAGTCATTAACATTTTTGAGCTATACTCGAATTACTCCAGGGTCATGACTCTGTCTGGAGCTCTGGGGTGTTAAATCACTACCGCTGAGTATAAACTAAGCGGTATGGCATGAACCTAAACTTGGCAGAGCTCCCATGAGGACTGGCATAAAGCACAGTTATTAGAGCTAATAGTCCCTCAGGCACAGAGTTGGTATTCAGAGTATACCAGTTTGGTGCTACCAGTTGTTAAAATGCTAAATAACTGGTGTCTTCCCTGGTATTCCTGGAATTTCCAACAGTTCAGGAACTAAAGGGTCAATAAGTGGGAGGCAGGGCTTAAATCTACACCTGTTCTGATTGGTTGTTTCCCTATGGGTTATCAAATATTTTTAATATTACCTCTGCTTATACATCCTTGTTATCATATGATTCATATAATCTTCAGCATCTCTTTCAGCAGTTCTATTCTAATTGAATGAGAACTTAAAAAAAAAATCCATCATTCTGGCTTAAATGTAAAGCCCCAAAACTATGTAAGGAAAGGTATTAGAGCCCAATCTAAATTCTACAGTTTTAGGTAACTCACCTGTCCTAATAAAAACCCCTTTTGTGGTAAAGGCAACATGTTTGAAAGGCAATTTTTATTTTCTGGTTTATAATTGCCTTTACAAAAGCTTTCCCCCTAAATGAACTGATATTAATTTTATCATCAGAAAAAAGAAAGACATTGTAAAAATAAGACTGTAAATTTCTTTCCTTTTGGTGTTGGGAGTTCGGTGGACAAGATGAGAATGGTCACACCTAGCTTATTGCTCACATCCCATAATGTTGTAAATGGTGTCTATGCTTTCCGGCTGCCCCAGCGTCAGGGCCACTCAAACCATACCTGAGGCTTGATACAGGGAATTGTTTTAATGGTGGAAAATTTCAGGCATACACAAAAGTAAAGAAAATCGAGTCTGTATTCCCCCACACACCCCACTCACCTGGGATTGTTTTCTGTGTAACTCTGTACTTTGATATGTAATTCCAGACACACAGGACAGTTGTGAGGGTAGTACAGGGAACTCTCATATGCTCTACCCAGACTCAACAGTTTATATCCTGTCCATTGGCTTCATCCTATCCTTTACGTGTGGGTGTGCACATATGTGTGTGTGTTATTTTTCCTGAGCCATTTGAGAAGAAGGGGGAGACATCGTGCCCTTTATCCTAAATACTTCAGTATGTGTTTCCTACAAATAGAAATACAGCCTCAGATCAGTAATACCGGAATTTAACCTTGGTGTTAACTGATCCACAGGGGCCACTCAGATTTCATCAGGTATTCTAGTAACGTTCTTTGTAGCTTTTTTCTTTTTTACTTTTTAGGTTTAAAGCAAATTCCAGACACTTGTATCTGTAAATACCTAAGTATTGAGTATCATTGAGGTAATTCAGGCTACATCATCCACATAGAATACCTTAGGGCCACCTTCCCTCACCTACTTACTGCCCCAGCATTTTTGGGGAAAACTGCTTTGAGAGGCTGTTTCCGAAAGCAGAAATAGGTGGAAACTGAGAAGCAGACGAAGGTAATGAGCCAGTCGGTACTTCTCAGGATGGTCTGCAGACTGTCGAGGTGCTCATTGCATGTGCAGATTCCGGAGCTCTACCCAGACCTACAGAATGAGAACCTCTAGGAACGGGACCCAGGAATATGCATTTTCACAGGCACTGCAAGTGGCTCTTATACCATGTGGGTTGGAGGCATTTGGTCCCAGGACCAGGTGGCCTGGGAGTGACACTGTGTCCCCAGCAGTTTGACATCGCATCCCTCTGCCCTGACTCAGATGTGTTGCATGGCCCTCTATTATAGTGCCTGAGATTCATAAGAGGCAGCCTTGAGGAATGTAAATAGCTTGTAGGTGGGCTTCCCTTAATAGAAACCCCTGGTCTGTGTGAATTGCCTTCAGCACACAGTTTCTCCTAACACAAGGCTGGTACCAGGAGGGGGTGGGAGGTGCACTCGATGGAGGAGAATACAGTGGAAGGAGATGTGGAATGCTTTGTGGGGATGCAGCAAGCTTCCTGGGAGTGGGGGTAGGAGATACGCTTGGATCATGCCTTAGAAGCCTAGGGGTGACGCCGTGTGGAAGAGGTGAGAAAGACTTATGGAAAACCCTAGGCGGAAGCCCTCACCTGCCAGGGAGAGTACTCTGAAACCTCTCTGGTAGGACTGGTGTGAGGACTAAATTAGGGGCAGCAGCTGCCTGTCCAGAGCCAGCGGCCTCTGTGCAAGCCCCACCCCCCATACCCCCTGCCCACCCAGGACTAGTCCAGCACTAGGAGGAGCAGTGGTCTCAGCACTCCCAGAACCAGACCAGCACCTTGGTGCTGCGAAGTCCACTCTGTAGCGATGTCTGGATCCAGTAGATTTGTTCCTTCTAGGCCAGTGGAGCCCTGTTCTAAGGCCCCTTTCATCTCTGAGGGTCCATAGCTGTAGAATCATCTTCATTTGCGACAGAGCAAGCACTTCTCAGATAAGTCATATGCCCCTGCTTCTCTGGTGGTGGGGACTCGCTGCAGCTCGGCCCAGGACAAAACACCTTTTAGGGGGCATCCTGGACCCAGGCTGCTCTGTGCCCCAAGATACAAGGGCCCTTTGTGAATGTTTCTGACCAACCAGCAAATGATAAAGGGTGGGAAGATGCCGGACTCTAGATGGTAGTGGAGTGGCTGCAGCGGGGGTTAATTCTAACCTGCATTCCACAAGTGTTGCCATGTGACATGGGTGATCTTACTGGCCAAGGGGTGGGGGGCCCTACTGACCACCCTCACCTAGGACAGGAATCCCAGTGGATTATTTCGGTTCTTCAGTTGTTGAATCTTTCGTCTTCATTCTCCTGGAAAGGGGGGGATGCCCTTTCCAAGTCCCTTTGTCTTTTTTAGCACAAGTGGTTCTCAAGCCATAGCTGGGGCTTGTATGTAAATCTCCAGGCTCACTCAGCCTTCCTTAGGGCAGCCCTGCTGGGTTTCTCTCATTCAGTAATGTGAGTGCAAAGAGGCGGCAGAGAGCCTTCCAAAATCAGCCAGGCCCGCTTCTAAGGACCGACCAGGTCTTCCTAGGAAGAAATGCAAACCACTGAAAGCCAAGCTTCCTTGGTGCTGCGGCCTGGCAGCCCCTGACATCAGGAACCACCTCTGGAGAAGCAGGGGTCCCAGCCGGCCTCCCAGGACCCAGGCCTCAGGGCTGCCAGGTGCTTCTTTAGTCTAAAGGTTGGTGGGAAGAATTTGGACTCATAGGTTTTCACTGATTAGCTAAAGTGTTAATCCCCCAAGACTCTCCCTGGCCAGGGCCATTCTTGAGCATCTTAATTGGTATGAAAAAAATGTTTTGAAGAGCAAAAGTGGTTCTGCAGGCATTGCTGTGAGGATGCTGACCGTGCAGATTGCTGGTGTTACCTGCTCAGGTTCAGGAGCAGAGCGGGAGCTCTTTGGGGAGGTGCTTTCCTGCACTGCTTGGAAACAGGTAGCCTGAGAGATTTCAGTGTCTAATTAAATTCCATTTTCCATGCATCTGGGGACATGCACCTAATGGGGGCCAGGTGCTGGGAACACACAGGTGAGCAAGCCATCATTCCTGCTCACAAGATGCTGGTGATCTAGAAGGGGAGACGGACTTAGGCCAGTTACAGTTCCGCGTGGGGAGGAGTGCGGGGCGGAAGCAGGCCTGAGCTGAGGGCCGGTCCCCAGAGGGGCCTCTGCAGCACTTCTGGTCCCCACAGCAGTAACCCTGGGAAGCAGCTACAGGGCCACAGGATCTTAACGGGAGTTCTGAGGAGCAACAGCACTCTGACAACAAAGTAACTTCCTAACTAATTTAGAGGGAAAACTGACCCAGTGAATTAATTCATTTGGGGCAAAATCTGACCTGAACTATCCTTTTAGTCTGAATATTGATATTGACGTGTTTGATGACAGACCCACCACAGGCATTACTACAGAGCAGCGGCCCCCTATCACCTTTTTAAAATTAGAAACATTCTCAATTTTGAAGCACACCTGACCCTAAGGCTTTGATAAGGGACTGTGGGCCTGTCCTGGAATCATCTGCCTCTTGCATTTGAGGAGAGGACTCATTTGCTGAAGGTCACAGAATGGCTGAGGGGCAACAAGGGTTTGCAGGAAGGTCCTGACTGCTGAGCCCTGCTGGGCACCCTCCAGGGACACCACCTGAGAGGCACTGACCTGCCACTCAGCAGATATTTGGGTGCTAGGCACACAGGTAGCTCTGGAGAGATGTTGGATTGAGGTTTCATTGCTTGTGGTGCACCTCTGGTGGCCAAGATGTACCCTCTTGGTGACAGTGACAGGGATATGGGTGTTGGCCTCTCCCTGTGGCCCTGGGCTGAGCCACCCTCGCTCCAGTGGTGTCAGGTACTATTTAATACAAATGGTGATTTGGTGCCTCTCTGCCTGTAAGATACACTGTTGCCTTGTCAAAAGCTGGCCCCCTGGGTTATCTCTCACTGCTTGTTTTCCCATTGCTTCTCACATCTTTTTCCCATTCCTGGCTTCTAGTCTGTAAACCCTAAGGTCTCTTCAGGCCAGTGGGAAAGATGTGTTTGTAAATCATTCTGGAGTGTTGCAGTGAAGGCAAATAGTGAATCTGTGGCATCTTACTACACTGATGAACAGTGCCTGCATTGGGGTACGGGTGGGGACTTGATAATATGGGTAAATGTAGTAACCACATTGTTTTCTCATGTGAAACTTTCATGAGAGTGTATATCAATAATATGTTTAAAAAGTTAAAAAAAAAAAGCAAAACAGAGGAAAAAATAAATCATTCTGGAGTGTTGTAGGTTGGAGCTAGGGTCAGCCTTATGTACAGGTAGGAAGGAAGTAGCTGATGCTGAGCAGTGATTTTAAGGACACAGGTTTTAAATGGCCCTCAGATTACCATCCACAGCTGTCCTAGCAATTGGAGCAGGGGTTCTGGATGCTTCAGGGGTTTCATGGGCCCCCTAAGTAGATTTTGTGTGTTTTGTTATTTTTCTTCCATCGGATTCTCAGCAGAGGCTGTGACTTTAGAAAGGTGAGCATCGTCTAGCATGAGCCTCATCAGGCATGCCAGCATTTCCCAAAATGATAAGCAGGAAATGAGCATTCATTCGTATGTTATCGTCAATTATCCCTTAGTGTATTTACAGTCAATTTAATCAGTTTCATGTGTTAGGATAATTAACTTTTGGTGGGATGTAGGGAAAACCTGGGAGTCTCTGGGTTCAGTAGGTCTCTATGGGGTAGCTCTTTGTGGAGCCCTGCCCCAGTGAGGAGTCCCCTTGGATAGTGGGACAACCCAAGGACGAAAAGGAAAGGGTGTTTTTCCTCAGCTTGGCCGTGGTCTCCTCATGGGGGGAGCAGTGGTGGTACCTCTGAGGGCCTTCCCCTGCCTCTGTTTAGCTCTGCTTGTTAAAAACACTCTGGTGATTAAGAATCTTAAGGACCCAGTGTATTTGTTTTCTATTGCTGGTATTACAAATGATCACAAAGCTGTGGCCCTGTGCGAAGTGCTAAGACTGGGGACAGGGAAGATAGGGAGAAGGTGACCAAGACATTTTCCCAGAAGCAGGACAAGCAACGGAATTTACATGGCCCAGTGCAAAATGAGAATACAGGGCCCTTTTTCAACAACTGTTAAGAACTTCAAGTTGGAGATGGCAGAGTATTTAACCAAGCATGGGACCCTTCTAAGCATGTGGCCTTGTGCTCTTGCCCCAGTCACACACCCATGAAGCTGTCCCTGTCCAGAACTAATGCGCCCTGTTTGTGCCCTTGGCACTGCGCTATCATGAATGATTTTTGAGGCCTATTTCCCAGCCAACTGCCAAGATGATGGGCCTTGGCTCAGAGGGGCTCACTTTCTTACCACAAAACTTATCTTGACTACACTGGATGTTTGAGCTGTTTGAGAGGCACTTGCTCCTAAATGCTGCACATTCCAGGGGTGGGAAGGGAAAGGGGGCTGAGGAGGAGAAACGAGACTCTTAGAAACTTCCCGTCCCATCTGTGTGGCCTCAGATAAGCAACTTAGACCATCCCCACCTCAGTTCTTCATTTGTGCAATGGAAGTCATGTTTCTGACCTCAAAGTGACATCATGAGGCTTACTGGTGAAGGTGCTCTGAGAGAGGCCCTGGCACACAGAGGTTACAAAGAGGACCCTCCAACCCTCCACTCATCCAGCAGGTCTCTGGCCAGAAGGAGTGGTCATGGAATCTGCAGAAAGCATGGGGACCAGCCAGCTCAGTATGGCAGGCCGAACAGCTGCTCTTCCACTTGTCTCCTTTATCTGCCCTCAGCACACACACCCACTAGACCTGGGGAGGCGCTTCCCTCTGCAGGACCTGAGAATCTGGAGACCTGTGCTTCCACAGAGCAGCCCACTCCAAATCCATCCCGCAGGGGGCTTCTGGCTGGACCGAGGGAGACAGGAGGGCATGGGGAGAGAAGCCCCGTGAGAGGAAAAACAGACAATTGTGATGCAGTGAATTCAAGGGATGGCCACAAAGTTGTTCTGACTAGTGCTTGCCACCTCTTTCCCAGCTGTCGATTCACTGGCACTGCTGGCAAGAGGCAGAAGTGAGGGCTTTGGGCCCCATCAGTTCTGCCCAGCAGCCCTGTCTGAGGCTGAGCTGCTAATTAGCAGTGAAGAGGCAAGCTGTGGAGGGAGGGAGCCAAGGGTCCAAACCCCTTGGCCTGGAGAGTTTGGAATGTGCTGGAGGAAATAAACTGGCTCCTGCAGAGAGCCAGCCCACGGGCGAGCCCCAGGTAGCCAGGTGAGCAGAAGTCATCAGGGCCCGTGGGTTTAGTCTCCACTCTGATTGCTGCCTCTAAAGCTGTGCTGATAGTTGAATGGAAAAGTCTCTCTTCTCAAAGCTGATAACCTCACTTTTAACTGGAATCCTGGGAGGACAGAGTGGGTAGAGAAGTGGGCAGGGTAGGAGAGAAGCAGAATGATAGGAAGACTGAGTCAGCTTAACTGTTTCCTCAGGCAGTAAATTCCAGTGAATTCCTTTTACCTGCTGGAGGAAGCAAAGGATGGAGGGAGCACCCAGACCTGGGGCCTCTTTCTTTCTTTCTGAAGAATTTTATTTTATGTCTTATAAATTAAATAATACTTGTTCATTGTAAACAGCCTAGAAAATGAAAGCATGCAAAAGAAAAATATTTACTTGTATGTTCCCATTTTAGAGGCACCTATTGTTAACATTTTGGATTATATCCTTCCGGACTTTTTTCTCTGTGTGTTAATTATAGTCCCACTGCCTGCAATTACACTACAATCCTGTTTTGTTACCAGCTGTTTTTACTTGTCACATCACATAGTTCATGCCCATAGATGTGGCTCATGGATTTTAAATGGCAGTATAATATTCCAGAGTTTGGATGTACTTAACCCCTTACTGTTGGAAATGTAGGCAGGCCTATTGCAGTTGTTGCTCTTTTCAGCAATGCTACATCCTGGTACCTTCCTCTTCAGGCACATCCTTAATTGTTTCCTCAGAATATATTTGTTGCTGCATTTCCATAGGGTACATTTCTGTGTTCATTTTTAAGGTTTTAGACCAGAGGTTATCAACCAGGAGGTGACCCCTCCCCCACAGAGGACCTTTGGCAGTGTCTGGAGACATTTTTGAATGTCACAGCTGGAGGGAAGGTTGCTATTACAGCTACTAGGTAAAAACCAGGGTACTGCCAGGCATCCTACAATTATAGGATAGCCTCTTATTTCAAAGAATTATCAAATCCAAAATGTTAATTAGCACCAAGGTTGGGAAACTCTTCAGACACAAGGATGTTCACCCCTCCACCCCACTCTGGCTTACTGAGATGTTTGTTTAAGTTTAAGGTGTACAGTATGTTGGTTCAATACATTTATATATTGCAAAATGATTACCACCATAGAATTAGCTGTCACCTCCATCCTGTCACTTAGTTATGATTTCTTTTTTGTGGTGAGAACATTTAAGATACAGTCTTAGCACCTTTTAAGTATATTGATTCAGTATTATTAGCTATAATCACCATGCTGTGCAATAGATTCCCAGAATTTATTAATGTTAAAACTGAAGTTTGTACCCTTTGATCAATGTCTCCCCACTTCCCCACCTCCCAGCCCTTGGTAGCCACCACTCTACTCTGTTTCTGAGTTTGACTTTTTCAGACTCCACATGTAGGTGAGATCATATATTTGTCTTTCTCTGTCTGACTTATTTCGCTTAGCATAATGCCCTCAAGATTCATCCATGTTGTTGCAAATGGCATGATTTCCTTCTTTCTCATGGCTGGATAATATTCTGTCATATACACAGATGGATATTTTTATTCTTGCTAATATTTGTAGTACTGGAGCTTCTAAACCTCTGAGAAAATGAGGTCGAGGTATTCACTTTAACTAGTGTCCAGCCACAACCAACCCAACCCAATCCTGTCTGCCACTTGCAGAAGGACATGAGGGCTCAGGCTGTTTTGGAGTAGGGAAATGACTAACATGAGCCACTTGGAGCTTGTCCTTGCATTTAGGAGAGAAAGAAGGGCAGGATGCCCTGGGAGGAGGTGTAGAAATGGGAGAGGCAGAGAAGGAGTGGGCAGGGGAGGTGCAATGATGGACAATCGAATCCTTGTTGCAATGAAAAGAGGATTGTATGTATTCTTCAGGGACCTGAAGACCATTCCGGGCACTGAGGGCCCAGGCAAGGAGAACACAGGCCATTGCGGGGGGCAGGAGGAGGGAGCAGATCAGAAAGCCCCTATTGTCTCCCCTGAAGCTAGGAAAGGGAGTGTGAAGCCCTGAGTCCTGGGGTGCTGCTCAGGGCCCCCACCCCATCAGGAGAGACAAGCATTAGTGCTTCCCACACCATAGTTAACAATGTTATAAAATCCAGAATGTGATCTTGTCCATGAACTCTCCTGCTCGGGTAAACCTATAACACTCATTGAAACTAGCTACTTCATTTATTCACCTTTGGTATGAGTTACAGTCATTCCTTCATGACACAAATGTTTACCAAGCACCTACTAGATGCCAGGTACCGTGAGAGGCAATGAATAAAGTAGACACAGTCCCTGGCCTCATGGAGCATAAAATCTCCTACAGTGCAACAAGCAGTGTAAATGCCATGAAAAGGGACAGACAGGGTGCTGTGGAGCACAGAATGGGAGCATGCTGTCTAATGTGCGTGTGGGGGTTGATGGGACGGGGGTCCAGTGCCAGAAGAACTTCTAAGAAGTGATGTCAAAGTCAAAAACTGAAGGACCAAATGGAGTTTGCCAAAAGCAGAGGAACATAGACTTCTCTCTGGAAGACTTTGAAAACAAAGTACAAAAGGTTCTGTCTTCCCAAGGCATTCAACATGGTACTACATGAAGGAATGTAGCTGGATTAAATATGCCTTCAAAAATCAAGCTCATTTTCACTCATCTTTTTTATCATTATGAATATTTGCACCACGTGGAGCAGTGAGTGGAGTAATACAGCAGACACTGTTACTGCCACCACCCTGGTCCAAGGCACCCTGGGTGATTCTCCTCCAGCAAAGTCCCACAGCTGCTGCCCTGGCCCCCTTTGTTTATTCTCAACACAACATCCAGAGTGGTCCTATTAAAGTGTAGCTCTGATCATTTCTCTTCTCTGCTCAAAGCCTTCCCATGGTTTGTGCAATTTCAAGGCCCCAGAGGAAGGAGAGAGAGGTCAGGGTGTTTATTTCTATGGCTCCCTCTCTGCAGGACTACAGTATGGCCAAAGCCATGGCTCTCTACGTAAGGCCACGGCCCCATCAGGAAGCTGCTCTCCCAGGCTGCAGCAGCCCCTTCCCTTATGATCAGGAGGCCATGGCTTCCCACTTTGTCAGCCCTCATGGGGCTGCAGCATGTGTTGTTGGCCCTTTGTTTTCTAAGTCACCCCTTTTATGTGCACCATCTGTTTACGGCTAGGACCCTGACTGTTAATACAAATCTGGTTCAATAGTCCAAGTAGGAAATCATTAGGGCCAGAAGAAACACAATGGTGATGAGAGTGGAAAAGAGGAACAAGATTTGAAATGATTCCACAACGAAAACTTTTTTTGCACATTTACCTCATGTGGAGCGCTGTTTTAAGTGTTTTACATACTGATCCTTACAAAATACCTTTGATGTAGGTTACCATTTAGCATCCCTATTTGACGGATGAGGAAACTGAGACCCAGCAAGCTTGAAAATGTTGCCTAGGGTTAAACATGACACGTTGGCTCCAGCACCCTTCATCTCTCCACTGATCACCACTCAGTCCTGTTAGCTCTAGCTGTGCAGGAGAGATGGGAGGAAAGAGAATCAGTCTGAGGTGGTTAATTCAGGCAGTCAGAGGGTGGCCATTCCATGAGCTGGAGAGAAGTGCAGGAGAAGGAAGAATTTTGGTCTGCAGGCTTGAGGTCTGGAGTGTGAAGATGGTGTTTCCCACCTAAGGGGGGGCTTTGGGACCCCCTGCCCTGAGGGAATGGTTTGGACTCTGGCAGAACTGAGCAGACCTCACAAAGGGGCCCAGCAGCTTCTTGGAGGTCAGAGAACTGGGGCCAGCTGGCCTTGGTGTGCCTGCTATCTCCTACTCAGTGCCTGCTCCAAAACCAGAAAGCACACTTCAGTCCACAGGCTGCGTGACAGAGGCCCGGCTGCCCTTAGGGCAGGACATGCTGCCCTGCATTACTGGGCTTTTAGCTAACTCAGAGTGGCTGCCTAGGCTGGGCTGCCCTACATGTATGGGGCTTACCATTAGGGAGGAAGAGAGATTGACCACCTGGCCCCTCACATGCCCTGATCTGTCCAAGAGCTGTGGAAATACTCAACTTTGCAGACTGAAGCTAAGATCTACAAAACCGTTTTTTCCCAGGCTCCAACTAGACCTCCAATCTGCCTTCGCTGGGCCTCATTTGAGAAGGCTCCTAGGGGAGCCCTGAGATGCCGTGAGAGACTTGCCTTGGAGAACAGCCTTAGGGAGAAAGGGGGAAGGTTCTCCCTTCATCAGAAGCACATGAAAGGTGATTGAATTAGTCTCTTTCCATGTTGAACAACAAAAATCGAAACAAACCAGTTTTAGCACATAGGCACATATCAGCTCAGGTAGCTGGGAAATTCTCACAGAAGAGATGGAAGAGCTTCAGAAACCAAGATTTCAGACCCTGGAACTCAGCCTTGAGGCCACCAGGTCTCCCTCCCGTCTCTTGGCTTTGGTTATTTCTGCTTGATTTCATCCTGCAGATAGGAGCTCTTCTTGTGGTGGGGAAGATGGCTCTAATTCACATCTTCTTAGCTTAGCAGCTCAAGGAGAAAAAAAATCATTCTCCCAGACTTTGTTGCATTCCTGGGAAAGAGCTCTGATTGCTCATTTAGGGTCATGTGGTAGAATGAAAAAATTGTCCACAACATGTTGCCCTGATCCCATTGAGAGAGAGAGTTTATTCTTCTACCTCTTGAATCGTCATGGCCACACGATTTGCTTTGCCCCATTGGTAATATGACACAAGTGGGGGTTTGAAAATTGCTTGTGCACTGGACTTCCATTGCTGGGAACCTTTCTCTCTGTGTGTGAGGAAGCGCAAGCTAGCCTGTTGGAAGATGAGAAATCACATGGAGAGAGAGACCGGCCATCCGAACTGAGGGCCCACACGTGAGTGACCCCATCCTAGACCGTGCCAGACCAGGAGACCCACCCAGACAACCCACAGAATTGTGAGAAATGATAAATTGTTGCTTTAAGCTACTGAGTTGTGTGGACAATGTTTGTTAAGTAGTCAAATCTAACTAATAAAGGTGAAGTACCTGTTCAAGCATTATTGACAAAGGTGTGGGGTGCTACAGTTGTTAAGGGTGGGACAAGAGCCCTTCCCCCGCCCCACCTCCTCACTATGGCCAGGAGGCTGCCCTGTAACCAAAGAAGGACGGTTGGGCAGACCCAAAGGATACTGCCACTGTCTACTCTAGTGGTCCAGGAGCAGAAATGGCTCAGTGTCTTCTAGCCTGATCTTTCCTCCTGCATTCTTGATTTTGGCTGATGTTACCGTCATCCATCCAGGCACTCAAGCCAAAAATCTGTGTATCCTCACAGACTCCTTCCCTTCCCTTTCAACTCCCACTTTCAGTCACTGTATTCTACTGATTTTACCATTGAACTGTCTTGATTGTGTCCCTGGATATTCTTTCATATTTCAAGACTCAGCCTGGACTTTACCTTCCCAGGAAACTTTCCTCAAACCCCAAGTTGGACTAGATCACTCTCCTGAGTGCATATCTGTACCTTCTATCTTAACTCCTTATATGGCTGGTTTTAATTATGGACATGTCTCCCTCCCAGGACGAGAAGCTCCCTGAGGGTAGAGACTATGCCCTGCTCACAGGATGTGGTAGGATGTGGTAGTGTTCATGCAATACATGTGTGTGGAGCTGAACTGAGCTCTTCTGATGCATTTTTTTCTTGTTTATTGACTTTAACAGTAGGAAGAAGAGTGAACTCAAAAGCCTTTTGTCCCTGAGGGATTCAGGGGGAAGCTGGTCAGTAGTGGACTGCCAAGATTAATGAAGAGATTCAGGAAGCGTGGTGTAGACAGGCTTGACGCCCTGCAGTCTGATGGGTGTGAGTTGGAATGATAGCTCTTCTCCAGCCTCCCCAAACCGTGTGATCTTAAGCAAATGTTTACTTCTCTGAGCCACTGGTCCTATAGCTGCAAAAACAGGGTAATTGTATTTTTCTTGTGGGGTTGTTGTGAAGGTTGAGTGAGTTAAAATAGGTATAACATCTGGCACATAGCTATACTATATTATATCTTAGTGAAACTTGGTTTCCTTTCCTTCCTGAAATGCTACCTGCCTTGCAGTAGGTTTCCCCAGAAGTGGATCCTGAAAGAAGTACAGATAGTTTATTCAGGAAGAGAACCCAGGAAGGTGAAGTAAGAAAGATGGGGATGAAAAAGAGGTCAACCCAGGGTGTGTTAATATAAATCGGTTACCACTGTAAGCAACTGGGGTTCCATCTCTCTGGGGACATCTGGGAGATTGTGTAGATTAGAGCATGCCTTAGAGAGTGAAGAAGTAGAGGGCATTTATCCACCAGAATCTGCCCATCATTGGCTGAGAGATGCTCTCAGGGACATTAATACCCAGTCCTTCTGCTTCCTGCATTGGGAAAAGCTCTCAGGCAGAGAATCAGAGGAGTCTGCACTAAGAAGCCAATGGCACATACATGAATAATGAGAGCCAAGGGGACACTAACAGCATAAGCATACTGCCTTGTAACTGAAAGAATATTCTTAATTCCCATATTTATTCTCATCTTCTACTTAGCAAATACCTTACTGAATAAGGAGGATTGGGGATAAACACAAGTGGACTGCTTTCTATGATCACAATGGGTGGGTGAGATCTCTAGAAATTCAATAGCTTTCTTACTATACTCTGGAAGTACAGTAAGAGCAGCTGAAGAGCTGTGAACATTGGTTAAGCAGACTCTCAGCTGCAAATCCTCAACCCTTAGGGTTTTCAGGAATTCCTGCTCCTGCAGGGTTACTGAAGAAAAAGGGGACAGGGAAAGAGAAAATTACATGGAGGAACATGCCACAGATATTCTCTTTTATATTTGGATATGACAAGAAGTTTGCTGTGAGAGTATGGGAGGGAGATAAGCAAATGTATTTCAGTTAGGTATTTTTCTGAGCAATTTTTTTTTTCCACCTTTCAGACTTAATAGAAATTTCAAACGTATAGAAAAGTTGCAAGAATAGTACCAGGAATTAATCATTGTCAATTATTTCTGAGCATTTTTAATTGCTTGTGCAGTATTTTCAAGTGACTTCCTACCATAGGAAATCTTTTACCAAAAAACATACTGAATTGGGGCAAATTGCCACACTTGTCAAGGTTTAACCAGTGGGATACTGAAATGCAGTTTTAAGGCTCACAGACCTTCCAAATTCTATTGATTTTATTTCAGTCTGAAAATATTCCAGGCCTCTGTAAGGTGGTGAAATATTTATGGACCTTGGGAAACACTGCTTTTCTTGGTTAATATCCTTTTCCCTTAATAGTCTGCTCCAGTGCAGTGGAACTTCATTAATTTATTAACTATCAGATTCCTATTAAAAGACAGTGTTAGAGCTGAAAGGGGTCTTAGAGATTCTTCTAGCCCCATTGTGTAGTTAAGCACACTGGGGACTAAAAACACATTGCCTTGACAGTCTCAAGGCAGTGGTTGGGGCTGGAGCCCAAGAATCTTAACTCCAGACTTAGGAGATTCCTTCAGTGAAAATCAGCCTAGTGTATATAAGGGGAGCCTGTGGAGCTCTTTGGAACCAAACAGGACCCAATGTGGGTATGGTGAGTGAAGAGAGTGAGGCCCCAGCCTCCAACCTCCAGCCCCCATCAGACAGCCCTGTTTTCTCCTCTGTCAAATGTATTGAGTTTCTGCATAAGATTTTCTCTTAAGAAAGGGCCTTAGTATTAAAATAAGAAGTTAGGCTGCTGATGTTTAAAGATGGGCTCAGTATTACCCAGCAAGTTGATATCAGAGTGGAAGTGAGGACCTGAGCTTTCTATCTCTATCCAGAACATGTTCATCCAGTTCCACATCCAAATCATATGCCTCCTCTTATTAATCTTGCTTTACCTCTTATTTTCAAAGGAAAATCACTGCCTTAGAGGAGCAAGGAGCAAAACTCATTTTAAAAAGGGATTCATCTTATCAAACGATAAAATTTTTCCAGAGTCCTCTCTCTACCATTCATTCTTCTACATGCACCTCTACTCTTACACTTACCAAGACTCCCATGGCATGCTTCTTGAGCTATGACATTACTCTTATTCCCCTTCCCAGATCATCAGTATTTTCATAAAAATGCATTTCATTACAGATCATTCACATAACTAGTGTTCTGATTCATAATGCACAAGCTATCACTTTTGGAAGCCTTATCTTCACCTTTCACGAACTAGCTTTATGCAAGTTGACACCTTATTTTTATTACCCTACCCTTCCTAATTGTTAGTCAGACTTTTCTTTATTACCTAGTAGAGAATATTGTTCTGTATTTGAGTAGTTGTTCTAATAGCTATTTTAGGCCAATGTTATTTTTCCTCAGTCAAGTAATAGGTTTCCAACTTGCCAGACCACTCCCACATACAATGGGCTTCAGTGTCAAACACACTTAGGGAACTTTGCCATAAACTAGCAAAGTCTCTTGGCAAATTTTGAGTTTCAATTTTTAAAAAATCTGTAAATGGGAATGATAATTGTTCTGTTTATTTTATTGGTTATACTAAAATTCAGAAAAAATACTTAAAAGAGTATCTTGTATGTAATAAGTTCAGTAGGTATTATTTTTATATAGAAACAATTTTTAGTTCATCTCAGTCAAATAAATGAGAAAGGTTCAGTCTTTAAAATCTCAGGTTTTTTTCTTGTGACGTCAGCACTTGAATCATGTAATAGAGTTATTTTTCCTTTCAAAAAGTATACATATGGGCGAACATTTATGCAACATGGCTGTAGATAATCTGATGAACCAAAGGGTCCTTTGACAGCCTGATCATTGCTTCATTGCTGCTAATATTCTTTTTGATAAATTCCATCATTATCTTGTGAAATGGGATTTCAGAGTGATACTCCTTTCCATATATCTATAGTATCCATCAAAGAATGAAGAGGAAAACAAAATGTATCAAAGACTATTTTTACAAGAATAGGGAGAGGTAAGGAAAGAAGGAAAGAAAGCCAGATAGGCACATGACAAAAACATGTAGAAAGACTATCCCCAGCAAATCCTCTGGCAGAATATAGTAAGAGATCTGCTTCCAGCCAAGATGGAGTAACAGGTACTGGATTTACCTCCCTGACTAAAACAACTGAGAAACCAGTCAAGACGTGTGAAGGGCAGTTTTCAGATATTGGACATCAGGCATCATAGGACAGAGATCCCTGATAAAGGATACAGAAATAAGGTGAGCCCTCCAGTTGCTGTGGCATACTGCCTAGAGAAGATCTTCAGCCTGTAGAGCAGGGAGTGGGAACCAAGTTGACCCTGGCAATCCAAAGGTAGGAATTCAGGGAAGCCAATGTGGCTGGAATTCACAGAGAAGAGGACCAGAGACAAGAGAGTTGTGCAGAGGGAGAGCAAGCTCTGGAGACGTTCAGGGAGTCTACCTCAAATGTTCCAGCTAGGTACTGATCAGTGCGTGCATGTAAGGGAACTACCCAGGGCTAGAGAAGGAACCAGCAAAAGGGAACAGGAGGAACATTTTCAGGACTCAGGGCTGGAAATAGTTTGTGTCCCCACCAGTCATGGTGGAAAACCACACAATTCATGGGGCATTGGGTAGAGTACTTAGAATGATATTGCCTCATTAGTGGGGTAAAATTAGCCCAACCATAAAGGGTGCTCTACTCCCACCTAACAAAGCTTAAAAAAAAGAAGCCTTGAAGTACAGAATTTCAGTTTCATAAAAAGAAAATGGTTCTAGAGACTGGTTGCACAATAACATTAATGTACTTAGCACTACTGAACTGTTATTCACATGGTAAAATTTGTGCTGTGTATTTCACCACAACTAAATATAAAATAAAATAGCCTACCAAAAAAAAAAAGGAAGCCTCAAAAGGACCAAATTTTTTCCAAATAACTCAAGAATATTTATAGGAACAGAAATATAGCTGAGCACCTAATAAGGCAATATTCATAA
This sequence comes from Manis pentadactyla, assembly GCF_030020395.1. Lineage (NCBI taxonomy): Eukaryota > Metazoa > Chordata > Mammalia > Pholidota > Manidae > Manis > Manis pentadactyla. The sequence continues at coordinate 68,391,610 of NC_080023.1, read as the reverse complement.
TGTCTAATATCCAATCAAAATTTACAAGGCATGCAAAAAGAAGGAAAATACAACCCATAATGAAAAGAAAAATCATTCAGAAGGACACCTTTGTAGAATTAGTAGACAAGAACACTAAAATATATCCTGTATATTCAGGAAGGTAGAGGAAAGATTGAGCATGAAAAGTAGACATGGAGGATTAAAAAAAAGAAGACAAACCAAATTTATAGAGATGAAAAATACAATATCTGAGATAAAAAAACAGTAGGTGGAATTTATGGCAGACTAGATACTGCAGAAGAAAAGACTAATGAATTTGAAGACATGGCTATAGAAATTATTCAAAATAAAGCACACAGAGAAAAAAAACTAAAAGAAAAAAGAACAACATCAGTGAGCTATGAGACAATTTCAAATGGACTAATAAAAGTTTAAATGGAGTCCACAAAGTAGGAATGGAAAAGAAAAAGTACTGAAGAAATGTTGAAGAAATACAGGCCAAAATTTTTCAAATTTGATCAAAATGAAAAATCCACTGATTCAAGAAGAATCACACAGCTCAAACTCAAGAAATATAAATATTTAAAACATATATTGTTAGGCTGGAGAAAGGAAAAACAAGGACATGCAAACAGAACAGAGAGATGCCATAGGGGGAGAACAGACCAGACCCCAAAGTCTGTGCCATATATGAAAAGGGGACAGCTCTCCCTGAATTTCATCCTGATGTACCAACTAAGACCCGGATGTCAGCCTCCTCCCTCTTGGAAGGAAAAAAGTTTCTAGTTGTCTATTATGTCACCTTTAGCCAATCATACCTCTCAACACCCCTTAGGATAGCTTGCCCACTCCTCTCCCTCCTAATCCCTTATAAGCCTCCCACCTCCCCAACTGGGTGTGACTTCTCTGGCCTGTGACAAGAAGGCCACAGAACCTCACCCAGGGGTATTTAAATAAATTACCTGGCCCTTTGTTGCCTCTCTTTGCCTGCTTATTTCAGCTAGAATTTATCTTACATATATAAACATCAAAATGAAGTTTCTTAAAACCAGTAAGAGCAAGAAAATCTTAAAGGCATCCAGAGAAAAAGAGTACATATCACCTGCAGAGGAACAAAAGCAAGGATGACAGCAAACTTTTTGTTGGAAACGCTGCAAGGCTGAAGACAGTGGAGCAACACCTTTAAAGCATTAAGAGGGAAAAAAAACGGTATCAACTGAGAATTCTCTATCCAGCAAAAATATCTTTCCAAAAATAAGGGTAAAATATGCTTGTAAACATACAAAAACCAAGAAAACTCATTACCAGAAGACTTGCACTATAAGAAATGTTAAAGGAAATTCTTCAGTTAAATGGAAAATCTGCCAGTTGAAAGTCTTGATCAATATAAAGGAATAAACATCATCATAAATGGTAAATATATGGCTAATTATGAAAGCCTTCTTTCTTATTTAAAAAATATCTTTAAAATCTTTACTGTTTAAAGAAAAGATAATAACAATGTATTTTGGGGGTTAAAGCATACATAGAGGTAAAAGGTATGAAAATAATTGCCCAAAGGCCAAGAAGGGGAAATGAAATAGACTGTTCTAAGATTCTTATATGATACGGAAGTGGTATAACCTTGAAGGTAGATGATGATAAGTGAGAGATGTATACTGTGAGCACACAAACAAAACAAAGAGTTCTCACTAGTAAACCAACAAAGGGGATAAAATAGAATCAGGGAAAATGTTCAATTAACTCAAAATAGGCAGAAAAAGATTAAAAAAGAGAAAAAAGAACATTTGCACAAATAGAAAACAAATAACAAAATGGTCGATTTAACCAGCCATATTAATAAGAGTACTCAATGTAAAATTCTAAAGCAGGCTGTCCAATAGAACTTTCTGTGATTTTGGGAATGTTCTTTATTTGTGCTCTCTAATACCCAGTCACACATGACTATTGAGCACTTGAATGTGGCTTTGAACTGAATTTTAAATGTCATTAAATTTTAATTTACTTGAACCAGCCACATGTGGTTAGTGGCTTATTGGATAGCACAATTCTAAATACCTCAATTAAAAGGAAGATATTATCAGATTGGTTAAAAAAACAAGGTCCAATTATATATTGGTAAAAGGAACTCTCTTTAAATATAAAAACAGATTAAGTGTAAGAGGATGGAAAAAATATATCATGCAAACATTAATCAATAAAGGCTGATATATTAATTAATAAGATGTTAAGAGGACATAAGCCCTCAGAAGACAACCATTTCATTTAGTCATCCTTGCTAGTAACTGTTGCTGCAGAGGCAGCTGAGGCAAGAAGGTCAGTGTATTGGTTTGGTAGGACTGCTATGATGAAAAACCACAGACCACGTGGCTTAAATGACAGAAATTTATTTTCTCACAGTTCTGGAGGCTGGGAGTCCAAGATCAAGGTGCCAGCAGGACTGACTTCTCCTGAGGCCTCTCTCTCTGGCTTACAGATGGCCGCCTTGCTTTCTCTTGCTGCCTCTTCACATGGTCGTCCTTCTCTGACCCTTGAAGTCTGTCTGTGTGTCTGAATTTCCTCTGTTTATTAGAACACCAGTTAGATTGTACCGGGCCCACTGTAACAGTCTCATTTAACTTACCCACCACTTTAAAGGCCCTGTCTCCAAATACTGTCATATTCTGAGGTCCTGGGGCTTAGAGCTTCAATATATGAGTTTGGAGGAGACACAACTCAACCCATAACAGCCAAGGACACTATTGATCACAACTGTCCTCACAAGAACTGTGTCTCTGGGCTTCCAGGGCACTGTATAACTGCCTGGAGCAGACAGTGCCCTCTCTGGCCCTATGATAACTCTGAGGCAAGGCCCAACCCAGGAGAGGAGGAGCCGAGGCTGTGGGGCTATGGCCCCCTTTCAGGACAGTCGTGGGGGAAGATGGAATGGGGAGGAAGGGAAACATGTCCACCTAGAATCTTCTGTTGCTTCTCTTGTTTCTGTTGAACCTCTGAGATGCATATTCTTTTTTGTTAATTGAAGTATCATTATATATTTTTTCCTTCTGAATTTACAAAATGAAAATGTCAAACAATGTTGCTTCTACTGATGTCCAGGAGAAGAACCAGTTGAGAATGCTGACCCTTCCATGAGCTCACCAACTGTCCTCACTCACAAGCTGTGTCTTGTTGCCACAGCAACACTCCTTCTCAGCTCACGTGGAGGTGCTAGTTCTGGCTTCACTTTGTTAAATGTTAGGAGACTGGAGCTAGTTCATCAGTTTCATCTCTAAGGTGCAAGGTTCCTCAGGGAGGTTTGAAATTTGGAAGAGAAGAAAGAGAAGGAGGCTGCAGAAAGGTCCTGTGGGAGAGAGTGCTCCAGGGGCCCTGAACTCATGATCTGTAAAAGAAGTTTTAGAGTTAGTCTATAGAGCAATTTGAAAACAGATGGATTTCCTGAAATCACCACAATGTTTCCATGGTGACATCTCAGCTGACTCTGTCAGTTGCTACAAAGCATTCTCCCCTGTGTGTGGACAGAATCTCGGTGTCAGTTGGAGGGAAGGGACCCAGGGCAGAATAAACCAGAATAACCTTAGAAAGAAGAACAGGAAATTTGACTTAGCTATTAGGACCTTAGGAAGATTATCCTGAGAGTCAGCCCTCATGTCGTGAGGGGAGATGTCAAAGGTTGCCTGCTCTTATGATTTTAATGAGAATAGTGGTGTAGATGTGGTTGGAATAGCTGTGACCCCTTCCTTCCTGCCTCTAGGCGTTGAAAACCAGAGGACACCTGTCAACCTGTAATTCATGTATTTGATAAAATACAGAGTACCTCACATTGACTTCTACCAGAAGTATCTGTCATGCTGGCGAAAAGCATGCCCCTCATGATGAATGTTGATGCCTACATTTCCTGTGACGAATCTGTAGCAAATAAAGGCTTATATTCCTAACCTCCAAATGGCTAGTTGCTTCTTTTCTCTCCCCACTTATGGGTGCTGTGCTGAGGGTTCTGTGTTAGGTGTTAATGCTAAGAAAAGGAATGAAACCAGACATAGGGCCTTCCCTTGGGAGGATTACAATCTAGGTGGGATGATGAACACTGGCAAGACAAGAATAAATGATAATACATGGTGGCATATGTTCCACATTAGTGGTGCAGACAGCTCCGTAGGGATTCAAAAGAGCAGCCTTTGGGGTGCAGTGATGGGGGGAAGTTCGTGGAGGGGTAGGACTTGAGCTGGGCTTGAGTGTGGGCGGGGCTGGGTCACAGAGGATCTTGAACACAAGTGAGGGGAGTGGCAGGAGCAGTACGGGGACAGGAGTGAAGGGGGGCAGTTCAGGGGAAGGGAGCAGACTTATTTGAGAAGAAGGATTAATGACATAGAGAGTGGAAAATAAAATTGGCAAGGGAGTCGGGGCTCAGGCTGTCAGGATTCTGGAGGGCACGGCAGGGAGTTTAGACTTCATGGTGTTGGCAGTGAAGGATTGTCAAAGGGTTTAGAGCAAGGGAGCTGTTTTTTGCAAAGTGATGCTCTAGGATTCTTGCTCTGGCAGCTCTGTGTGGGATGGTTTGAAGGAGGGGAGAAAGAGTAGAAAGATTGAATGGGAAACTGATTCAGGGAGGATGGAGGTTGAGGGAACAGAAGAAAAGGGATGAGTGGATGCATGGATGGATCCCAGAGATGCTGAGAAGTAATAGATGGTAACTGGTCAGACCTGGCAGAGGAGGCAAGGGAGAGAGTAAGGGTCGACAGGAATGGAGTTCATACCTTTAAAAGAAATGCTGCCTACCAAGCCCTGTGTTAGTCAAAAAGATATGAGGAAAATTCTTGCCCTTATGTAGCTCACAACCTGATAGGAAGAGACAAGTGTGGTTATAGACATTAGGCTATGTGGAGTACAGTTGTGGACTCACAGGAAGGGGGCTGAGGTCTGGGAAGGGGAAGGGGGGCTTTATAGGAGTTGATCTTGAGCTGAGTATTGAAGGGCATGTGTTTGAGAAAGAAATACAAGTTTATTTGACTTCAAAGTTTATTCTGCGGTGAAGCAAAACTTCTAAGTGGGAAGCATCCATTCATTCCATTCATTGTTATGGAGGAACTGCTGGATAAGGCTGCCCCAGGGCAGAGACTCCAGGAACAAAGAGATGAATAAGCCAAAAGACAGCATTCATTCCATATTCAAAGATTTGTGTCAAGAAGCCTCCTACTCACCAGGTGCTCCTGTGGGTGTTGGGAATGCAGGAGTGAACAGAAGGGATTCAATTCCCTGGCTCTGGGAGGCTGCATTCTACTTCACCACTTACTCAAATAGCTGGCAGAGAAGTAGGCTGAGTAGTAAGACAGGTTCAAGGGAAGTGTTGAGAAAAGGCTGTGAGTTCAGACTGGACCATTGGGAAGCCAGACTGGCACTCATCAGCAGCAGCTGGAGTTGTCAGCCTGCAGCAAAGGGTTCGGTGACTCAGTGGAACAAATCCAAATGTCTGGTGTGCCTCACAGTCATGAGGTGCTGTGCTCATCGTTAGGCCAAGGTGGCATCTTGTGACAGCTGAAGCCGGGCGTGCACGGAGCTGTGTGGTGTGTGCCCGCCAGGGTGCCCTCCCAGTGGAGCTGCTCACTGTCAGCCCTTCCTTTTTGGGCTCTGCAAGTGCTGGGTGCCTGTGTTTGCTCAGGAGCCCAGCAGCAGTGGCCCACCACGACCCAGCGAGCAGTGCGTTAACCTGCTCCAGGCCTGTGTCCACAGAGCCCATGTCCCTGGCAGCAACATGCAAATGCTGTCACGCTGATGCAAAGCTTACCTACTGGTATGACAGAGTGGTCTCTGGAGACAGAGTGGGTTTTATGGGTTAAATTGTTTCCCTCCCACAAATGTTGGAGTCCTAACTCTCAGTACCTCAGAATGTGACTGTGTTTGAGATGGGGTCTTCACAAGGTAATCAAATTAAAATGAAGTCATTAGGGTGGGCCCTAATCAAGTATAACTGGTGTCCTTATAATTAGAGGAAATTTGGACATAGACTCACACACAGGGAGAACTCCACTGCAGATGAAGGCAGTGACTGGGGAAGGTGCTTGTATAAGCTAAAGAGCGCCAGCCATTTCTGGCTAACCTCCAGCAGCCAGGGCAGAGGAATAGAGCAGACTCTCCTGCCATCTTGCTGATACCTGGATTTCGGGCTTGTAGCCTCCAGAACTATGAGATAATAAATTTCTGTTGTTTAAGCCAGCCAGTCTGGCACTTTGTTATAGATTCAGTGGGTCAATAAGCCTGAAGTCTTTCAAGTCAGGAGCCTGTGGGACCCGTTCCCACTGCTGACCTATGCCATACTGTCACAGTCCATGAGGTCCCTTCCCTGATGCCGTTGAAATGGTATGTGCTTGTTTTTGGTATGTGCTCTGAGAGTCTGTCACAAATTTAATTGTGACTGACTGGCCCTCAGCAATTTCAGAGCACTGGTCAGCCTGTGTGTATGTCCAGGTTTCCCAGCTTGGTGATTTTTCTGAGGATTCTCATTGCTTGGTGGAGCCTGTACATGTGACCTGCTGGACAAGTGTTATATTTGTGAGGAAGGCAGTTAAAAAAAAGAAAAATTCAGTATGTCTTTGTGGTGGTGTTTGGCAGGATTTACAAGGATATATAGCATTTTAATGAACTGAGAGGGTTTTCACTTAAACTGATGGCTTGAAGGGCAGAGAATCATTTCTGATTATCATTGCCAGCAGCTGACTGCTGGGGCTGAGGCACAAGGAAGTCATGGGAACAGATTAGTTAAGTAGGTCCTCTGGGCAAAGTGGGGATCAATAACCTGTTTTTAGGAAGTTTTGGCAAAGCTTAGCTCTGGGGAGTTGATCTCCTCCCATAGAGACAGGAAGACCCAGGGTTCTGCTGGCCCCTTCTTCCCACACTCCCTGGCCTCTGCAGGGGGAGCAGCTCGCTCTGGTTCGCTGTTCTCCTCCAGAACCCTCCAGAACCCTCCAGAACGTCTCTACCTGCTCCTCACGGGGCTGCTGTCACTAATGCAGTCTTTTGGGAATGGGACTCAATTACTTCACCTGCTGACTGAACTATTTTCTCATTTACTTTCTTGAAAGAGTCTCAGAAGCAGCCTAATGAACAGTATATCCAGGATTACCTTAGCACAGCCGTTAATGAATTCTGCACTGCAAAAGTGTTTGAAACTGATGGCCTTATATATTTTTTTTATCTGCATTCTGTTGTTATTTTTCATTTGTCAGGACTTTCCTCCCCTGAAGTTTATGTATGTATTTAGGATGTTCCAGTCCAAGCTGAAGGCTATATGTTAATTTTGTTCATTCTTCACAATAACTCTGTGAAGTAGGTACTAGAGTCACCCGCATTTTCCAGGTGAGGCTCTACCAGGTGAGCCACTTGATCAGGGTCATATAGTCACTAAATGCTGGAGCCAGCAGTCCGACTCCAGAATCTGTGCTCTTAACTGCCGCACGGCACAGTAAGCAGCTGGGGATGGCACAGCAGCACCGGGGGTATAGGTGAGTCACACCCTCAAGCTCCAGGGAGTTTCAGTATGACTTGGTGACTAACTGGAGTGGAAGGCAGGGAGATGGGGGAGCGCACAGGTGGGGAGCGTCGGGAGGGGAGGATTCCTCACGTGACACACTAGGAAGGTTGCATTTCCCCTTATGGAGGGCGAGGTGCCATGGGAGGGCTTTGGGAATGAGAATGAAGTGGGGTTTTTTCTTGTTTTTTTTTCAAGTCAGACGAGTGATGTGCCAACATTGTAACAAGGTTTGAGGGAGGCAAACATCACGCATCAGGCATGAACACTGAGTCACCATGCTCACGGATACAGGAGCTGGGAGTGAAGGTCTGGCCTCCTGTTCGGGTAGCTCAGTGTGGTGGTCCCGTGGAGGGTGGATCTGAGGGGCCAAGAGTATGCAAGAGACCCAGGAGGAAGGTGTCGGTGAGTCCAGGTGAGAGGTGGTAAGGGCTACACGTAGGAAAGGGTGTGCGGACCGAGAGGATTTTGAATTTGACAGGTTCTGACTAGAGTGATGGGTTGGGAACAGGCAGCCTTACCAACACTGAGTGTTTAGTATGTGTGAGATACGGTTCTGTGGCATATTTTAACTAATTTACCAAGAACCTTAAGGGGCTTACATGAGGAAGTTGGTACACAGAGAGGCTGAGTGACGTGGCCAAGCGGCACTCTCAGGGCCAGCAAGGGACCAACCAGGACTCATGGCCTGGCAGGGCTTCTGGTCCCGACACCGGCTCTTCATCAGCATGCTGCATGTCTCCTGAGAGGGCCCTGGGGTGGCGGGAAGGCGTCCAGATGCCCCCAGCTCCCACTCTCTCCACTACCAAGTGACCGGGATGGTGGTGCCACTGACCACAGGTTCCGGAAGGCAGCGGAGAAAGGTGCTGGATTCTGTATGACACATGTCTGGGTGAGGTGCCCGTGGGACTCCCAGCAGAGGAGTGTGGCTTGGGCCCTGCCTCCAGGAGCCTCTTACACTGAGCCGCCTACACTAAATCATTATACTGCTTTACATTTAGATGACGGGTCCATAAAAGGAAAAATTGGTGGTGCAAGGTCTAAATTCTCTCATAATCTGAAGTGATTCCTCTCTGTTTCCAGTCTACTGGATGGCAGATTAAAATGTGAAGGTTTGACAAAAAAGCAACCTAGCTGTGCCAACCTTTGGTGTCTCAGGCATAAAATTAAATTTAACATTATATCACACATTTGAAGACTTGTCATCCTAAGGCTGGCCGGACAAATATGATTTAGAGGGTTAGGTTTCAAGAAATTAAGTAGGAGAAATAAAATATGGAATAAAATAATAGCAGAGATGACACATTTTAAAAATGTATAGGATGGTGTTAAGCAGTCCTTTTTGATCACATTGTTTAATATCCTCCCCTTTTGTCTGACCAGAGGACTCCGATGTGTTGAACAGGTTCTCCTACTGTGATCTGGAAATTCAATGACCGCTCGACCCCTGTCCTGACCACCTCTTTCCATCTCTTTCAGTTCTCCTAACTCTCTACCTTCTATTAATTGTCTCCTTTCCTGGGCCTTTAATCTGCACATCTCCACTTCATTTTTCTTGTTAGCGGCATTGTTCTAAGTGTGGCTATGGACTAATTTCCAAGCTCTGAAGTAAAGGTTAAGATCCGGCTCTTTCCCTCCAGGCTATCTGAGAACAGCCTTTATCCATACACTCCTGCACCCTCAGCTTTGGTCCTTGTGTCCGTCTGTGGTGGGGGTTTGCTGTCTTACGCTCTGCTCCTCTGCGCGAAGAAGGGTGTCTGCTCAGTCAGTTCTGTGTCCTGGTCTTTGAGGCTTTTCATTTCTGTAACTATAAGGAGTGAAATATAGGTCAGCCTCACAGATGACAATGTTAAAAATAAAAGTTTCATCCCCAGGCTCTGCAGGTTTGTAGACTGGCACGGATTCCCCCCTTCCAACCAGCCCCCCTTCTAAATTGCTTCTTGGAGCTTAGCTGATGCCTCCCTCTGTATAAGAGGGAACCTGAAAATAGAAGGGGAGCTGAAATTATCTCCGTTGGCAGACTCCATACCAAAATGTAAAGATTGCCTGAATGGAAGTTGTGAATAGAAGTACTAAGCAGGCTTCCTCCCAGTTGTGGGGTGAGGCATTCTGGCTGCTGGAAAGGGGCTCCTGGATGGAGCACAGCCCCTCTCCCTCCACCGACCGCCCAGCACGCCTCTCCTGCAGCAGCCCAGTGGCCAGGCAGCAGGGTTCTTCAACACTGATGAAAGGACCTCCAGTCTCACCTTTCTCAGTCCTAGTCCTCGAGTTTGAACTATCACAATTTTCAGCCCTTTTTCTGTCATATTAAAATTCAGGAAGTGAAAAGCAGAGCCTCTTCATTTATTTTTCATGACCGCACATGTGTCTCCTCCTACGCTCCCATTCATTCTCCCTCTCCCTCTCCTCCCTCTCCGAGTCTGATTTCCCCATTTATGTTTTTTGCCTTCATTCCAGTTTGCCCTTCATACTCCTCCCAGACCAGGAGCTAAGTTTTCGTCCATGTGAACCTGGGGCCTCTGAGAATCAGAGTCTTTGGATGGATCCTTACCACTGCCCCCATTCTCAGGGCCTCACTTTTCAGGCCAGTCAGTGCTTTATCTGGGAGCAGATCCTAAGGAGCAAGGATAGTCTGACATTTGGGCTTTTCATACGCGTCTGCGGTGCCTTGGCAAACCTCAAAACCAGCTTCTGCCTGCCTTCCACAGCCGGTAGCAATGTCACTTTTTTGCTGCAGGCCCTGGTGAGCCTCCAGGGGAAGCCTTCTCCCAGGGCTTCAAGGAAATGGAATATACCCTGTCTTGTCTTTTCATCCCTCTAAGTGGGGTTTTCTCAGAGATTTCCATCAGGACGGTATGTGCTGGCTGCGGTACCTATAAATAGGAATGCCAGGGAGAGGAAGACAGTGGAGGGGGGCGGGCAGATGGGAGAGCATCCGACACACATGAGGTGGGTCAAGCAGACCTGTATGCGTACCGCGTTTTCTAAAGCTCTACTTCAGGCCAAATTAAATGATTTCTTTGAAAGCAGAGGAGGGCTCAAACAAGAGAGGCTCGGATGACACGCTGTGATCATAGCCTTCCCACACCTCACTCCGCCAAAGAAGAGGCCCACACCTGAGGGCCCAGGAAATGGAAGCTCCCCCTGTTGGAGCCTGTTCTCTTGAGGAATCTAGGGCACATTACTTTGTGGGTTTGAATTCAGCCCTACCACTGGCTTCTTTGTGACCTTGGGCAGGTCACTGGGCCTCCATTTCCTTGTCTGTGAAACGGGACCATTGGGTGGACAGGGGGAGTGCTCCTCAGCTCTGGTTGTACAACAGAATCACTGTGGAGCCTTAAACTATACCAGCCTCCAGACACTGCTGATTAATTTGCTCTCAGATGAGGAGGCCTGGTTTGGGTAGGTTTTAAGCTCCGCAGCTGATTCGTGCATGCAGTCAGGGCTGAGAAGTGCTGCCTATACCAGTGTCCCTCAAAGTGGAGTGTGCACTGAGTCACGTGCAGTCCTGTTAAAATGCAGCTGCTGACTCTAGGTTCTGGTGGGGCCAGAGGCTTGGCCCTCCTAGCAGGCTCCTGGGTGAGGTGGGAAGGGCTGGTGGGCAGACCATGCTCTGAGCGGCAAAGGCCGGCATGGTCTGCAGGCTGATCTTACAGGCTTCCTTAATTATACTTGTGGTGGAAGCAGGGCAGGGAATAAGTGAAAGAGACATATTTTGATGGTAGTGTTTATGAGATCCCTTTTGTCACTGGGGCAAAGTGATGTTGTCTTTGGGAAAATGTGTATCTGGTGGGTAGGGTTCAGTTTACATCTGTTTTTAATGCTGAAGGAGGTTTATTTAGGGAAGAAAAGGAAAACAGTTGTAGCTGTATTCAGACACACACACAACGAGATAGAGAGAAAGGCAGTGAATGAATGGGTACTCAAAGGTTGAATGTTCTCTGTTAAGTGAATCTTAGGGTTGGGAAAGTCAAAGGGCAACAAATGTGTGAGCTTCTGTGGGTTCAGTCATGGTGACGATATAAGAAGAGGGGCAGGTTTTATTCTGCTGGGGTTCAAGGTGAGGCTCTTGTTTCCCAGAGCAATGCAAAGGCCAGCAGATTCCATCTCCTCAGTCCTATCTTTTCCCTGTGTTAAGCAGCCATTTGCTCCAACTATTCTTGAATTATAGTGACAGCTTTTGCTTTATGCAAGGTTTCAAATCATCTGAACCTGGAGCAGAAGTAAAATTAAGCCTTTCATGGTCAGAACATTTCAGCTGGCTGCTTTTAAAAGCCTCTCTCACCTCCCCACCTCTTCTTACCTCCCCAGCCCTCCAACCTTACTGTGAGCGGCAGACACCAGGTTGGAGTGTCAAGATTCTGCATGCTTTCTGCACAATTACACATGTATTTTAAAGTCAAGGTCAGCCTTAGAGACATGTTGCCTGCAAATTACCTTGTTTTTTCTAATCTTTATACAACTGCAAATTCCCACACATCAACAAATTCTCCTGGTTTAAACTTACATTTAATTAAGGTTAAATCCTTCAGACCTGTGGCAGTGATTCTCTTGATCACAGAATTATGGGGATTTTTTTTGCTTCAGAGCAGATACCTAACAGAGCTGTATTTCTTGCTAAAATCCACAATCCAGGATTTTGTCCCTGCCTTATTTTCTGAGATGCCTCCAACTTGCAATTTAGGGGAAAAGAATGTTTTTCTAATGAAGATACTTTGCAATGTAGAGAAGGAAGTGGGAACTAACCAGACAGGGAACACAGGAGTGAGAGAACACCTGATTTCAGCACACAGGAAATAGTTTGGCTTGTTCTTGTGCGAAACAATAGATAATGAGCTTCCTCAAAGGGAGTATTGAGTTTGTCTTCATGTGGTAGGAGTGATTTTCTCACCCACTATGGCAGAATGGGTATTCTGAATTATTCTTTCCTCAAGAGGAAGGGATTTACCTCCCGCCCTGTCCTGCCCATGGCCAAGGACGTGCCCCCCCTGTGAGATGTTTACCTGGAGACAGGCACTCACAGATGGCTCAGCACAAGGGAGCACCAGGGCCTGGGGGTGAGTGAGCCCAGGACCCTGGTTCCATTAGCTCAGTGCTCTGAGAAAGCTAACAAGCTAACACAGGCCTGTGTTGTTTGTGATGACCTTAGAATTTGGAATTTGCAAAGGTAGCCCTTTATAGGATGTTTTTCAAATTGCAGGTTCAACCCATTTTTTTTTTCCTGGATAATTATCTTTTATTGAAGGGTAGTTGACACACAGTATTACATTAGTTTCAGGTGTACAACACAGTGATTCAACATTTATATACATGATAATTCTAGGTACCAGCTATCACCATACCAAGTTGTTACAATATCTTGACTATATTCCTTATGCTATACATTACATCCCGGTTACTTATTTATTTTACAATTGGAAGTGTGTGTGTGTATATATATATATATATTTTTTTGTGAGGGCATCTCTCATATTTATTGATCAAATGGTTGTTAACAACAATAAAATTCTGTATAGGGGAGTCAATGCTCAATGCACAATCATTAATCCACTCCAAGCCTAATTTTCGTCAGTCTCCAATCTTCTGAAGCATAATGGACAAGTTCTTACATGGAGTACAAATTCTTACATAGTGAATAAGTTACATGGTGAACATTACAAGGGCAGTCATCACAGAAGCTTTCGGTTTTGCTCATGCATTATGAACTATAAACAGTCAGTTCAAATATGAATATTCATTTGATTTTTATACTTGATTTATATGTGGATACCACATTTCTCTCTTTATTATTATTATTTTTAATAAAATGCTGAAGTGGTAGGTAGATAAAAGATAAAGGTAGAAAACATAGTTTAGTGCTATAAGAGGGCAAATGTAGATGATCAGGTGTGTGCCTGTAGACTATGTGTTAATCCAAGCTAGACACGGGCAATAAAACATCCACATATGCAGAAGATTTCTCTCAGAACGGGGGGGTGAGGTTCTAAGCCTCGCCTCTGTTGATCCCCATTTTCTCACCAGATGGCCCCCCTGCGACTGTGCCTGTCTTAGGTTGTTCCTCCCTTGAGGAATCTTACCCGTCTCTGGCTAACCAGTCATCTTCCGGGGCCATACAGGGAAATGTTAAGTTGGTAAGTGAGAGAGAAGCCTTATTGTTTGAAAAGGTTAGCTTTTTACTTCTTTGCATATTTATGCCCTGTGGCTTCTATGCCCAGCATTTGTCTTGAGGTGTCTTTACCACTTGGAAGAATTATGATACTCGGTAAATTCGATATGTGTCACGAATTCTATTTAAGGGTTGTAATTAGAAAGGAAGAAGAAAAGCTATAGAAGTAGCAGGCGGAAGAAAACCTGTCAACCCATTTTTTTAATCAGTTATAAAATCAATAGTTTGCAAACAGCATTTTAAAAAATGAAATAGAAGAGAATAGGAAATCAGAATATATCGTACAAATAAGGGCTAGTAATATTTATGTGTGTACTCAATGCAAATGTTGTTTTTACTGAGATCATGGAAAAGAGAATTTCAAATACTTTAGAGCTGTATATTCCTAGGCCAAGAAGGCAAAGATATTTCATCTTGTATTCCAGCTTTAATGTTTTATTTTGTAGTAGCTGGCCAGGATACTGTACTGAAAACAATTCAAAGGTAGTGTCTAGACTCAGGTCAAAAGTGCTATCATAGATTAGCAATGTTCAACATGCGCTTACAGCAGGAATATGGGGCCACACGGTCTGTGTATCTGACATCCCTGTGGAAAGGCCTATGCAAGCAATAAAGGTAGCTGCCACTAGGCAAATTGCAGTGCCTGGTTTATTACTGATTGGGCCAACACGCTTTCCTGGGTGTGACTAACCTTAGGAGATGGGAGCTATACCTGTGTGTGTATATACATGTATATGTGCATGTACCCATACACATGTAGATACATGCATACTTTATTATGGTTTTTCCATTACAACTAACCTCATCAGAATGAAAAGCATAGTTACTATTTGCTAATGAGATAGTTTAAGCCATTTCAACTTAGTAAGTAGTTTTGAAAGATACTTTTTAGACTAATCTAATTGATTTCCTTTTAGAAAGTAAAAGTTTTCCTTGTTAACTCTTCTGCTCAAACACAGACATTTGTAACTTGAAAATTGCATACACAGAGAAGTTACCATCCTGACTGGTGTTCCTAGGGTCTGGCTTTCCTCAGTCCTGTGAGACCCTAAGATTTAGTGAAATGGAAAGAAAACATTTAAAGCAATACCGATAATCAGGCCCCCTGACACACAATAACCATGGGAGTGTCCCCATGAAATGGAGAGTGCAGGTGTTGTCCTCAAGCTCCTCCCCCTGCACACACATCTGCTCGTGCATTTATTCCACAATTCTGTTACTACTGTGGCCTTACTGTGTGCTTCACACTATGCTTACATGGCTCTCTGCTAAGCACTTAGGACACAGTGGAAAGCAAAACCAGACCTGGCCCCCATTCTCATGAAGGTTGAAGACAGGTGGGAGATTCAAATAGTTACAAAGATGAATATATTAGTGGGGTGGGAGGAAGGAACACAGATCTAAGAGAACATAACAGAGACACCAACCTAGACCAGGGTCTGCTCTCTGTGCATGTGTCACTACGGTCAGGACCTCTGGGGAGATGCATCTTCAGTGTTTCTGCAGAGCTTTAAAGACCTTTGTCCACAGATCCCTTGGCAAACAATTATGCTTGAGCCTTAAACATGAGATTGGCGCTGCATGAAAAATGGGTTCGAACCCTTCCTACCTGCCCACCCCAGACCTTAGTATAAGTTCTTCCTCCTCTTTGCTTGCAGTACTTTAATCTTAAAACAGACACAATCAACTGCCTTTTGATCCCACAACTCTTTTTGCTACAAGCCATTCTGTGGCGGCGGCAGGCAGAAGGAGAGCTGTGCTCCTCAAGACTTGAAAAGGCTCCTCATGTCTTTCCTGGATCTTTAAGAACGTTTTTCTGGAGTAATTTGATTAGCCTTGATGAACATTCTCAGCCATTGTCCCTACCCCCATCACATGTTAATCTTCACAAAGTGTGCTTATTTGCTTCTCATTTCAAATTCCTTTTTATCACCTCTTACGTATGTGAACCAGTAATTTTAAAAAATTTATATTGAGGTATGGAACAAGAAAATGCACAAATCTTAGTGTATAGCTTGATGAATCTTGAGTGAACCAGTAATTTTTAGGTAGACTTATCGGATATAGTATCTCTTCATGTGTTGCTCCCTGGGACTGTTAGGTGCCTCTTCCTGGTGTCTAGTCTCTGCACTCACCTGCCTTTAAACAGAGAATGGATGGGTGGGTCTCAGAGCCATCAGCATGGGAGACAATGTGGTACAGAGCTCGGGTGCCTTCCAAGGGCCGTTTCATACCAACTCAGGCTTTCAGTCACCTTACATGATAACAGTAAGGAAGCAAACATTTTCGTGGGCTATGTGCCATCCATCGAGCTGTGTACTTTATGGACTGTTTTTAAGTAATCCTCACTATGATTATATGAGGCAGATCCTAATATTCCACTTACTGATGGGGAAACCAAGCCTTAGAGACCTTTTATAACTTGCCACAGTTATACAGTTAGTAAGTGTAGAACACAGATTTGAACCCAGGAAGTTGATTCCAGTGTTCTTACTCTTAGTCACTATGCTTATTGCCTTCCCAAATCAGTATACAGTCTGCTTAGGGGTAGAAAGCCTGAAGTCATTTCAGATGAATACCTCCCGAGTCAGCATGGGGCTAAAATGGACAATTTTAGACACCACATAAGGCAGTTCTTTAATGATTTCTAGGGCAGTGATTCATATCTTACCATCATAGCTTTCCTTTAAACAGGAGTCTGTGGCATAGTTAGTTGGATGCCTTAGAGTGAAATTATATTATGTTGGCCCTTAGGGCCATTTCTCTGAGTCTAGCTAGCCTCATGGTGTAGCTTCTGCCCCGCGAGATGGATGCATGTTTTTGTAATATGAAGATAGATGCTCAGCAGTTTCTAAGAATGAAACATTGCCCATTTGGCCCAAATTGTGTTGCTATCTACTTTTCTATATATGTACATGTTTTATTTCCTTAAATAGGCTGCTAGCTTCTTGAGAACAGTGTCCTCAGTGACTCACATATCATAGTGAATAATCCTTATTGATGAGGGCGATGATATTGACAGAAGCCATGCTGCCTCCTCCCTCTGGCCTTTTCCACTGAAGAGTGTTGCTCACTGAGTACATGACTGGCTGCCCATTAACTAGCCTGCAGTCTGATGATAAATTTAGCACATTGAGTTCTCTTTGTTTCTTCCCATTTTGCTTTGTTCTTTCATCAACCTCTGTAAATTCACTTGTACTGTAGGTTCTTGGGCTCAGAATTTTTGGGGTCCTATATAGCAAGGCCCATATTATATTCTATATCCAAGTATCTGCAGATTTTATAATATATTTTAAAATTCCACTTTGCTGGAATAATAAAGATGCTTTACAGCATTTTCCCCACGTAGCTCAGGGATTGCAGCAGATGTGTTAATGCTCAGCCAGGCAGGTGTTAAAAATAAATGTTATGGCCTATTGATTATTTGAACTTAAAATCCTGGCATCCTTGGCCTGGCAATGTAGAAGTAAACACAGCTGAATCTGATGTCCTCATCTAGCAGATCCAAAAAAAAGGGTGGAAATAGTGAAGATACATTTTTGTGTCCTCTCGTGCCACCATGCCCTGTGCTTCCTGAGTCAAATAAGCCCTTAGGTCTGAGTCTGGCAAATTGTTCCACAGGCAAATGTTTCCCTTCTGGTTTCTGGAGAGTGGAAGGTTCCTTCTCATAATTTTTCTCTCCCCCTAGTTTGGCTCTGTCTAAATTCTGGTCCCCATTTAAGACTTTGAAAGTTGAATTCCCCTTTTAGGTTAAAATGGGCCTAATAAACTGATTAAATTCTTCCCAGCCCTAAATGCCTTGCTGATTCTGGGGGAGTGCTCCTTTACACAGTAACAGGAGCAAAAGCTTCCATTTGGATTCCCAGGTAATTCACTTTTCCCCAGCAGTGTAATCTTCCTGCCTTCACAAGTCACTGAATTTGTCCTTTTGAGATTAGCTACACTGTGGTCTCAAGCATCAGCCATTCCTCTCTCTTTTCCTGAAGCCATAGGCCTGCGCCAAAACCTTCCAGATGGGTGCTGGGTTCTTAATTTACCTGCTCCACACTTCCACCTTCATTGGTACCATGTTTTCTCCCTGTGCCAGTGGCTGGAATGAGGTGCCCTGGGAAATGCCTGCATGGAGAGAAGGACCCACAGACAGTTGGCCAAATGGCACATTGTCGGCTGGCCTAGCCCTGGTTATCCATATTTAATGCTTGCAATTATGGGCAGCTTTGCAACAGCTGGCGTAACAATGATGATAGTTGGCATCTATTTGAACATGTACCATGTGCCAGCCATGATGTTAAATACTTGAATAAGCATCTCAATTAATTTTCACAAAATCCTGTGAGGAAGCTACTGTTATCATGACCACTTTATGTAAGAAGAAAGTAAGTGAGTTTGGAGAATTTAAATAGCCTGTAAGCGGTAAGGCTAGCATTTAGACCCAGTGGGCCTAGTCCTAAAACCCCACAGCAGAGTGTAAGTAAAGGCCTGAGCTTTGGCACTGGGGAGTCCCAAGTCAGAATGTAGGCTCAGACCTTCCCCAGCACTGAGTCTCAGGGGGGTCAGTCCTTTACCTTCTCAAGTGCCAGGTGCCTGACTTGTAGCTGTAAATACTATCATCCACCTTTCAGAGTTATTGTGAAAAGTATGATTAACGTGATGAAGTGCTTCACACTGTGCATGGCACATAGTAGGTACTCAATCTATGGTAAATATTATAATTCTTCTTAACTTATGCTTGACTATGCTTAACTGTCTGCCACTTACTCTGTCATATCGTCTTCAAACATATGCTTTCTGTTGAACTATGCTTTAGTCTCTTGCCTCTACCTTCTCAGTCACCTTCTAGTTGTCCAGATTTTTGTGGAACATGGAAAAATACTTGAAAGAAGGACTTGTGGAACATGGAAAAATACTTGAAAGAAGAACATGGAAAAATACTTGAAAGAAGGAATGGGCTAATCAATCAGTGTCGCTGAATCTCTTAAAAATTGAGGTGCAAACTTGATTGATTGAAAGAAAGGAAATTCAAGTCCCAGTTTAAGTTTATCCTTGATAATCCATTCTGGTGGTCCAAAATATGCCCTTGTGGGTCTGGTGTGACCCACGATATGCCTTCACAGCCCTAATGGGTTCCAGTGCAGAGTCTGAAAATCACTGGCCAGACCTTCTCTATTGTGAGATGGACACATTCAGGCTGCCTTCGCCTGATGCCCAAAACATGCCCTTCATGTCTCCCCTTGTTTTGATGCCATTATGAAAGCCAAAAAGAAAAAAAAAGGGCAAAGTGCACATCAGAGAGTGGGAATTCTCTCCAGAAAAGAGAGATTTTGCATCATCCTGTCTCAGCAAAAGCTCTGTCATCTTAATTCACTGAGAAGCACACCTCAGATGAGGAGAGCTCTAGCCTGGTTATCTGGGGTGTCTTTTTGGATAATTTCCTCTGGTTCTCATTTTCCTGCAATCTAGTATTGCTTCCATAATTTTCTAATTCAAATACAATGGAAACCACTCAGTCCTCCAATTTCTTTCATGTACTGCTCAGCATGTCTGACTCCAGTTGTCATAGGAACTCAATTCTGGTCCCTCAGGTTGTGGGCAGCAGTTTCACAAAGCAATTATTACTAATAAGGAAAACTCATATAGCACTTATTTTAGCCTGGCACAGTTCTATGCTCTGTATAGGTTATTAAGTAATTTCATTTTCACAAGAACTTTAGGAGGTAGGTACTAGTAATAGTCCTATTTTGCAAAGAAAGAAGGGGAAGTTTAGATCCAATAGCTTGCCTATCCTCATGGCTGATATTTGATCCTACATAGCCTGAATTTAGTGTCCATCCTCTTAACCACCACTCTGTACTGCCTCTTACCAACCTCAGTTACAAGCAATCCTCTCTGATACTTTCTAATCTACTCTGTATTACTTTATTTTTTAAATGATGTCTGGGTGTGACTCTCTAAATGCTTTCACAACTGTAACAGGTTCCGACATGAAATTTGAAAAACCATTGTTTAGATCCCCTGGTTGCTGAAACACCCCAGTTATGTCTTCCCTTGTTCTGATGCCATGCTCACCCAGCAACCCAGTGCTGAGGACTTGGACTTCCATGGTGGTCTGCCTGCCAGGAAAGAATGTGTTCATTGTATGGACTTCCAGTATCCCCGTGAATTAGTAAACTGCCTGTGGTTTAGGCTGGATAATGCGAATCTGCCAAGAAATGGGTCCTTGAGAAGTGGAGTCAGTGGGTCGGACGGCAGTCTCAGCAAGGCTGAGGGCTCTGCCCTAGACCTTGACAAAATCTTCAAGGTGCACCCAGCGGAATCTTCTGCAGAACAGCCTGCAAGATCTCTTTCTGGGTGCTGATTCCCAGCACAGAGGAGGGGCCCTGGGAGCATGATTTAAACTTGCATGGCACTGAGCCTTATTTATTCCCGTCAGAAACCGAGCTCAGCACCCTTGTTCTTCATCTAATGTATGTCTTCGTTACCTCACATATCTTTCTGCAGAAAAGAAATTGATGCTCCTTTCCTACCTCGGCTTTATTATGCTACATTAATAAATGCAACGTGTCCTCTGCAAATAATTGACTGAAATTCGATCCCTTTCCCTCTCAGTTCAGCCACTCTCTCTCCTAAGATGGTACCCAGTGGGGCCATGTATTCATGCATTATGCAACTCCATGATTATGCATTAAATTCTTGAGAACTACCAGGTGATACCTAAATTCTTCAAGCATGTTTGGTTATGCTAAATAATTGATTGCATCTTTTATTTATAAAAATTTACTTGCTGGAAGTTCAGACATAGGTTCTGCCAACCCATCTTCTCTATTAGATTTCAACTTCCAGGCATGAAGTCCAAAACGTCACCTACAGATTTCTGTCTTTGAAAGTTCTTAGGTGGGTAGCCAGGTAAAATCCTGCATTCAAGACAAGTGAGACTGGCCTGGAGCCGACAGACACCTGTGCTGACCTCACAGGAATGGGGATAAAGCATGGCAGGGCTTTACATGCCTGGGAAGACCTATTTCCAAGTTCATAGCCTCAGTAGCTGCTGTGTCTTAAGTGAAGAGCAGCTAGGACTTTCTGTGCCTGGATAAACATGATCGTGTGATAAGTAGTAAACCCACCTAGTTTGTCCGAGTCAGAGGATAATGTAAGCAAAGAGAAATATGGGATAATCATCTGGGGGAAAAGAAAACAGCACAAAGGTAACCGTTTTTGTCTTTTGAACACTGTATTCTGGAGAAATCATAAAGAGGCAAAATAAATGTAACTCGCATGTCCAACAAACACAATTAATGATGTACTAAAAATATGACCTTTTATTCCCCTGTTGCCCTTTTAAATTTTATTTAATAGGAGAAGGTTGATGTGAAAACTCAGCAGGCCAGTGACTTTTTAACTCCTTCTTAGGAAATAGGCAGTACTCATGTCATTCTAAGTTGCAGTCTGTCTCAACTCAGAAATTAGAATGTCCAGCCCAAGATGAGGATCAAACCTTTGAACCTGATTCGGTGTCAGCCCTTTCCCATCTCAAGCCAGCTGGCTGGGGTCTGTTGCAGGGGAAGGGCTGATGGGCAGATGGCAGCCTTTCTGTGGTCTCTGCTTTATGCTTGCTTTTTTTCCTGCCTGTAGTTCTGACTGCTAGCTGGTTTCTGAGCTCCCCAGGACTGGATGGCAGGTGGGGGGTCAGGGACGAGGAAATCAGGAAGGCTGGTTTCCCCCTCACTGAGCCTGGCTGGAGTCTGACATAGTCCCTCCCTTGTTGGCATTGGGATACGTTCCCCAGAGACCCCCATTACCTCTCCTGTGGTTCTCTGGGCACAGGGAGATACATCTTTATCCCAGGAGGGCCCTTCAGATTTCTTTCTAAGACTTCAGCAATCCAGTGCCCACCTCCAGCTTCTTGCTGCTGGGGTCTGTCTGCCCCTCTAGGTGGTCCTGTGAGACAGGATACAAGCTGACCACATCCAGCTCTCTCTTCCGAAGGACCACATTCTGTCCACAGGACACACTTTACCCAAGAAACCTCACAAAGGCAGACCAGTCCCTGCATGCCCCCCACGCTGCTCTCACAGCCCACTCCAGGTGTTGAAAGCCCAAGTCTGGGACCAGGTAGGTGTACCATTTCCCAGCTGGTTTTTTAAACTCTCCAGGTGTTCCACACACACCTGCTTCACTGGGCTTGAGATGAAGGAGATACAGCTCCAGACCCTCTTTCCTTGGGGGCATTAAAGGGGATACTTACAGCTCATTAACAGCTTTTCTTTTAGAAAGCTCTTCACCTCTCTCTCTTCCCCTGCGTCCCTTTTTCACACTCATGATCCTTTCTCATACCCTTGATAGGATGAGGCATCCAGGAGTGATGGAGCCGGATCTCAGTAATTCCCATTGTGAATTCTGTATAAGGGGGTTTGTTTCACATTCATGTCTGTATCTGATATCTTTATATTGGTGCCTCAGTCAAAACAGAGACAGAATCTAGTATCTTAATTCCATAGACAATAGAGAAGAAGGTTAAAAAGAATGAGCATTTCAGCTGTCTATTGCTGCCTAACACTGAAACTGAGTAGCTTAAAACCACGCTGATGTATCATTTCTCACGGTTCCGGTTGGCTGGGCTGCTCATCTGCCGCCCTCACCTGGGTCCCCCACCCCCGCAGCAGTGCTCAGCCAGAGGGTCAGCCGTAACCCACGTGGCTGGCAGTTGGCACCACTGTTCTTATTCTCATGGCTTCTCTTTGTCTGGTAGTGAAACCAGCTTTCTTTCATGGTGATCAGGGCAGTGTTTCAAGAGACCAGAGCTGAAGCTATAAGGCCTCTTGAGGCCTGGGCTCTGGATATCCCACAGCGTCATTATCATACATTCTGTTGGGTGAAGCAAAAAATCAGAAGACCAGCCTAGATACTCAAGAGGTGGGAAAACAGACTTCCACCATTAGCATGTACAGTCTTTGGCTCTCCCAGCTTCACTGCAGAGAATTCTACCTCTGCCAGCTCTGGTTCTAGCCTTTTTCTGAGCAGATTTGCAGTAGAGGATTAGGGGAGGATTAAAACGAGTCTGTTTTGGTTTGACTGGTTTATATTTGGAAGGGTAAAAGGGAAGGGAAAAGAAAAGATCCAGGAAGGGGAAGAAAAAGGAGAGCCACCTGTGGGGGCCTTTGGGAAAGCACCTGGGGAGGGGACATAGGCTGGGAGGTGGGAGCCCCTGGCTCATCGACCAGACCAGGCTGGCTCAGGAAGGTACAGGCAGTCATTACCGCTGTGTGTACTGGGGGCCCGAGACGCTCTGAAGCTCGCTGAAAATGGGCCTCTTCGCAGATCAGATTCCTCTTCTCCCCCTGCCCCCTGGAAACACTTCGCACCGCCATGCGTTCTCTCCTCTGACTTTGTGCCCTCAAGGACGGCAACGAGGAGAGGCGCAGGGCGCCAGCCAAACAAGCCCTTCTTCAGATATGAGGCTGCAGGAAGAGGCGAGCGGAAGGAGCAAGGGAACCAGGGAGATCACCAGCTCTATTGCTCTGCTCTGCTGCTCGGGGTTTTTCATTTTTTTAACCAGTTCTGAAGGCTCTTCAGAACTGGTTTCAAGCCTTTTTTTTTTTTAAGTGTGGATGCTTTCTCTGTGTTTATCTGGAGTCTAAGTTGAAAGGGCCTGTGTTTCCCATCAGATGCCCCCAGGAGGATGGGAGCAGAGGCTGCTGACATTGGAAGGGCAGGTCACTTTGCTGAGAAATGAAGTGCCCCAGGCTTGTTTTCAACCAGCAAAGGTGAGCAGGCTCAGACAGCAGATTGTTGAAGCTGATGAGCAGCACCCTTGGGGGGAAGCTCAGAACCTTTACTTGCCTTCTATTTTAAACAAACACACAGAATCTATAGAAGAATGTATTTTTCACTTTCAGAGAATAGATATATGCCTGCCTTTAAGAGAATATCCATGCTAAAAAAAGCATTTTAGAAATGTGGCTTTTCATTAGTCACCAGGCTGAGCATAGGCCTTTACAGCTGCCCCCAACCCCCACCATCTGACACCCTCCTAAATTATTCTGTAGCCCTGTGTCCTCTTTAAAACCTTCCCCCACCTGAATCCTAAGCATATTTCTTTCAGCAGACACATGACAGTACAGCCTTTGCAGCAAGGCTGGTGCGTATGGAGCACGCCTGAATTGTTTTCCCCTTCGCTGCCCTCCTCACAGTCCCCACAGTCCCGGGCTGGGCCACCTCCTCAGCCAGACCAGCAGGCTGGAGGGCTGAGCCTGTGGCCACGGCCTCGCTGCTCCCTGGCTGCCAGTAGGGGGTGTTGCATCTACACCTCTGGGCACCAGTGTGATGATACGGCCAGGCTTCATAATTGTTGGAAATGTAAAGCTGGAGGGGATTTTAGAAACTATGTAATCCACTGGTTTCCTTTGCCCATGAGGTACCTGTGGCCCAGAGAGGTGAGTTAGTGGTGGAAGGGGAAACTACAACACGGGCCTCTGGACTTGCGTGCTGGGATACCCCCACCCTCCCATTCTCCCTCTCCTCTGCACAGGCCCTCGTGTGCTCTCAGATGTCTTACCAGTGTGGAGAGGAAAATGACTTGCATGTGGAACTACTAGAAAAGAACAGAAGATGCCAAGGTGCTTGCTACTATTTGCCAAGGAAATCACAGTTTGGGGCTCTTGGCATTTGGCCTCACAGGAATAGTCAACTCTTAACTAGCAGGGATGAAATTAAACTGTTTCTTTTAAAAAAATTATTATAGTTAAAAATAGCAGACTTGTGGAAAAAGTTACAATTTATTACTTTTGACATTGGAAGGGCAGGTCACTTTGCTGAGAAATGAAGTGCCCCAGGCTTGTTTTCAACCAGCCTATGTTAGACCTATGTTGATAGACCATCAAAACATTCACCCATCCTATGAGAGGCAACATATTATAGTGTCAGTCTTCAGTTCAGTTATTACTAACTGATCTTGTACAGTTTCCCAAACTTCACTTTGCCTCATCTGTAAAATGGGCTAGTAGCATTGGTGAAGATCAAGGCATATAACATGCTTATCTTAGGCCATGTCATATTCCAAGTGCTCAATAAATGCTAATAACAATAATAATAATAGTAATAATAAAAATGGTACTCTTTGGCGTTTATAACTGGGAAATGCAGTGTAGCTCTATCTACTGTAAAGGAGAAATGCCCCTTGTCCTCACTAGTTGGATATGTAACTATTTGGAGGAGCCTCTTCACCATCTTCCAGTCTTCTCTCCACAGACTGAAGTTGTGGCCAAGGAGTTAGCCAGGATGGGGAAGTGGGTAGTGGGTGTGGAGGTCTGGGAGGCGTGAGTGACTATGAGGTGTGGGAGGAGTGAGTGGCTATACAGTCTAAGCTTGTGCTAAGAAAGAATTGAGTGGAAGAGGAAGCTTGCTGGAATGTGTTCTTCCCCAACTGGAGAGTCTTCTTACAGGCAGAAAACAAAGCCAAGGAATGAACAGTAACTTTTTTTTAAATTAAGGTATCACTGATATACAATCTTATGAAGGTTTCACATGAGCAACATTGTCGTTACAACATTCACCCATATTATCAAGTTCCTTCCCCACCCCATTGCAGTCACTGTCCATCAGTGTAGTAAGATACTGTAGAGGCATTACTTATCTTCTCCGTGCTGTAGTGTCTTCCCCATGACCTACCTATGTTTTGAATGCTAATTATAATGCCCCTTAATCCCCTTCTTTCTCCCTCCCCACCCTCCCCTTTGGTAACCGCTAGTCCCTTCTTGGAGTCTGCTGCTGTTTTGTTCCTTCAGTTTTGCATTGTTGTTGCACTCAACAAATGATTGAAATCATTCGGTCTTTCTCCACCTGGCTTATTTCATTGAGCCTAATACCCTCTAGTTCCATCCATCCATGTTGTTGTAAATGGTACGATTTGTTTTCTTTTTATGACTGAATACTATTCCATTGTGTATATGTACCACATCTTCTTTATCCATTCATCTGACAGTAAATTTTTTAAAGCTAGTAATCTTTTGGATATTTTTTATCAAGTAATTTGTGCAATGGTTAGCATTTCTACTACAGTTATTTTGTCTTGTTTTATTTTATAATTTAGGATAATGCCTGCAAAAGGTATATATACTTCCAGATAGTGGATATTCTTTGAGCCAATTAAATTGCCCCATGTGTATTCTGTAACACACTTCACATACTTAAGTTTTGTTTCAACTTAATTTAATCTTGTCTTGTCCATGACCGTGTTTCCCTCCACAGCCCTTCTATCCCTCCATACCACCGATAACACCTTCACTTTGGTCCTTCTCCTTCTGAAGTCCGATCCAGGAGTTGTAGAATGCTTTGAGCTCACAGTATGTACACGATGTCTTAAGGGAAAGGCCCCATGTAAGTCAGATGTGACCAGAAGGGCAAGCATGAAAATAGTGCCAATGATTTTTTTTTCTGGTAACACATGATACAACGTTGAATAATTGCTGAGTAGATTTGACAGATTGGGAATTGAGTTCATTAGGGAGCTGGGGAACTTAAAAACCAGGCTACCTGCAGGAAAATTTATGAGGGGATTACTGTGTGCAGCCACCAGTAAATAGAGCACCAGGAACCCGGGCTGAATTGATGATCTTCCACTGAAGTGGGACCTGCATCGACTGAGCAAAAGTTTCTTGAGTCAAAGTGACTTAGGGGGAGCACTGTGATGAATAGAGTGGAGAAAAATGAACATCCAGAATCTCTAGGAATGGAACCAAATTGCAGGGCAATAGTATTTTCACTGCATTCATGGTCAAAAAATTTGAACATGTTGTTCATACAAGAGGCAATACAACTAGAAGACAAACTCTTGGGAAAGGATTCAGCCTTCCTGGTAATTACAGGAACTTAAAGCACAAAATACAATGCCAGCTAAACTGGTAAAAGTAAATTATAATTACAAAATCGAAGTCTGGCAAGGCTTCTGAGAAAACTATATTCTCATACTGACATAAAGTAATACAATATTTCTGGAAAGTAACATGCTAAGTGTAATGAGCCTTGAAATATCACATCCTTTAACCTGTAAACATGTGCTTGAGACCACATTCTTGAGAAATACTCAAAAGAAGAAAAATAGGGGGAAAAAAGAACAGAAATAACATTTAAAAATACCTAAAAATGATTAAAATAAAAACATACTGTGGTGTAAAATGAAATATAGTATTACTCTTAGGAATAATAGATTTGTGTATTATGAAAACAAATAGAAATATTGATAAGAAATAATGTAACAGAGAAGGCAAATAGTGACTCTGTGGCATCCTACTGTACTGTGGGGCAGTGACTGCAATAGGGTATGGGGGGAACACGATAACATGGGTGAATGTAGTAACCACATAGTTCTTTCATGTGAAAACTTCATAAGAGTGTATATCAATAATATCTTAATAAAAAAAGAAATAATGCTAAGTGAAAAATAGTTGAACTCAAATTTTATGAATATTATATAGGTATGTTAAAAAATAAAGCCGAAGCAACAATAAAGCTAAGAAGAGAGTATTTAATTGTGTTACATAGCAGGATGAGAAGTGAATTTGATTTTTCTGTTGCTTTGATGTTTATCTCTCATTACAAAATGGGTTAAAAACATAATTTTAAAGGCTGCATTCTATATAATTTATATTTAATATAATCATATAATGTTATATATAATTAATCAAGGACAGAAAAAAGGTAAGCCCTTATACCTCCATCATGTGCTTTCTGACAGCTGCACAGATCTCACACACGAGCTGGAAAAGCACAGAAATGGCATCTCATTGCTGCACAAATTCCCTGCCGATTATGCGGAGAGGGAATGCGTCATTACCAGGAGCCTTGAGTGACTGCAGGGGAAAATCACGTTGAGTTAGCCATCCAGTCGGCTCACCTGGTGCCGGAGCTCTATTTGCCTGGACCTGGCGTGTGGACTGTATTGGTGTTTTTGGAGGTCAGCCTGGGAGAAGGGAGGAGGCAGAGTGTTGGCTCCTTTCTCCACTTGTAAGAATTTACCCCCTTAATTAAGCCAATACAAAGGAGCATCACAGGCCTCCTTTTCTTTCTGGTCTGATCCTTTGTGGCCCACAGGTTGGCATCCTCTGGTGGTTATTTTGTTATCCACCTCCCACAGCAACAGTAATCCTTGTAAAATGGAGCCACACATTTCCTCTAAATAGCTAAGAAGTTAGACACAGACTTCATTTTGTTTAATAGTGTCCATTTTTCTTTTTGTCCTTGTACCTGTGTAAGGGCATTAAATCTCATAGGTCCCACCCTTATTTGCTTTTTTGCAATAGCAAATAAACCTGAGTCTCTGTACATTGACAAAGAATTTTGCTTACATCAAGCAGTTCTCAGGTAGAGGGGGTGGGCCTGGTCAACACCATCTGCTTTTGCAGGAAGATTAGATATGTGCAGGAGACCCAGCATGGAGCAATTCACATGGCCACCCTCAGGCGGGCGGCACAAAATGCTCATTAGCAGGCGCCTCCCAACAGGAGAGAATGGGCAGGACCTTCGTGAGTTGCTGCCTCAGAAGTTGATACAGAATTCTCAGGTGTTTCCAAATTCTTTCTTCCCTCTTTCCTATATTTTTCTTCCACAAATTAGAGGCTTCAATATAATAAGGTAACATTTACTGAGTGTGATGCTATGCATCAAGCATGCTTATAATTGCTGAGGTTAATTATATAAAATTATATAATTTTATAATCTTTAATCTTTACAACTGCCCTGTGAGGTCAGTGGGTATAAGTATGATCTTCATTTTACAGCTGAAGAAACAGCCACAGAAAGCCTAAGTAACTTGTCCAAGTTTGTGCAATGGTAGCACCATGCTTCAAACCCAAGCAGGGTTTGGACTGAGGTGTGGGGTGTAGAGCTTGACCCGTTGTCCTGTCATTTACTCTGTGATTACACCAAGTTGCCTAATCTCTGTTTCTCAGTTTTCTCATTTGTAAAATTGCAAGAATATTAATAGGAATTAACTCCTCAGAGGGTTGTTGTGATGATTAAATGTGCTAATAAAATCCTCAGGACAGAGGCTGGTGCAGAGTTGCCTTGGTTAATAAACAGTAGCCATTATCATCACCATCATCGTTCGTGCCAGCCCTGGGAACCACTGCTCTGCCTCCTCCTCCTAGGCTGGTGGTGATGGAAAGAGCATTTCTAACCAGTTCCCAGGAGCCACCGCTGCTTGTCCAGAACCACACTTTGAGAACCACTGTGGAGGATCTGGAGCTGTCCCTTGTTCAGTGTCTGTCCCTGAGCTCCATCCCTGGAGTATTTGCACTTTCTGTCTTTGCCCAGAGGGAGGGGACCCAGGGACTGTGCTCCAGCTTACAGGGCTCCCAGTGATCACATGCCGTCTCTGAACCTAGCTGGGGGCCTGAGTTTCAGCAGGATCTGACAGTGATGGTGCAGCCAGAGGAAGAGGCTGTCCAGAAGGCTGGGCTTGTGAATGTCCAACACACAGCAGGCACAGAAGCCCGCCCGGCGCAGTGGCCCCATGAATCAAACTAGCAAGTGACTTTGGAATAAGTAGGAGACGAGAGAAAAGACTCTTCTTCCCTAGATTAATATGTCCTTTGAGCAAAGATGGAGGTGATGAAGGAAAGGGAAGAGAGGAGGGAGAGGGACCCTAACTTACAACGTTCATGGTTGAATTGTTGGGTTTGTGAGAAGCAAAAGCTGGGGGCAGCTTGGTCTGAGGCAGGGAGATGAAGCTCACCTTTTCCGAAGTAAAAGATGATGCTGCATACATGGGAAAAAAATGGGAGCTGCAGTAATTTTCCTACCCCTGGGAAGGGAAGGAGTGAAAAGTAAGTCGGCCTGTTCGGGGTCCTTGAATTTATGTGGCTGTGAGGTCTGAATTCTCTCTAGCCCATTTGCTAGCGTGCGGTGTGCGACGGGACTGCCCATACAGGGCTGCAAGCCCTGGAATCCATCCTCATGGAACTGCGTGGCCTCGGAGCCCCCAAAGAGGCTCGTAGGGAATGCACAGGAGCTTTGAGAATAAGGGTTCCCCTTCTAGGCTGCAAGATCAGAGCTGGGGTGTGGCCCCAGGAGTGGTCTGTGCTCTTAGTTCCTGTGGCTGCGATGGTGGCTGTTTCCAGGGGTCTCACAGTCCCCAACTGTGTGCTGGAGTGGCTCCCAGCAAGTCTCATTGCACTCAGGCAAAAAGGTCTGGAGAAAGTTTCCTCTGGATTGGTGGGAGGGAGCAGAAGGGGCTGGTGCTGTCTCCAGGTGGTACCCAAGGCCTGCAGGCCCCTCAGAGCTGTCCTAGCCTGGCTGGACCTGTGCTAGGCCTTGACCTGCAGCTGTGCTCCACACCTTGGATTCCTGACGAAGGCAAAGTAATTGCTGCTTCCCATTACAACCAGCTGGCTACCTCACTGGGAGAACTCTGTTGTATTGTCCACACCCTCTATCCCCAGATTTTTGCTCTTGAGAATGGCAGACTTGGTTGGTCCTCTGCATATCATAGAATTGAAAGTGAAAATGACAAGAAAGGAATTGAAAACCAATAAAACATACTAATGGGGTGCAGCACCCCAGTCTGTTGGTTGATGGGTCTGGAGGCCTCCTGTACCCTGAGCAGGAAGGTTAAACCAACTTTGAGGAACTGTCCTTAGAAGAAGCAGAATTCTAGAGAGTAAGCTCTTAGTGTTCAAGAAGATGGTGGAACATTTAAAATTTGCTCTCTTAAACATATCTCTTCCATGCTCTCCCTTTCGTTAATGCCAAGAACAATTACTATTCCACTGACAAGCTTTCTTGCTCAGACCTCCTGGCCGCGCAGAGCTGTGTGCCGGTGCACTTGGGGGAGGGTGAGATCCAGCCGGCTGCTGCTCTTGGGCAGCTTATGGGGTGAGCTTATCAGACACAGTATAAATACAAGAAAAAGTAATCGACCGGGACCCCAACCTGGTGTGCAACAGCCACCCACCCAGCCTCCACTCTGGCCAAGCCTCCACACTCCCCCAAACGGCCCCCGTGGCCCTCGTCACCACCGGAGGTGCGGCTTCTCCTCGCTTCCAGGAAACCCTACCACACCCTTCCAGCCCAAATGAATCCCTCTGCCTTCTGAACTCATCTTCGCAGACTTGGCAATTTGTCACAAACCTTTGGGATGGTGCCTCTTGGCGGCTTGAATTCTTTAGTTTCAGTGTTGCAGTTTCAGATTTTGGAGGCTCAAAGATGGTTTCTTCAGTTAGAGGTGGATTAGTGAGGCGTGGATGGAGAGGCCCTGACCACCTTGGCCACCAGAGCTTCTGGCCCTTCTCCAAGCACTTCCAGGCTCCTCCCCTCCCCCTGCCTGGGAAATTCCCATTCCTTCTCAAAACACCCAGGTCAGAAACCACATCCTCTTTGCAGCCCTCTGACTCCTCCAGACAGACACAGTGACTGGCCAGGAGCTCTTCATCTCCCTCCTGGTTTGCTGTCGCACTCCTGAGGCTCAAAGGGTCTCACCAGCAGAGATGAAGCCCCCATCAGTATTGCTTCCAGGGGCCAGAGCTTCCAGCGCTGGTGCACAAGTTATGTGCCCTTTCAGATCTTCATACTTTGTTGTGCTGGGGGATACTTGGCTTTATTTTGATTTAAAAGACTGTTTCTCAGAGATGCAGTTCTTGACTTGATGTCACTTTGCAAGTGACGTTCCGTTGTAGCGTCACTCTTACTATTTGGAGAAGTATCTTAAACACGAAAACATGTGCTGTAAATGGAATTAGTCAACCTTGCCTATACGTAATCATCACCTGGAGAGCTTTAAAAATACCAACTGCTAGGCCCCATCCCCAGAGGTCCAGATTTAGCTGGTTCAGGGGGCATCCTGGGCTCCAGAGACTTGGAAGGCTCCCTTCATGATTTTGATATGCCACCCAGGTTAGCAACAGCTGCTTGGACAGGCTTCTCTGCAGGAAGGAGGAGACCCTTCACTGGTAACACCGGGGGACAAGCAAAGTCAGGCAAGAACTGTGAGAACTAAAATATGTTCATTAAAGGGGGGAAAAGGACAGTTAGGCAAAAACAGGCCCTCCACAAGTAAATTCAGGATGATGATTCTTAAATGGCCTCAGCTACCGGACCAGCTGAAGACGGGAAGAAGATGCGGAGGAGACGAGAAAGAGTCTTGCTCACTCAAAAGCTTAAGGCCACGAGGGGAGGCCGAGAGAAGGAGCTTCCCAGACCCAGGGAAACCCCAGCTGGTAAGGGATTTACCCGGAAGTGAGAGCAGTTTGGACTGGCTGAAGGGGGAAGACTGGAAAGAGCATTACTTCTCAAAAGAACCAAAAGGAATCCAAAGCCTGGAGCAGCCCCCGTCCCTGGGAGATGAAGGGAAAAGTGTTCACAGAGGTGGGGGCGCATGGGTGAACTGTAACCCCTGGTTCGGGGAGACCACAACCCAGGGGTGGGGCCCGAGGACTCAAGAGAGGGTCTGGACAAGTGCCTCTCTGAGTGTTTGAAATATCTCCAACTCTGCACAGCCCCAAAGATACCTCTCACTGTGCTCAGTCTGGTTGGCATCCCTTCATGGACTATTCCAGAGACAGTGTAGGCTGTATGTACCCTCTGCGGTTGGACAGCACTCTGGCCCTGTCCGCTGCTCAACATTGTTGCACTAAATCCCCACATTCCTTAGTGAAGTTTAGGGGTTCACTTGAATCCAGTGATGAGGAGCTCGGAGGTGGATGAGTCTGTCTGATAGGGAAACCTTTCCTTGCTTGGATGTGGACCCAAGAGCCTCAAGACATGAGAGGGGTGGCCCTAATGCACTTCTGTTTTATCCT
Source organism: Manis pentadactyla (assembly GCF_030020395.1). Lineage (NCBI taxonomy): Eukaryota > Metazoa > Chordata > Mammalia > Pholidota > Manidae > Manis > Manis pentadactyla. Next base: position 68,359,152 of record NC_080023.1, on the reverse strand, counting down.
GTGATGACTGTAAAGAATAGACTGTGCTGCATAAGAGATGAGACAGTCTCCACCCCATGGGATGAACCTGGGAGCAATGAGGGTGCCCTTCAGAATTTCGAAAATTCAGAGGAAAAAGAAAAGCTGTCTTTTTTTCTTGACCAATTGAGACTGATTTGTGGTAGCTCCTGGGAAAAAGGAACAGGATGAGGAGGGTTTTGTCCATGACAGGATGTGCCAAGAAGCACATTAGCTTCGTCAGCAGGCTTCCAGTAGGCTTGACCCAGCCCAGCCCATTTCAAACCAGATTGTATCCCATTAGTGGCTGTGAAACACTTCAGTTTGGATTGTAACCAACATTAAAAATTATAAAATAGAACAGAAAATATCAGTGCATTGCATATAATAAGATTAAGAATTGTTTTATGAAAATTCTATTTTACTTGTGTGTGTTCTGCATCTCAGTGTGCAGTGTATTTTACTGCAAGTCTCTAAAAAAAATAAACAGCTGCCTCCTTTATAAGCAAAAGTAAAAAATAGCTAGTCTGCTCAGTTTTGGAGTTCAGGTAACTTGTTTGCTATTTTGGAAATATAATATTAGCTTGGTTGTAAAAATTCCAAGGTTAATTTTTGCTGACAGGAGTGACCGCTTTCTTGGCGCTTGAGTTGAATTTGCATTCAAGATTTTGTTCTGAACTTCAAAAGCCTTTGCCCTTGAGCCCCTTCAGCTCTGACAAAAGCCTACATTGCATGTGAAATGGAAAAGTGTTAATTTCTAAAGCTCAGCGAAATTATTACTTTTTTTAGAGCAATAAAATACACCAAAGTCTTGATAGATAACAGAAAAACTTTGGCCTCCTTATTGTGAACTATTCTGACTTGGTCTTTGTTTTTTGTTACATTAGGCCTTCAAGAAACCCCTGTTAAATTCTTCCTGGTCATTACCCTAACTATAAGTGCATGATCTGAAATGTAAACAAAATGTGTCCACTGTTTCTTTGCATGGGAGAGGGTGAAAATTCCCTCTCAGCTACCTTTCTTATGCTCATTAGAAAAAAATGCCATGTATGGTTTTTCTCAGAGACAGTCCAGCCCAGTCCAGCCTGGAGGATGGGTTCTGGGGCCAGAATGTCTGGGCTCTTATCTTCCTGCTGCCACTGGCTGCCTCCATCACTCATAGTTGCAATAACAAGTTAGAAGGTTATTTATCATCTACCTACTGCTGTGTGGCAGGCACTTGACACTCCTCATCTTCAATCCTAAAAACAATCCCTCCAGATTTGTTTTGTTCTCCCCATTTTAAAGATGAGACTCATCAAGGCTCAGAGAAAAGCTAAACGTAGCCACATGGATATTTTTTCATTCCTTTTTGTCGACTTTGTCTTTACCACTTATTTTAGGGCCTGCTTATTTTTGGCAGGAAGGAGAAGTATGCATATTTCATTTAAATCACATTAGTGTCATGAAACCAGCACACAGCAGTGTAGCCCATATTTTTGTGGGCGGGCCCTTTGTGTGCTGATGCTGAAATCTGCTGTTGCCGTGTTAATGTGTGATGCAAAAGAAGAAAGAGAAGATTTAGTATTTGTGTATTGACTCTCAATGACATTTGCTTTCCCCAAACTTTAATACGGACATTTTCAAACACAGAGAATTTTAAAGAATAATACAGTGAACACCTGCACATCTACTACTAGATATAACAGTTATGAATATTTTACCATATTTGCTTTAACAATATAATTTTTTTCTCAGTCATTTACAACTAAGTTGCAGGTATTATGCCCTTTTAGGCTAAATAATTCCACATGCGTACCCTAAAAATAAGGGCACTATCAATACTTAATAACCTAATATCTACTTAATTTATATCCAGATTTCTCTAGTTGTCCTCAAAATATTTTATAATTGATTTTTTGAAAACTAGGATTCATTCAAGCTTATTGCATTGCATTTGTATTTTGTTCTGTTTTTAGAACAGACCCTCACCTTTGACATTTGCTTTTTTTTTTTTTGGTATCATTAATCTACAATTACATGAGGAACATTATGTTCACTAGACTCCCTCCATCACTAAGCTCCCCCCACAAACCCCATTACAGTCACTGTCCATCAGCGTAGTAAGATGCTGTAGAATCACTACTTGTCTTCTCTGTGTTGCACAGCCCTCCCCGTGCCCCCCATTATACATGCTAATAGTAATGCACCCTTTCTTTCCACCACCCCCTTATCCCTCCCTTCCCACCCATCCTCCCCAGTCCCTTTGCCTTTGGTAACTGTTAGTCCATTCTTGGGTTCTGTGATTCTGCTGCTGTTTTGTTCCTTCAGTTTTTTCTTTGTTCTTATACTCCACATATGAGTGAAATCATTTAGTACTTGTCTTTCTCCACCTGACTTATTTCACTGAGCATAATACCCTCTAGCTCCATCCATGTTGTTGCAAATGGTAGGATTTGTTTTCTTCTTATGGCTGAATAATATTCCATTGTGTATATGTACCACATCTTCTTTATCTATTCATTTTCTGATGGACACTTAGGTTGACATTGGCTTTTTTAAGAGGCCAGGCCAGTTTTCTGTAGAATGTCCCACATTTTTTATTGTTTCCTTTTTACCTCTATTTTCTGTAAACTGGGAACTAGGTCTGAATATTGAAATTTAGTTAAATATTTGAAGTTAGGCATGTTTGGCAACAATGCCTCAATATGATGCTGCGTGTTCCTGTCTACCACAGCAAATGCACCTGTTATCGAGCTCCTCTGCCCTCACCACTGCAGTTTCATCTCTTGGGTAAGTGCCAGATTCCACCGTCTTGAAATTCTCTTTTCCCCTTCACAGTTAGTAAGCAATCTGGTGTGGTGCTTTGACACCATAGGGATATCCTGCTTCCCAGCAATCCTTGACCTCATGATTTTAGTGTCTGTATTAGTTAACTAGGGCTGCCGCAACAAAGTACCAGACTGGGTGGCTTAAGCAACAGGAATTCATTGTGTCAATTCCAGAGCTCAAGGTGTGGACAGAGTGGGTTCCCTCTGAGGGCTGTGAGGGAAGGGTCTGTTCCAGGCCTTTCTCCTTGGCTTGTGGATGGCTGTCTCCTTGTGTTACTTCACATCACGTTTCCCCTATGTGTGCCTGCACTGCAGGCAGCTCTGGAACCGATGGTTCTTTGGAGATGTCACAAACTGAGACAAAGTGCCAGCTAAGCACTGGATACAGGCTGCCACCAGGGAGAGAGAAAAACCTTGGGCAGGGAAGTTTCCTTGGCAGGAGGGTAATGCCAGGAGGAGACTCGGCTGTGAGCTGTTAGGCACCGACAGTGCTAGCAGTCAGGAGAATGAGTGCCTGTGTCTCAGAGGGAAAGTTGGGGCAGCCACAAAGCATCTGGGCAGCTGGGGTTTGTAGAAGGGTGCTTTTCCCCCAAATCTGCATTTATTAGCTGGCAACTCTTCCAAAAAGAGCGTTCCCTCATCAACTGGGAATAGATTATGGCACTTTCTAAAGAGATAGTGTAAGTGCTTAAATCTTCCCCTTTCAATCAATGAATTTTCAAATAAGGAGTTGATATAATTCAGTTATATTTATGGTTGCCTTAGTGTCTTGGGCCATCGTGGGCTCCTTCTGCCATAAAAGAATTAGAAATTGTATTTTACAACTGTTGGGATTGAGATAAATATAACCTAGGCTGGATTCATTATTATATATTTATTGTTCATGTTTTTCCTTCCAAAGAAAATGTACTATGATCTTTTGACACTGTGTCTACTAAGCCTAATGGATAAGTTAGCCTGGTTATGCTCTAGATCAGGGGCCAGTCAGGTAATAAATGAAGGGGGTTGATTCTGAGGGCATGTATGTGTATGGGGTGAGCTGGGGTGACTGTCTAAAAGGAAGGGGCATTTGGCTTCTGTAGAAAGTCTCCAATGCAGGAAAGTGAGGTAGTCTGGTGTTGCCAAATCTTTCCATTTTTCAGGAGAAGACAAAAACAGAGATTTAAAAAACTTGAAATCATTGATTTTTAATTGTTGGCTGCCTGTTGAGGAGTCGGCTAGCAGTGAGCCTCCCCAGTGACTGATGTTAACATTTCCATATTCGGTACCTTGCAGAGAGCCTGGCTCATGGGAAGTACTTGTATGTGTTTGCCAAGGAATGAATGATCGAACAATTACATTTTTCTAAGGCAGCTTATTAAAATTAGGTTGGATTTTATGTATCAAAACCAGTGAAGATCAGAAAAGTAGGCCCTATATTGTGCTGCAAAGAAAAAAAGTCTACCTGGGTTATTCACAGCCATTTCCAGGGTCTTGGCGGGAATAAAAATATTTGAAGAAAACCCTTGACAGAGTTCATAAACTAGGTCAGGCTGCCTCAGTGATGCAATCACTGATCAGAGAATTGAAGGGGATTTCTTGGTATCTTGATGGATGTTGTATTATTACATTTTTTAACCTTTTTTTCTGCGTAAGGCAGAAGCATTATTGTGAGAAAAATAATCTTGCAATGTCTGTGTTTTGTCATTTTTTTCTTTTGAGGGTACCAAGAATGCCTCACTACTGAATGGTTTTCATCCTTTGCCCATGGTTGCTGCATGGAAGGATGTCTGGCCAGAATCCTCTGTGTTTTTCCCACACGTGAGAAAGGACATTTCTCTGGTTAAAAGAGAGGGTGAGGAGAATGAGGTCCTTTAGGAGAGAAAGCAGCATCCCCCAGGAGGCTTTCCACTTGAATTCCCAGCTCTTTTGGCTCAGACATAAAAAGCAACAGTGGTGCCCTGGGCATCTCATGACAGAACTTTTCCCCAAAATGCCCATCCTGACCTTCTGAGAGTCCAGTCTTTATGCTTTACTGCTGATAGGTGCCTGCCAACTCCTGGTCCTGGGCTTCAACCACAAGCTGTGTTAATTCCATTTGAGAAATTGCTTATTGGAAAAAAGAAAGAGCGAGATGATGATGGCCCACAATTACCCAAATCATTCAGATGATGAGGGCAGAACTTACTCTTTTTTTTTAACCTTAGTCTTCCTGCAGAGGGACCAACATTTTTTAGTACAGTTTCCTACCTGTGGTCAGGGGCATTAATGAGTGTGCATGGAGCTATAGCAAATAAAATGTATGTACATACACACCTCTTTGTGTTCACACACACATAAATACACACTGCCCAAGAGAAAGTCAAATGAATAATTAATGAAAAAGGAAATTCAGTGTACCCATAGTACAGTAAATTGTTCTCTTGGTACTCATTTATCTCTAATTCTAATTTTGTTGTGTTTTGAATTTTATCATTTGAAAGAGAGAGAGAGATGGATGATGGGAGTTAGCCTGAATCATGAACTCTGAGTGTATTTGCTCCTCCCAATTCACCTGGGAGAACCTGGAAGGGATGATGATCAGGGTCAGAAAGTCCCTGTTGAGACCTGGGCATCCTGTTCCCTGAAGACCCTGCTCCCTGGTCACCCCGCCTCCACCAAGCAGTGGTTGCCTAGGATAAGAATAATGGTGTTTTCAATAATGTTTACATAGATATTATGATTTGCTGAATACCTTCTATAGTGTTTCATTTGTCTCAGAGTTGTTTGAGATAGTCTTTTGTTTGTTTCATGGATAAGAGAACTGAGACTAAGAGTAAGATGGTATCACCCCCACACCTCCCGCCCCCCAGGCTGGGACCCGGCAGGCGGCCGGCCAGGTTCCCTGTGCGCCCCTCCCTTCTCTGTGTGAGGAGCCAGCCTCCTCCAGGAGTTGTTTCACTGAGCTCTGCTTCCCATGCCCAGTGGATGACTTTCCCCCTCCCTGGAGAGAAGCTCTGTGTTCCTGGAGGGGAAGGAAGAGGCTTTGAAGAAGGAAGTACCAAGGCACGTAGGGAGCGGGAAGCCTCCGGGGAAGGCCCAGGTCTAAGCACGTTCATGCTTTCAAGCGGTTACCTCTCAAGGACTTGCTGTGGTGTGTACCAAACAAATATTGGTAAATTATACAATAATAAATTAACTTTGATTTTGTGTGTTTGTTGCATTTTCAAAAATGTGTTAAGTGATCGGCAGGTCCAGATACAGCTCTTCTTCACTTGTGCGGCCTTCCTGCTTGACGACACACACTGTCAGAAGAGGACTGGAAGCAGAACTGAGCTTCTTTGACATGTTCTTAAGAACACAAGAAAATAACTCTTGCCCTCCCTTCCCCCAGCCATTCTGTTTGGTCAACTTGTTTAACACACTTTCCTTCAGGAGAAAGGCTGTCAGCACCCTTCTGTGATGGTTAAGAGCTCTGAACATTATTTGACAAATTCTTATTCCTACCTAGTGATCTCTTTGCTGTAATACGACAACCCTCTTCCACACAAAGACGTGAGGGTGGTGCTGCCGTGCGCACCTGATCTCCGGCCTGGTTGTTTTAGAAGCTTAGTTCTTGTGTCTTTGTATTTTGGAACTGTTGTTGTGATGCTTTGAAGGCAATCTTTGTTTGATCTTTTAAATTTTAAAATCTGCCTTCAATACACTTTTTCACTCTGTGCCTGACCAATGAAAGACAGCAGGAAGGGAAGGAAGGAAGAGCAAGCAGAGGGAAGGGGGTAGGGAGACAGGATTCCCATCCCAGGCTTCTGTCACTAGAAAATCTTTTGCCTGCATCACTAAACCAAAAGGAGAAGCTAGGTTTCCTTGGTCCTAGATGAGCCTCCGCAGGGAGTACCCGCTGCCTTGCAACTCAGCACACAGCCGGCAGTGGCATTCCCTGGATGCGGGTGGGGATGCAGACTCTCCAGCCCTGCCACACCTGCTGGGTTAGGATCTGCAGTTTCATAACATCTCCGGGTGATTTGTGAACACATTCATTTGAAAAGTACTGTACTTGCCCATGGCTCCCATACCAGGCTGTGCAGCTGTGTCACATGAGGCCCCAGAGTCACAAACCCTGCTTGTCAGCATAAGGTTCCACAATATGTGTACAGATTTTAAATCTCCTCAGGTAATTCTGATGCAGCTAGTCCAGCACTGCTGCAGTCCAGAAGCCAGCCTGTGGGCACGGAGCAACATGGGAAGGGAGGGCATGTGTCTGCAGGGGCACCTGAACAATATCCAGCACACTTCTTTGGTTTCAGCCCACCTGAGTCTGTCTTCCACACTTTCACACCTGTCATTCTAAATCTGATCATAAGAAAGTCTTTAGTGCTTCTCGATTGTCCTCAAGGTCAAATATATTGTATATCTTAGCATCATATGTAAGTCCCTGCGTGTTTTCTCATTTCACTGTACCCCACACCTCCTCCCCGGAGCCGGACCAAACCACCCTCCACTGCTTGCAGTCACAAAGCCTTCCTGCCTCCATGCCCTTGCTCACCCATTCCTCCTGCCCAGAAGGCCAGTCCTTCCTTCGAGAGCTTATCCTTCAGGTGCCCCTAGCACCGTGCCCCCCCATACTGATCCCATCACCCATGTACGATTCATTTAATATGCATCTAGAGACTGCCCACACGTAAAGGGACTGCGTCTTGCTGGACCTGGATAAGAGAAGTTTTGATTGGTCATGGGAATCAGGGAAGAGGGACCAACACCTAGAGGGCTTAAGAGAGAATGGGAAGCAAAGAACTAATCTGCAATTAAGGGACAATCCATTTAGTAAGTTTTGCTGTGAAGGGGAGCAAGGAGATGGAATAGGACCTAGATGGGGGAGTGGAGGTCAAGAAAGGTTTTTTTAACATAAGAGAAATAACACTGGTTGTAGATTATGGGAATAATGTGGAAGGAGAGTATTGTTGACTGACAGGAGGGGAAACTACAAAACAATTGAGTAGGGTGGAGTGGATGAGATGCATGAGGGAGAGCCAGCCTGAAAGGGAGTACAGACTGGCCATTGGTGGTCACAGAGAAATCATAGGGGGCACAGGCCCAGATGCTGTAGGGTGGGGGGAGGTGGTGGAATCTGAGGAGGTCTGTTATTCTCAATGAAATCAGAAGCAAGGTTACATACAGATGAGGGGGGAGGAGAGGTGTTGGAGCAGGCATGAGATAGATGTCTAGGAGGAAGTTTGCACAAATGGGCCTGAGAAAGGTAATATGACTGCTGGGTAATGTTAAAGTCCAAGTGAGGTTAGTGGTCATGAATTTCAAAGTGAAACCGATCAGTACAGTTATGTAGCTAAGTTAGCTGCACAGGTACCAGCAGAGAATGCATGGAAAGACACATGTGACCCCACCCTTCTGGAGGTTATGTTTTAGAAGGAAAGAGGGCCTTAGACCAATAAGTGCTTATTTAACTATAATATAATGATTGCCATATTGGAAAACACAGAGCAAGACAACATCTCACAGATGCCTAGTGTAGCCTAGGTGTCCAAAGTGAGCCCCATATATACAGAATGAGGCCCTGGAAAAGATCCGAATTCCTGCCTTCTATTTTGTTTGAATTACAAGTAGTGTGGTACAATAGCATAGGAGTATCGAGTTAGGTTATAATTTTGTTTCTCTGTGATCTACTATGACTTTCATCCTGTCATATAAGCTATAAATCAATCAGGAAAAGTAGCATTTGCCGAGGACTTGAGAGCACTCTAAGTGGACCGAACTGAAGGCAGGGACACTAGAGGGAAATAGGCTTGTGAAATGCAGGAATAGATCCTCTCTCTCTTGTTCCGTTCCCTTTCTGTTATATTTTCCTGGAAGATGTGGGCATTTGCTTGAAGATTCATGCTGTGGGAAGAGTGGACATAGCTTCCTATAGCCCAGGTGCACTATAGAAGATGGCTTAGTGGAAGGAGTTCAGAATTACAAAGAGCGGCTGATGGTTATTGTACCTATAATAGAATTGAGAAGGTTTTATAGCAAAGAGAAGCAAGCCCTTTACTTCTCAGCCTGCAGTCTCCAAGACCCTGTAAAAATGTTCTGCTTTCAAGAGAATTGTTGAAATAGTATCTAGGAGGAAATTTCCTCAAAATCTCAAAACTTATAAACCCAACCCTTTATAGGGAAGATGGAAGGTCTAATTGAGATTATAGCACCATTTCATGAGATGGGTGGCCTTACAGGGCCTTGCCCTGTCATTGGCAGCCCCTAATCAGGTCTCATCATTCTGGGACCCTGGGCCAGCAGTGTCATCACCATCTCCAAACTTGCTAGAAACAAAATTCACGGGGACCTACCCAGACGCAGTGAATGGGAATCTCTAGGATGGGCCTAGCACCTGCATTTAAACAAAACCCCCAGGTGATATGTATGGCACATTAAGGTTCAAGAATTAGTGACCCAGAATACTACCGATCTTTCATCCTAGCCCTGTGTTTTCAGCTTATTTATTAAGTAATTTCAGACATAAATTATTCCTACAGGTATCAACACAACCAAAAAGGTGTAAAGAAGCATGGCATAGTCACACTGGGAGAATGAACAGGGAAGATTTTGAAAGCTTCCCTAAGAAGTTAGAGAAGGATTCTCTACCTTGACACAACTGACATTTTTGTAGTGATAATTCTTTGCTGTAGGGAGCACCTGGGCACTCTAGGATGTTAGCAGCATCCCTGGTCGCTACCCACTAGATGCCAGTAGCAGCTCTCAGGTTTCAGTTTGTAACAACTAAAATGAAGACTTTGCTAAATGCCCCCCAGGGAGGAGAGGAAGCAAAATTGGGCATAGAATGATGGAAAGTGTGGGTGTCTCAGAGGGGGTTACCAGGGGAGGGAATATTTTACAGAGACAGTGGCATGGCAGTCATAACTGGGGCAATAATATGCACCTGTGCTCACAGCTCAGCAGGCATGGCTTGCATTTTGCATGCATTACCATTTTTAATATTTACAACGAAACTGTGTTGTAAGGCAGGTACTGTTTTCCCCACTTCATGAGTAAAGAAACCAACTTTTAGAGATTAAGTCACTTGCGTAAGTGATATATCAGGGACCCAATCCCAGGTCCACTTTAACCGTCATGCTATATTGCCGATCATATACCTATCTGTATATATGTATCTCTATCTGTGTCTCTCCATCTCAGGCTCTGTTGGCTGTGCCCTATCTATCTTCTGAATCTGGGAAAGACTGGAGAAGAGACACCCATTTATTAGCCAGAGCCCCAAACTGGCTTTTAAAACACCTGAGCTGGTAAGCAGGTATCCCAGCAAAAGCAGGCAGTGTTCTGCCCCACTGCAGCCCCGTGTTGCCCGGTTCCCTGGGAATCTTCACCCTCTGCTTATTTCCCCCACTGCTCCCCTTCCCTGCGTGGAAGACAGTTCAGTTTGTGCCAGCTGATCACATCCTCCTTGGGATTTTCTCAGCAGGAGCCCCCAGCCCAGTGCCTGGATATCAATGGCTGGCTCCGCTTTCAAGGGCCTGGGTAATTATGGGTGTGGGGGGAAGGGAGGGGAGGGGGCGGAGAGGGGCAGGCAGCTCCACCATCAAAGGAAGCCGCTGGGAGGAGAGGGCAACCTGGACCTGGAGTTCACCTGACAGGGCACCCTGGTGTCTCCCAATACAGAGAAGCATTTACCGCCACCCCCAGGGTGCCAGGGGCTCGCAGAGGGTTGTATCTGCCTCCCCTTTTGTAAATTGAGGGCATGGGACCAAAGGTCTCTAAGAGAGGGTGTACCTCAGAGCAACGGTTTTTCAGCCCTGGGTGTGCATCAGTTACCTGTGGAGAGAGACGCCGGCGCTGCGCGCCCCCATCTCAGTTTCCCTGGGCTCTGCGTGCTGCGCAGCTGTTGAGCCCAGGGGACTGCAGTGTGCAGCCAGGGCTGGGAACCCCTGCACCAGGGGAAAGGGCTGGGGCTGGACGGATCTGGTGTCTGGGCCCTAGCTCTGCCATTTTGAGATCCCAAGGCATTTACTTAATGGCACTAAGCCCATCTGTAAAATAGGGATTATGACATCTATCTCATGGGAGTAAAATAATGCAATTAGCTACAGTGATAATGTGACCGTCCATGGCAGGCACTCAGAGTAGACCCTTCTCCAGACTCCCTTTTGATACTCTGTTAGGCAGTATTGTGCCTTTTTTTTTTTAAAAAAAAGAGGACTTTTAATGTTCATTGCTTTAAGAAATCAAGGGAACCAACTTCCTTTTGCCCTCTGTTCCCAAATATTGATCTTTTCATCTTATCACTCCAGTAATAGGGGTTGTCATGATTTCATGTATGCAGAGTATTTGAAGGTGAACAACAGACGATTGTTATAAGAAGTATTAGAAGGAGTTATAGCAAAATATTAACAGGGATTGATTTGGGGTGATGACTGTTCTTCCCTTTCTATTTGTTGAGCATTTGCTAAATACTTCTAGGCTTTCAGTTCTTCACTGGCCTCCCACGGCTCTCAGCACAGCATCCCGTCACTGCATTGCGGCTCCCAAGACCTGTTTCACTGGCCTCTCTTACATGCAAGCCCTCAAACCTTTTCGTGACCCCTCTTCCTCTGGTCTGCAAATGTAGGCTTTAAAAACATTTGTGATAACATACATATAATATAAAATTTGTTATTCTAACCATTTTTAAGTGTGCCATTCAGTGGCATCAAGTCCATTCACAATGTTGAGCAACCATCGCCACTGTCTCCAGAACGTTTTCATCAGCCCAAAGCTAAGCTCTGTACCCACTGAACAACCCCCCGATTCCTCCCTCCCTCCATCCACTGTAACATCTAGTTTGCTGTCGGTCTCTGTGACTTTGCCTTGTCTAGGTGCCTTGTGTAAGTGATATTATGCAACGTTTGTCTTTTTGGTTTTGTTTGAAACCATTATGCTGGTTTCACTTAGCATAATGTTCTCAAGGTTCATCCATGTTCTGCAGCATATGTCAGCGTTCCATTCCACTTGATGGTCAAACAATATTCCATTGTAGATCTATACCACATTTTTTTTATCCATGCATCTGTTAATGGACATTCACCCTTTGGCTACTATGAATAATGCTGCTATGACTGTGGGTGAACAGGTATCTGTTTGAGTCTCTGCTTTCAAGTCTTTGGGATGTATACCTAGAAGTGGAATTGCTGTATCAAATGTTAGTTCTGTTAGCTTTCTGAGGAACCACCAAAGTTTTCCATAGCAGCTGCATCACTTTACATTCCCACCAAGCAACCCACGAGGATTCCAGTTTCTCCACATCCTCATCTGCACTTGGTCTTTTCTGTTTTCTTTTCATTTTGGGATAGTAGCCATGTCAGTGGGTGTGAGGCGGTCAGACACAGCCTTATACCAGATCCTCTTCTGCAGCCTAGGGCTTTGCATCTGTTGGTCCCTCTCCTTGAATCTTGCCTCATCCTCGACCTTTAGGGGTTAGCTTAATTCTCACTTCCACTGCAGTTTTCTCTGCTCCTCCAAACTAAATTACTCCCCCTTTAATCTGTCTTCTATTGTTCAGTTCATTTTCTGTGCAGCACTTGCCATAATTTGTAGTTATATAGTAAGTAACTTATTTTTCAAGCTCCCATCAACTCAAGGAGGGAAGGGGCTGGTCCGTAATAAGAGCTCAATTAACTGTCCTAGGAAGGTTGGGGTTTCCTGGCGCTCATATTTATGACAAGCTGAGGCTCAACTGGATGCAGAATGATGGTGAAGGTGTTACTGTACTTAAACTTGCAGGCTGGTAAAGGCAAAGCACAAAACAAGGGGTTTGGCCTTCAGCTTGTTTTAAAAGGTCATGATGTATTCAAGCTCCTCCCATTTGAGTTAAGGCAGCCTCCAGGGGGTCAGATAACCGGCAGGATGTTGAGCCTGTGGGCTCTTCCTGCCTTAGATTGTGACCTGGAAATCTAAATATGATCCAGACTTAAATTAAGGTAGATATTTAATGAGTTACTATGTATAAAGTGCTTAGAACAAGGCCTGCCACATAGGACGCCCTCAGTCAAAGTAGCTGTTATTATTATTTATTATAGATAATAAGCAAGGGTTAAGAGTTCTGCCAGCTGCTTCCTCCGTCTAGTGCTCTGGGATGTGTCTTGAAGGGGACTGTCCATCTCTCCCTCTGACCCGGTCCAGAATTAAGGGAGCTTTAGTTTTTGGTTCTTGGCAGCTCTCCAGGACTGTTCATTGTGTGGTCCAGAGGGCGTCACTATGATCATCCCCCAAACACGGCTCCAGTAGGGCACTCAGGATAGACGGGAGGCACTGCCTTCTGCTGCAGAGGCCAAAAGGGTGTGGACTCTCCCTCTTCGGTCACTGGCAGCTAGAGCTTGGGCTTGTATTCCAAGCATGGGCAAGTAGGACGTCTGCCTTGGGATCCTGGGCCTTGATAGATGAAGGCATGGGTGTAGGGTCAAACGGAGACTCTTGGCAGCTGTGGGAGATTTCAGGGTCCAGGGTATGACATGAATGTCCAGTGGTGCCAAGTGTCCAGGTGTGATCACACCTGTGGTGGCACCCAAAGCAAATGATTTAATTATTTTTGTTTGTTTTGTTTTGTGGCATGTCTATTTTATTTTACATTGAGAAAATACACATAACAAAATCTAACAGGAATTCAATAATAGTTATTTAATAACTGCTTTATTGAGTTATAATTCATACCATATAATTTATCTATTTAAAGGGTGCAATTCACTGGTTCTCACTATACTTACAGAATAATGCAACCATTCCAAAGTCAATTTTAGAACATTTTTATCACCCTTTACCCCCCCAAAACCCTGTACCCATTTGTAGTCACTCCCTTCTCTCCCCACTCCCCTAGCCCATGCAAGATGAGTCTACTTTCTGCCCCTATAGATGACAAACTTAAACCAGAATTAAAACTGTACCTTCTTTGCCTTGAGGGAAGGTTCCTACTTAAGCCTTGCATTAGTTACCATTGCTGCAGAACAAATCAGCGCCAAATTTAGCAGCTTAAAGCAATGTGTATTTGTTTCCTCACAGTGCTTATGCAGCAGGAGTCTAGGTACAGCTGAGTTAGGTCCTCTGCTCCAGGATCTCTCACAAGGCAGGAATGTGTCGGCCTAGGCTACAGTCTTGTCTGAAGGCTTGACTAAGGACAGATCTGCTTCCAAGCTCGTTTACCTTGTTGACAGGGCTGTCGGATGGAGGGCCTCATTTCCTTGCTGCCTGTCAGCTGGAGGCCAGTTTCTTGCCTCCTGGGCCTTCGCACTGTGGCAACGCACTTCATCAAAGCCAACACGAGAGAATCTGCCTGCAAAATAGAAGTCATAATCTTTTGTAACCTAATCATGGGACTGTTCTTCCCTCAATGTTGCTATATTCTTTTGGTTAAAATTAAGTTACTGGAGGGGAGGAAACTGACAAGGCTGTGAATACTAGGAGATGGGGAGCCCTGGGGTCATCTTGGAGGTACATACCAATCCCTATCCTGCAACCCTCCCCTGAGTTCCATAGGCTACTCAGTATCTTTTTAATACATTTCTTTTTGGCTTGAGTGAACCAAGATTGGTGACTTTTATTTGCATACAGATCAACTTGTTTGTGGCTTTCTCTCCTGTTATTTTGTGGCTCAGGTTTCTATTGATCCAGCTCCTTTCTCTACGTGGTATGAGCTACTTGGTAAAGTTATTGACACTGCTCATTACTACTTTTCATTTTTTCAAAGTTACCAATTTTGTATCCAAATAGTTCACTCTCTCAGAGCCAGCTGGCCAGCATCCATGAGAAAACTTGTTTGCATATTAATCTCCACAAAGGTCATGGAAGAGAGGTTAAAAACCTCTTAAATTCGTCCTTCAAAATAAGAAAACTGAGTCCTGTTAATGCAATAGTCCATAAATCCTCACATCCAGCCCAGGGTTTTTGCAGTTTATCCTCATTTGTACCATGACCAGAGGTTGCTGCCTTCTCTTGAGGTTCTGTAGAATTTTAGTGTCAGAAATCAAGTGCAAACTAGCCTAAGCAAGAGAAGGGGATTTATTGACTCATGTACCTAGCAGAAATACTGGGGAGGATCACAGGATCAGAAGAACTGTAGAGCTCCAGGACCTGCAGCCAGTGGCTCCATGCAGGCAGCTCTCCTTCTAGCCCCTGTTGACATCTCCATCATTTCTGTGTCTCACTTTCTTGGCCTCATTCTTTACTACTACAATCATGCTTTAGAATGTGGGCCAGAAGAGAGAAGGGTCAGGTCAGGTATTATTCCTAGGCCCAGGAAATGGGGTACTATGCTAGGCCAGGCCTGAGTCACATGACCACATTCCTGTTGCCAGAAGAAGGACCATGGAAAACCAACAGCCACTACTGCCAAGTGTGGGCCCTGATTTGAGCCCATAGTCAGTGCCCTGGGACAGACCAATCTTGTAAATGATCCCTGAAAAATTAGAGATACCAAAAAGGACAAGATAATGGCATAGCCTGTGGTCAAATCCTTCCTGGGAACTTGCATTGGAGGGATTCTTTTTTTTGGCTAGTGTGTTTTGTAGTGTCTTAGAATTCATTGTATTGTACCCAAGGTTCAATGTCTTAACTCCCTGGCAAAATAGGGTCACATTGAATTTTTTCATTATAGAGATTTCACTTGTTCCCTAACTACTTGACAGTTGGACAAAAATGATTGGTAGAAACATGAAGGCCAGGATTACATGGAAAATAACTGTCCATTTCATGGACTCATGACCAAGGTTAAATCACAATAATAAAAGAGGCTAGAGCTTTTTATTCACTATGACTTTCTGTGATTTATGGGCAGATTGTTGGTTTTTGTTTTTAAGCTTTCAAGTAAGGAATGATTTATCAAGTTCATGAAAACCACTCTTATTCAGACTCATTAATCTTAGTGCCAAGGGCAAGTCTTGTTTTTAGACCCATATAAATATGGATTGAGGTCAAGATCAGTCAGATTTGACTTTTGGAAGATGTGATCCTGTGCTCCCTTCAAATATGCATGCTGACACTGAAGTTATGTAGTACTCCTTCTGGACAAGCATTGGAGAGGGCTCTCTAGAAACTGAGCGAACTGGTTGGGACCAGTCACAGTTCCTCCAGGATATGCTCACCCCTGATCGCTTGGTCTTTGGTGGTTCTTTAGGGAGGGCCCTGTGTATGCTGAGTGATAGAAGCAGTTGTGTACGATGATTGGGTGGGATCCTACATACTTATAGCTTGGTGTAGGGCTCTCCCCCAAAAGGAAGCGGCTCACCTTAAAATTTAGACTGGGATCTGGTATTAAGGATGGCAGTGGGGTGTAGAGACTGAAAGGGCAACTTACCTGATGTGTCCCAGAGGCAAAGGGGATTGTCGAGTTTAAGAGCCCTGTTCCTGGGTCAGACAGACGCTTGGCAAAGATGCCTCCCAGCTCTGTGACACCAGAAAATTAGTTAACTTTTTTAAGCCTTTGTTTTCTCATCTGTGAAAAGGAGCTGATAATAATACAAACCTCTAAGGATTGTTTGATGCATTTTAATAAAATAATCCAAGTAAGACATTTAACCTTATGTGATCATATTGCTTTAAAAACTCTGGAGTAGTTGTGATCATCTCAGCAACAGTGATTTGATTGATTGATTGATTGATTGACTGGGTTCCCTGTGTGTCCCCTTTCTAGTGCTGTTGGGCACTTAACTTTCACAAATCTTGATGCAAATAGCAAACCACTGCTACCACCTGAGGGCACCAGGGGGTCTCCCGCTAGAAGCTTTGGAACTAGGCTACTCAGGTTTCTGTGCAGGATTTAACTCGGAGAACTCCAGTTTCTCAGCTGTAAGGTGAGACAGGAACACGTGCTGTGACCTTAGAGAGAATAGTATATTTAAGTGAGTGGCAGATAATAAGCTCCACTGTAAGTCAGCTTTTAAAAAATTCCCCACCTGGCAGCTCTCACCCATTGGCTATATCTGTGGGTTAAACTCAACTAATCTGTTCTCTGTTTCATTCTATACTGAATTGTTTTAATAATTTTCCTCTTGGGATCCAAATTCTTACAGATATTTGACAGTTGAGCATTTTATAGCTTTGTTTAACTCTGAGGTCAGAGTCACAAATAAATGCCAGTGACATTTTTCAGTAACAAAGGTATTCTGTGAGAATAAATTAATTGATGGTTAAATAAACCTGGAGAGCACTGAATTAAAAACAAAAATTCCCCACCTGTTCATCTTGGCCATCCCGGGTCATGGTGATGGCACAAGGGGGGTCTCTAGAAGAAAATCTCAGCTCTCCCTGTTCTCAGTTTTGCCCTCATTCTTACTGGTCCTGAGCCAGACTTCATTGCTTTTAAGTCTGGCCTGATTTTCTCCAAGGTAAGGCCTATGGACATGATAATGGGCACTGCCCTTTGGCAATATGATCTTTATATATGACTCATCATGGCATGTGTGCCAATTAGGAGAAAATGTAGAGGTCAATCTCAGCTCCACTGAGGATGTGCGTGTAAAACTGAATTATAAACACACACTGATGTGGTTATAATTTTGCATCAAAATGGGGAAGACACATAGCAAATAAAAGACTTGTTGATGTGGACAAAGTGATGCTCAAAGGTCAAAGTTTCTTGAGAAAGTTCTCTCTGCTTCTGTCTAGCACTGGAAAACTACAAATCAAGAAAAAGGCTGTGTCTTCCCAAATGACCAATTCTTCCTTTGCATTGCAGATTCTTCCCTGACACCGTTTCACATGGGTCACTATTTGGGAGGGAGAAAAGCATGTGGGATGTTGAAAATCTTGGTGACCTCTGCTGACACACTCCCTGCCTGTCTTGCAGCCTACCTCTGCTTCCTCCTGACTGCTCTGGGCGTGACAGCTGGTGCCCATCGCTTGTGGAGCCACAGGTCCTACAAGGCCAAGCTGCCTCTGAGGATATTTCTGGCTGCCGCCAACTCCATGGCTTTCCAGGTGGGGATGCAGGGTCCTCTGCCTTAGGAACCCAGCACAGATGGCACTGTGGGAACAGGCACAGACCTGCTGCCTGTGGCCTGGACATTCCTCCACCTCTGGTCCAGGTTGGCTGCTCAGGTCCCAGGCATTCTCTGCCTGTGCCCAAGTGTTTGTCTCCTTGTAGCTTTAGCTATGGTAAAATATCCCCTTAGGGAATTTGTGCCCCAAGGCATGCTGAACCACAAAGGAGGCAAGAGATTCATCTATCCAAGCTCCATGACCTAAATGTGCTCTGAAACCTTTAACATCAGTCTGCCTCTAACTAGAGCCAAGTTCCAACTGAGCATGTTGTATACATGTTGCTTTGAACCTCACAGTAACCCTATGAGCTAGATGTTATGTGTGTCCCCTTTTACAGATGAAGAAACTTATTGCTTAATGAAGCTTAATGAAGTTAAGGAACATGCCCAAATCATATGGAATATCCCAGTCAGGCAAATGCAGGTCTGACTCTAAAGCCATTGCTCCTACAAAACATATTCTTGAGGTTGCCCTATAACTGTGGCGGCAAGTCTGTTCAATATGGAGTCAGAAGACTCAGGATTTAAGTCTTACTCTGATGGTTGGTAGCTGTGAATCACTTAATCATTTCTAGTTTCTTCATCTGTAAAAATAAGAACATGACTTTACTTCCAGGGTTATTAAATGATTGCAAATCACAAGGAGCTATAAAAATATGATGTCATCCCTGCAGTAGGATTGGGCCATACCCGTACGGCCATAATCCTGTCCTAGGCTGTTTTCCCACCATCCTGGGTACTTTCTGAACTGGTGGAATTTTGTTTTGATCATGCATCTCTGTTTTCCCAATTCCTCATCTCATCCAGGTAGGGTGGGTGGGAACAACTTGTTTTCAAAGTTTCTGCCTGGGTATGAGTGCAAATGATTCCAGGCCCCGTGGATTTTCACCCATTGGGAAGAAATAGCAATTCCCAAAAACAGCATTAGGGTCCAGGGAAACAGGTGACTTTGGAGACTGTGACCAAAGATGTGAAGGTCACATGGCCACCTTTGCAAATGGACCTCCCATTCCTACAAGACAGGCTGACCCTGAGCATTTCTCCGTTGCTCTTTTGTCTAAGAATTCATTTCAAATGTAGGCTTCCTCCTACAGTTTGAACATTCATAAAGCAAATACGAGATAACACAAGAGATCACTTAGGGAACACCATTCACATTAAGAATATCTGTTGATTATAACTGAAGCCCAATAAGAAATGGGTGCCATGTTCCTGGAGAAAAAGCCACTGTGCACAAAGAAGTAGTTGGCAGCTGCTTGGCTTGTTTTGCTCGCCATTGGCAATGTGAGCTATGCTGCACTTCATCCTGACTTCAACCATCTAGTGCAGTGCTCTGCTTGGTTTATCATAACAATGAGTTCCAATAATGATAATTTAGAAACTCACTGACTTGGGTCTTAGATTTACCTATTTACAACTTCACTTGGTAATTCTCATTTATTTTGTTCAAGCAATTTATTATTTTTAGCCTCCAATTACACACTCATGTAGTTATAAAGCCCCTCTGTTATTGGATCTTTTTCCAGCATAAGTAACTTGAAATTAAGAGCCAAAAACTCTGATTTCTCCTTTCCCAGTAAAACTGTTATATTTATACCTCAATTTTTGAGAACCTAAGTTTCCTTAACAAAACATCACATTGTGATTTTAAAGTTACTCTAGGGAGAAAGTACATTAAAAAGTAAGCACCCATGTCCTGGAACAAATTCTTGGCTCTGCCATTTGCTAGATGTGAGCTTTTGTGCAAGTCTCTGATCCTTTACCTGTAGAAGTGGGGGGGGATAGTAATACTTACCTCAGAGAGTTGTTGGAAGGATGAAATAATTAATAAAAACTGCCTAGTGTTTCGTAGCACTCAGTCAATATTGTTCCCCCTCTTCTTTATGAGAATTGGCAAACTGTCTCATTCGCTTCTGTATTGTAGGGCCTATCATGTAGAAAGTACTCAATGATTAACTGTTAAATAAATGAAAAAGGAATATATAGTTTTAAAACATATCTTTAGAAATCATCAAATTTGGATAATGGATCCTCTAGGCTCACATTTATGGTGGATTTTTTTTCATTCATTCCATAAATATTTATTGAGCACCTACTATAGGGCTGGTACTGAGCTAGGCACAGTGGGTATCATGATTAGCCCACATTGTCACAATCCTTGTGCCTTCATAGAGCATTCCATCTAGTGGGATATTAGAATTCCTTCAGTTTCCTACAATGGAAATGTCTGTGTTTCATGAGTCTGAGGTGTATAGCAATGTCACTTAGTGAGAGCTATTTATAAGATCAACATAGGTCCAGCTTCCATACAGTGCATAACTATGTCAGTGGGGAAGAACACAGTCAACCCAAGCCACTTAACCCTAGGAAGAGAACAACCTGAGAATGTAAAAACTGAGCTGTGATCTCTCAATCTAGGGTACTGACCTACAATCCTGACTTAGGGCAGAGTGATTGACTTAGTTTTTCTTCGATGTCCCCTTGGATTTTTAAAGATAGTTTCAAAGGGTCTCCTATGCTTTCCTCCATTAGAATTGCCATGTTTGGGGCCAAAATGAACAAGTCATCCTCTGTATTTGAAGATCAGCAGAGATTTTGCTAGATGCTGTAAACAAGATCTTGA